>NC_053391.1:191362915-191696144 GCF_905171765.1 Bufo bufo | reverse complement strand
ACGGATGCTTTCCATAAGCGAAGGCTGTTCTTTGCAGATTACATCCGAAATACAGTCTTTGCATAACTTTTTTGCATATCCCTCAGGTAGTTTTTTTTGAGCAGGTTAAACAACGGGAAGGCTTTTTAATCTTTTTCTGTGCCTCCTTAACCTGGGGATTCGAAAAATAAAGATGGAGGAGAGCCGTCAGGGAAAGACATGAGGATTTACCAAGAAGTTTAGCAATTTAAGTAATAGGGATCCCACCAGGGGAACTTACGGGAGGCAGTATGGGGGCATCAGGCTCCAAAGAAACCTGTAGCTCAGGACCTGACATGCTGGGGGTGCTAGTGGATATCTGGTATTTACTCAGACCTCAGATTAGCTTCTGCCGTGGCTTGCCCGCTTCTTATACTGCTCTGCCTCCCATCCATGAAGACTTCCGGGTTAGTCACGTGACTGGGACCCGAAAGTGACATCATTACTCGTCGACGTCCACCCCACCGGGGGAGAGGAGGAACCATGCGGCTCGGGGAGCAGGCTCCGGATGAACCGGAACGAGTCCTCCCGATACCCCCAGCCCAGCATAAGCACTCGGCGGACTGGGGAGCTCACGCTGGAGCTAAGGTAAGAGAGACCAGACTGTCCTCGGACCTCCTGGAGCTAAAGTAAAAATAAAAAGAGATAGCTTCCTCTTCATCTCCTTGACGTGCAGGGAGACTCTTCTCTGCCCCTGGCCTCAGTAGGGACAGGAACACAGGGGAATGGAGGGGGCAATTTAACCTCTTATCTGTTCCTGCCCCTACAGAGGTCATGGGTCAACCTCCTGTGTGGCCGTCATGGTGATGAAATGGAAAAAGAGATTCTGAAAGTGACCATGCCTTGTACCTCCCTGATGTTGGATGAAGGCTACAGCTGTGGAATTGTCCAAGTGGACTAGTACATGACAGTTCTTTGTAGTTGGACGACATCCTCCTCTGAGCTTCGGACTAAGTCCCCTGAAAGGAACCTGTGGCAGTAAGGGCGCCCCAGCCCCAGAAACTAGTGTCTGTTGTCAACAATAGCACCTCCTGCTGGCTCCAAGAGACTCCAGATTCTTGTCTCTGAGCCACCACTGTAAGGAGGTCTTTACCTCTTTGGTTACGAACATCCTCTGGTATAGGGTTAACTGAAATCTGTTCCATTTCCTGAGGATGAGGTCCTGCAGAGGCCTCATGTGGAATTGGGCCCAGGCGACAGCTGGAATGCAAGAAGATAGGCGACCTAAAATCTTCATGGCCTGTCTGATCGAACAAAAGGGCTTTCTTAAGAATTGTTGGATCCCTAACTTTAGATCCTGGACCTTCGGAGATGGAAGAAAGGATTTTTGGAGGACAGAACCCAGGAGGATGTCTAAAAATATTCTTTGATGGTTTTGGAAAAGATTGGATTTCTCCCAGTTGACTATCCAGCCCAGGTTCTGAAGGCGAGATAGGACCACCTGAACATGAGCTTGTAGGAGATCCGACATTTCTGCTTTAACTAACAGATCGTCCAGATATGGAATAATTAAATATTCCCTTTTGGCTTAGGGAGGCCACTACTTCTGCCATGTTCTTGGAGAAAATGCGAGGAGTAGAAGATATTCTGAAAGGAAGACAGTTGAGTTGAAAGTGATGAATCTGCTCTTTCAACTTAACTGTAAACCTCATATTTTCTGGATAGGAACATGAAAATAGGCGTCTGAGGTCTATTGTGGCCATCATAGTCCCCTTTTTGATGAGCTCCACTGTGGATTTGACAGTTTCCATTTTGAACCTGTGATAGGTTGTGTCGGTTTAGTGGCTTCGGATTTATAATGGTCCAGAATTTGCCATTCGATTTCCGAACTAAGAACACTAGTGACCCCCTTCCTATTTCCCTGTTGGGAACACTATTGCCCCTAGGCATAATTCCCTTATGCCTTCGGACCTGAGGCCAGGGGAGTTGGGTTATAATTACTTTTTGTGGGGGAAGAGAATCCAACTCTATAGCATAACAGTTTTTTTACGATACTGATTATATACAGGTCTGCGATTACTTGCTCCCAGGAATTTATGAAGGAGCTGAGTCTTCAACCAACACAAAAGGTGTCATTGCTTGGAAGAGAAGGATCTCACTTGTTGGGGTTAAAAATAAGATTCCTTCCTTTACCACCCTTGGCATAGCTCCACCTTCCCGATTTTCCTCTATCTAATCTGGTATCCTGCTGTTTACAAAAAACTGCCTTCTATTTTTGGATCTGCCTTTGGGAAAACCATTGTTGTGGTCTGTAGCATTTTATAAGATCTTATCCAGATCCATGCCAAACACATACTGCACAGGAACGGTAAGGATATAAAAAAAAAATTTGAGGTCATATCACCAGACCAGGCCTTCAACCACAGGACTCTTCTGATGGTGTTAGAGTACTGCTGTACGGGCAGAAAGTCTTACAGACTCCACGTAGGCATATGTCAGGAAATTAGTGGCCTTTACAAGCAGGGGAAGGCTGTTCAAGATCTGCTCTCTTGGGGTCTTGTTAATTAAGTGAAGCTCTAATTTGCTCCAGCCACACATGTCGCCGCCACTCTGGGTTTTAAAAGAGCAGCCGTAGCTACAAACGTTTTTTTAAGTAGGCTTTCTGCCCATAGGGTCCTTTAGCCACACAGCGTCCTCAAAGGGAAGGACCATGCGCTTTGCAACCTCGGCCACTGGAGCACTAGGAATACAGATCTCTGCCTTTCCCCAAATATTTCCTTCTGAACAGATCTGGGCTTCCTGGGAATCTCCATTCTGATCGTGGCACTTATGGCTTTGATTAGCTCAATATTAAAAAGGAATCTTTTATATTCGTTATCTTCATTGGATTCTTGAGATTTTCTCAAGATCAGATAGTTCAGGATTCATGGAATCAGAATCACACAACGGAGGGGAAGGGGGGAGAGGGAGAGCTGGTCTGCAGCGCAAGATGATCCAGGTATCAATATTAGGCTATGAACCCAAAAGAGCTCCCAGCACCTTTCTGGTCTTTCTTCCTTGGCAGGACAGGAAAACCCACTGGTGATTAAAAGGTAGGGGCGGAGTTTTAAAACTTTTTTTCCTGTCCTATCAGAGGGAGTCAGTCTCGGGATGTGCTGTCAGAGACGACTGGGGAATACAGCCTTTATTAATGTTCTCTGCGTTTGCTATATTTCAGAAGCTATGCCCCCTAGTTAGGCAAATCTCTTGTGCCATCCATACAGAGATCATGTCCATAAAATGATAGAGGGTCATGTGACCAGGCAAATCGCCTCCATGTGATGTCTCCTCCATTCAAAAATACTACATCGGCATTAAACTCCCAACAGTAGATGCCGATGGCAGGTAGAGCATTTCAAAGGTATTTTCTGGTCACATGACCCTCCATCAGCAGCAATTTTATGGACAGCAAAAGGAACTTGGTAAACAAAGGGGAATATCTTATGAAATATAGAAAATGATGCAAAATGTGAGAAGTTATATTAGTAAGTTTACATATAATCTTACATACACGAGTCAATGGTAACCAGAAAGTGGCCAGCCCCTTTAAGGATGCAGTCTTACCAGTTATTAACGGCTCTTTGTATGCAGTCACTAATAAGACCACATCCTTGACTTCAAAGCCCAGAATGGGTATGTATTTAAATGGATAGACAGCAGTTAATAGCCACTGTATGGAAGAGGTCCCCATAATTTAAAGAGCACTGGAGGAATGAAAGAACATGCAAACTCTGCAGCACTGATGCCTAGTAGTCACATCCCCGACTCTTCAAGCTAGTGCCACCAACCCTTCCTGTTGTAACTCCACAAGTTACAAAAGGACTTCTGTAGCCCCCCCCCCCCCAAAAAAAAAAGTAGAACAGGAGTTTTTTGTATACAGATGTATTACAGATATCCTTCTGCTCATGTGACATTCGCCCATGCATGATTTACATCCATCACACCATTCAAAATGTAAACTTACACCATTACAGTCATTAGACCATTTAAAAATGCCTTTTTTTAACCAATCTTTAATCCCAGAAAACAGTCAAGTCACAGAGTTAAAAGATCTTGCACAAAAAAAAAAGAAAAAAAAAAAAAAAAAAGAAACTGTACATTAACAATGTTATATGGCAATTTCAGCTGCAAAATTCCAAGCACAAAGTGCAATAAAATCATCTTTCTTTAGAAAAGAAATATCAGGAAGTTTCACAGCTGAAACATTAAAAGTAGGATAAATGGGCAAAATATATATAAACAGAGCCGAGCATTGTGCCTGCATCTAGGATACAATACACTGGAGTGGGGCCAATAGCTTTTAAATAAAAACCATCAAGTAAAGGGAGCGTTCACATCACCGTTATTTTTCTGTTCTGATCGGTCAGAAGAAAAAAAATAAAAAAATAAAATCTATCAGTTTGCAAAAAAAGAATCTCAGATGGAAATGGCTGAACGGACGCCAACTGTGCATAACTGATGCACAGGATACATTTCTTTATTTTTCGGTTCATAATGATCAGAAGGATAAAAACTGTGATGTGAACACTCCCTTAAGGACACAGACTTGTACTAGTGCCATGGCAATGTGTACTACCCCCATGCACTGCTCAGTTACTGGATGGTCCAGAAGCAAGAGTTTACTACTGGCTGTAAGACAGCACAAAACATGAGTCTTTAAATCAAGCTTTCCTTAAGAAAAGTCACCTGGAACAGAGGAAAGGTACTTTCCATAGGGCCATTTTTTTTGTAAGGCTGCTTACTTGAGAAATAGTAGCAAGTAAACATAGCATAATGCAATGAACAATAAGTTACGTCTGACGTTCGCTATGCAACTACATTATAGTACTTTTCTAAATACTAAAAAGAGCACATAGATTTTGGCAAAACAGCAGTGGTCTTAAAAATCAAAAGAACATACATTAGACACCCCAGCCTTACTCTGCACACAGAAAGATTGCATGCAGAGCACACATGCCCATGGAAAAAGGCTGAGACAAGTGCATTAGGCCAGACACACACGAGAGAGTTGAATGCAAGGAACTTGCAGTGTGTCAGTGAGGAGTCCTGTTCTGGCCTCCGCTCCTGACAATCACAGCATTATACTGATATATAATGTGTAACAATTAGAGTCCTGGAATCAATTCTATTACACTGACAGCATTTTGTCAGTGTAATTCAGTAGATTTCAGGACTTAATTTGTTAAACCAACATTATAAATCATTTTACCGCAGAGGAGCGGAGGCCAGAACAGGGGACCTGTCACTGACAGATACTGCAAGTTCCTGACATTCAACTTGCTCAGGTGTGTCTGATCTTAAATGTCAATCCAGAAGACAATTTAAGAACTGTGGGGGTCATTTATCAAACTGGTGTAAATTAGAACTGGCTTAGTTGCTCATAGCAACCAGATTTCACCTTTAAGCTCCTTTGGAAAATGAAAGGTGGAAACTGATTGGTTGCTATGGGAAACTAAGCCAGTTCTACTTTTCACAAGTTTGACAACTGACCCCATGTATGCGTAAACCTGGTCGTTTCCAGAGGTAAAGGTGTTGTACACAGTGCCATTGCTATTACCACAATTAAAGCTCAGTAGTGTCCTGTGATTTAGATTTTGGTCATTAATGAAATAGAAAAGTTACAGTATAAAGTTAACAATTTTATTTGCCAGTTCATCTGTACGAAACTAACAGAACCACGTGTTTCTTCACTTGCTACAAGACACAATACAAGAACACCTAATAAAAAAAAGTTTAAAAAGCATGTCAAAAAACAAAGAAAACATTATCTCCAATGTCATCTGCACAGTGTTGAAGGCATTCATATCATTTTCTCTCATTTGACCTGGAACGGCTGGAAAAAATATAAAATAAAAAAAATTCAGTTTTTACATAATAAAAATGTAAGAAGCATTAAAGGAGAGAACCCGTCACATTGTACATTGTGTCTGAGCTTCAGGCAGCCATGGTTTCACGGGAAAAGAGTCAGTACAAGTTAAATTATATTCATATATATTCCTGCTGCTTCTGGGCTTTCAAGTCAAGGAGGAGGTCCTATCAGTGACTGGCAGCTAAGCCAAGATTGAAAAGGAATTTATATGAATGAAATACAGGTTATACTGAATCTTTTCCCATAAGACTACGCAATCAGTCTGCTCAGCTCCTCCTGCTCTATAACATGCTGCCTGTAGCTTACATTTAATTGTCATGGTGACAGGTCCTCTTTTAAAAAACAGTTTACTCCCCAGAATAGTTCATTAGGAACAAACCACCACCCACTGAACAGCAGAAATCAAGAAAAAAAAAAAAAAAAGAAGAAACCAGACAAAAAACACAACAATTTGGAATTTTTAAGATACCTTCTTGATCTAGAAAAGGACCGTGATGGCTTATGATTTCTATCTCGGGACAAAGACCTCTCCCTCCGACGCTCTCTAGAGAGGGACCTGAAAGCAAAGAAACAAATTATCCAAATTAACGAGGAAGAATTAAGCGCTGTTCACTTAAACCTGACTTGGGACGACTGAAACTGACAGAGGTTACAGAGAAGGAATTCTTAAGACTATGTGTTGCTATGAGATGGTTGTAGTAGGAAAACACAACATGAATATTGCAGGCCCCTAATTCTAGTCAGTGGATACACAGGCTTTGATTTTTTTTAATTCTATATTCTGTAAATGACCATGGGACTCCTCTCAGCTGAGCTTCTATTAAGGGAATGCGGGAACCTATGGAATAGAGATTACTCCATGACTTCTAAGGGTACTTTCTCACACTAGCGTTTTTCTTTTCCGGTATTGAGTTCCGTCACAGGAGCTCAATAGAGAGAAAAAAACAAACAGTTTTATACTAATGCATTCTGAATGGAGACCATGCCGTTACGGATGCATCACTTCAGTGCCGGCATTAATTTCCATTGAAATGTATTAATGCCAGATCCTGCCCCAAGTGTTACGCAAGCACAGAACTTTAAAAATGAGGAATAAATAAATACCGGATCCATTTTTCCGGATGACAACCGGAAAGACGGATCTGGTATTGCAATGCATTTGTGAGACAGATCTGCATCCAGATGCATCAATTTGCATCTGGATTGCCAGATCCTCCGGCAGTTCTGTGCAGGGAGGGGGGAAAGTTAAGATACGATAAAAAGGGCACAGATGCTTCAAATTGAACAGAAATACTGAATCCCTTAACTGTAAAGCTGGCCATACAGAGAAGATGCTCTTATTATTGGCCCTGCATTGGTCTGTGTTGAAAGGGGTTCTTAGGGATTTTTATATTGATGGCTTATCCTCAGAATAGGTCATCGACATTTCATCGGTGGGGGTCCAAGCAGCCCTGCCGATCAGCCGTTTAAGGAAGCAACTGCAATCATCTGAGTTTCAGGGAGTGTCACAGCCTCCTCACACCTTACTGAGCACAGCACCATTCCCTGGATAGTGGCTGTGCTTGGCATTGCAACAGTCTAATTCACCTGAATAGGACCGAGCTGTGCCTAGGCCATGGGACTGATTAACATGAAGGCACATGGCCTAGAAAGAGACCCAAGCACTCCTACAACTGATCAGCAGGGGTAGTGGAAGAAAGACCCCCACAGAACCGATATCCATGACCTAGCCTGGTCAAATATATTTTTTTTAAAAACACACACACACACACACACACACACACACAGACAGGAGAACCCCTTCAAAAAGAACCTTATGCTTTTAATAGTCCCAGATGAGTCAATTTCCATGAAATCTTAACAGACGTTTCACATCAAATAGTGATCGGTCAGAGTGAAAATGGCATGATAACAGGATTTTTTTTTTTCTGCCCTCCTCTGGAGTAACATGGTAAGATGATAGGTTGGACCAGTGTCTTATCAGCCATATAAATGTATAAAATCTTTAATATTCTAAGCTAGTTAAAAATTGATAACCAACTGTTTTAGGCAAATGGAATCATTCTGTTCACACGTGGCAGACATTTCTACAAATAATGCAAAAGGAACCTTACCTACTACGGCTACGCGAAAAGCTCCTCCGTCTTGGCGATCTAATGCAAGAGAAAGATGAAAAAGAATGTCAGCCTTTTCTACAGGCCAATGATGGATTTTCCTAATATACTTAATGATGGACCCAAGTAATTTATACCTACGTAAGATAAGCCATCGCTACCACCTAGAAGAACTTGGAAGAGAGACTGGAAATGGAATTTGAAACCTAGTAGGATGTAATTCCTCTATAGTTCCCCCTACTCGGCAGCCTGACAGCCTTCAACTGCTCACTCTGAACACCACTCGTGAACCCAGACTGGCTTCAAGAAATCTATACTCATGCAAACCAGGTGCTCATAGCAAGAAATACTGTGTGATGTGTAAATTTAAGAGAAATAAATTAAAAACCAACAAAACTTAAATTTGTCTGATTTTAAGGGAAACCTTCAGTTTCCAGTAGCCAAGTACTGAATAGTCCCATAATTTGTTAGCTAAATTTAATGATGGGTTAGTAGAAAGATCCCAAACATTTAAAGATGATAGATAAATGGAGGAGATTGGCCAGGACAGGCACACACTTCAGCTTTGTGAAGCCGATATATGGCTCATGCTCACACAGATTTCTCTATCACCCTTAAACATTTCCAAGCAATATAATTTACCTTTAGAGTTTATGCACTGCCAGCTTTAAATTGATAAAAGAAAATTACTTTCTTACAAAAGCTGCTTAAAGTCTCAATTAAACTAGCAGAAAACTCTGTATAAGCAGGAAAAAACTTACTAGTTTTCAACAAGCTAGAAATGGTGAGGATGCCGGACAGGTGGCCAAGTAGAATTTGTTGAAAAGGTTTTGCCAGATGTTGCGTTGAATTTAGATGGTTTGCGAAGGGGGATGTTGTGGTTTTTCCTGCTTTTTTTGGTTAGCCGTAGGCTGGCGCTGCAGTTGTTGTGAAGACATTTTGACAAACTTAACAGCCGTGCGGATTGGCCGGGAATGTGTGGGCGCTGCAGGTGGGCTGCTGCCGAGTTTTGGTTAAGGTTGGAGAGGAGGAAGGCTGAGTGGACAGCATGCTCGGGAGCCAAAGGGCGGTGCAACCTGATGACTGGCCATGCCTGGGTCATGTGATACAACACCAGCCAAGCTGAATGGGGCGCGCTGGTCACATGACGCTGAAAGGGCTAGTTGACTGGCTAATGTAGACCCAGAGGGTGGTGAGAAGAGACATGATGGTGACTCTGTAACGGGTTTCATTTTATTAGATGGACCAAAGGCACAAAACAGAAATAAATACAAAAACAAAACAAAAAACAAGCCATCAGTATAACCATCTATTGTCTAACAAATCACTGACGGGGCTGCAAAGAATTGAGCCACAGCGCACAGTGACACTATGCACTTCAAGTTCAATGAGAACCATTACTGAGCCTGAAATGGAAGCTGCACACCTTTATATGGAACGTTGTTCACATGGTATGAAGATAAAACGGATGTGCATGTGCCTTTCATCCAGGTCAAAAACTGAAAAGGGGTTCAGCACCACTGTTCAGCTCCTATGAACTTTACATTAATCAGAACCCAGGCAGTAGGCGGGTTCTGGGAAGGGGTACTTTAAAAAAAAAAAAAAAAGTATAAGAAGCAGTAAATGCTAAGGCTTCACGCACATGACTATCCATATTTTGGTCCGCAAACAACGGATCTGCAAAATATAAACACCTTCCATGTGCATTCCGCATTTCTCTCAATTTGTGGAATGGACAAGATTCTTTTTTTTGTGCACACAAAGCAATGAATGGATTTGTGTGCCATCTGCGAAGGGAAAAATAAATAAAAATAGCACACCAATGAAAATACAGTCGTGTGCATGAGGCTTAAAGGGATTGTCCAGGTTCAGAACTGAACGCGGACATATCCCCATTTCCACCCCTCAGATATGAGCACGGAAGAATTTCATGCTTCGATGCTCTCCCTTGCCCTGAATCACGCAGGGCAAGGGCTGTGTGTTTATATGTTTTACACTGCTAGGCAGAGGCTTCCTCCTAGCTGTGTTCTCGGTGACGTCACCGGCACTGATGGGTGGGCTTTAAAACCGCTAGGGCAGTGCTAAAGCCCACCCATTAGTGGCTCACTGCGTTTGAATACTGTACAGAGCGACAGTATTAGAATGTATTGGCCCCTATGAGACAAAGTTATTGAGAAATTAATTTCTACCGAAAAAAAAACAAAAACATTTAGCGAATTCAGGATCGGTTCCAAGAGGTACCTTCGAACCGAACCAGCGTTCAGTAAAAAAAAATTTACAGTAGAAATGAATTTCTCAAATTACATGAAGTCTTGTGAGACTTCGTGAAGTAATAACTTTGGCTCATCAGCGCTCGCTCTGCACAGTATTCAAAGTTATGCGAATGACGTTTCATCCAAATCAGATTCACTCATCCCTAGCTTGCTCCTATTTATGGAGTAAAACAGTAATGAGTAGCACACACTTGAACAGAGTTTTAGTTCAAGTTGTGCAATAGTAATTTTAAGTTTTAAATCCACGTATTACTTAGATTTTTCAGAAACAAAGGGGGAAAAAAATAAAATATAAAAAAAAAAGCTAAAATTTTTAAGGGGTTGTGCACCTTAGGTTGGCAAATCCCCTCCTGGGCAGACGTGAAGGAAAGCACGTTTACCTGCTTCCTTCACTCCCTGGCCTCGGCTGCTCCACTGGGCTCCGTGGATGGTGACCTGCTCTTCTTGTGTCATGACCAATGGTCATGTGATGCAAGGGGAGCTGGTCACAGCTGAAGCCGGCATATGAATGCAGCAGCGTCAAGCAGGAAGTTTACATACAGGGAGCGCAGCAGAGGAGTGATGGAGCTGGGAAACCGCTCCAGGGAGCAGGCAAGTAAGCTTTTCTTTGCAGTAAACACCCCCTTCCCCCAAAAAACAAGTAGTTGCACAACCCCTTTAAGCAATCCTTTCCTTCTAATAAACATGCATAAGATAGGAGTTTCACACTAATTCATATGCACGAGTAAAGGTCTTTGCTGCCTTTACACATATGCAAAATATTCTACACCACAGTATTTTAAATGAAATGAGACACTTAACACTAAAACTATGATCAAACAATCATGTGCAAAGACACATCCAGAAATAATACCATACCTGCGCCTTGGAGGAGGGCTTCTCCTACGGTAATCATCCCTAGGCCGTCTATTCCATGAGGGCGGGGGTCCACGATTTCTACTCCTCTTCTCACCATTTGACAATTCTACTCTAACACGACAGCCACATAAAGTTCTACAAAATGAGAATTAATTAGTAGTCAAGTGGAAGGAAAAAAAGCTGTGCAACGACAAGCTCTATAGCATTCCAATGAGTTAACATTCTCAATAGTTGCGCTAATGCATATGCAAGACGGCTAAGGCTACTTTCACACTCGCGTTTTGGGTGGATCCGTCATAGATCTGCAAAAACAGAACCGTTACAATAATGCAAACCGCACGCATCCGTCATGAACGGATCCGTTTGTATTATGTGTAACATAGCCAATACGGATCAGTCATGAACTTCAGAGTTTTGGTGTCCGTCTCCAGAGCAGAACGGAGACTGATTGGAGACAAACTGATGCATTCTGGACCGCTTGTGAGAGCCCATGACGGATCTCACAAACGCCAGTGTGAAAGTAGCTTTAAATAAATAGCACCTAAGTGCCAAAGCTGCAAGCAAACCTACAAGAAATCACTTGATCCAGGGCAGGTTCTCTCACCTCCGGTCCTCGGGATCCACCTACCAGTCATGTTTTCAGGATTTCCTTAGTATTGAGCAGGTGATATAATTAGTGTCCATGCATCAGGACTTTCCACAGGTATTCATTCTGTGGGATATTCTTAAATCCTGACCGGTAGGTGGGTCCTAAGGACTGGAGTTGAGAAACCCTGCTCTAAGGTAAAGGAATGGTAAATGACTCAAGCTCGTATAAACCACTACTCTCAAAAGGAATCTCTTAATAAAGTACAATTACCGTCCATCTAATTCTCTGACCGCATCTGCAGCATCTCTGGGATCTTCAAACTCGACGAATGCGAAGCCGGGGGGATTCCTGGCCACCCACACACTACGTAAAGGTCCATAGTAGCCAAAAGCACGTTCCAATTCTGTCTTGTTACCATTGTTACCAAGATTGCCAACATAGACTTTGCAGTCCAGGGGACAGGAGTCACGATGCATTGCTGCAGATAAAGGACATGGTTAACACTCCATATGCTGCTGCGTCTTGGGTTACAAACAGTATTTAAGACAGGGCTTGACAAATTTCCTTGGAATCTAGGAGCCAGCTAAAAAAGTTAGGAGCCTTTTATTTTTACCTTATAAAGCCTTATTTTCAGCAACAAAAATAACACCTCTTAAATTAACATATAAAGTCTAGAACCAAACATGGGCATTAACAAGATAATGAAAATATTATGATGTGACACCAGATTATTTTTATGAAAGATCTTTTTTTCAAACTTGGCTTTTTGTGGCCATGAACGTGCCTTGTATTTTTTGAATTAAAGTACCAATGGTCAACAGCCTTTGCAGGACCAAACTCCTCCACAGATGGTCCATTCATGTTGATCATTAACAAAGCACCTAAACTTTCTTGCTGCATTGATGATCTGAACCTATGTTCATTTTTTGAAGTCCCAAAGAAAGATGTTTGCATTTTAGCATGTTATTACTTAGTGGCATGGTCTCCCAAAAAAAAAAAAAAAAAAAAAAGCACCCCTTCTTGTTAGTAACCCTGATGTGTATCTTTAGGCTAGGTTGACACCTGAGCGTTTCACAGAGCGTACGAACGCGCTGTAAGACGCCCCAGGAAGTACAGGAGCTTCTTTGGGGCGTATTGTCGCGCGTAACACCTGTTTTTCATTGTACGCCTCTGTGGTCTAGCAAGAACGCACGTACGACGCGCGTTTCCAAAATACAAAAACGCCCCAAAATACGCCTGTAAACAGCGCTTATCGAATACGCTCAGGCGTGAACCCAGCCTTACAGATTCACACAAGTTTATACAAATGTTTGCCTCTCGGCTTTTGCCCATTAACTTTCTAAGTCAAGATGCCAAAGTAGATAAAAAAAAAAAACCTGCAAAGTCAGTTTATCAACTTGCACGTGTCACATCGGACTAATAAGTAACGTCTCCTTGTGGGTCCCCCTCTCCCCGTACAGTATAGCATCTCCCTGTGGCTGCCCCGTGCCATGAAGGATAGCGGCAGCACCTCACCAGTCACAATAACAAGCTCACAACATTACTGACATTTCTCTATGGTGAAAATCTATCGGACGTTTGTGGGAAATGTGTTGGTTTTATACCCAAACTATTTGCAGAAGTGATATCGTGCTCTGTTTCCACTGACTGAAGATGACTAGACAAATGAGTATTTCCCTAATAAATGCTCCAAACTTTTGCCAGTTTTGTTTTGTCTGCGCCGTCGTAACAGCAGCCAAGTTATCAAACGCTGCACGTTGCCTCCTTACACAGAACACTTCCATAGAGAGGTGACACCCCCTCGTGCTGGAATACGAATGCGTTTGTGACGAACCCGGTTACCTTCGTAATATAACTAACCACATCCCACTTTGCTGCCCACGTATTAGGGCATATTCAGATCAAGGATTTTGGGGCGCAGATCTGATGTTGAAAACTGGACCGACCATGCGCTGAAATTGCCTTCCACCGTTTTCAATAGGAGGCTGTGCCACAGTTCACGTGGCCAAGGATTTTTGCCACTCCACACGGGCCCCTCACAAAGCCACAGTGGGAGTATGCTCGCGGTTTAGCTCCATTCAAATGGAGCTAAACCTACAGTGGGTCCACGTGAAAACCCTCAGCAGCTGTTTCTGCCGTCAGATTTCATCATGGATTGGGTTTCTGCTGTGGGTTTTCATGCGGATCTGCTATAGGGTTAATTCCATTGTGAGGGTACAGTGCCAAGAACGAGGTGCCTGTACATTTTAGGCTACTTTCACACTTGCGTTCAGAGCGGGTCCGTCTGGTATCTGCACAGACGGATCCGCTCCTATAATGCAAACGCTTAGATCCGTTCACATTACCATAAACATGGTAATGCAAACGGATCCGTTTTGACTTTACATTGAAAGTCAATGGGGGACGGATCCGTTTGAAAATTGAGCCATACTGTGTCAACTTCAAACGGATCCGTCCCCATTGACTTACATTGTAAGTCTGGACGGATCCGTTTGCCTCCGCACGGCCAGGCGGCCACCCGAATGCTGCAAGCTGCGTTCAGGTGTCCGTCTGCTGAGCGGAGCGAGGACAAACGCTGCCAGACTGATGCATTCTGAGCGGATCCGCCTCCACTCAGAATGCATTGGGGCCGCTTGTGAGAGCCTTCAAACGGAGCTCACAAGCGGAGTCCCGAACGCTAGTGTGAAAGTAGCCTAAGGCGGGGTCTTAAAAACCGTGAGGCAAAAGCCCGGGCCACATAGAAACTACAGCACAGCCTCCTATTGGAAACAATGACAGGTGGCTTCAGCCAAGTTACACTGAAACCTGCGCTTAAAATCCGACATCTGAACATAACCCACACTACACATTTTTATTGCAGAATTTTCCGTAACTGAAAATCGGTTCCATTCACCTGAAATGGGGCAAGCAGAAACCCATGTGCTCGCTGCCCCATTTAAACAAATGGAATGGATTTTCAGAAGCAGAAAATTCTGTAAACAGGAATGTATGGAGCCTGTCTGGCAGTGTGGGGAGGCCAAGAGGCTCTATACTAGAGACATGTATAACCTCCAAATTCAAGGCTCCGCCGAGCGCATGATACCAAATGCAGTTTGTGGATCCACTCCCCCCCCTCATCGTTCGGGTGCACAGAGATAAAGAACTGCATACATACAGTGTTTTCAGTGGGGCAATGTCTATGGGGACCTCATGACTCTCCCCCAACATTATTAGTGGTTGATCCATTTGCTGTCTCAGGAGATAACCACCACTGGCTCTTCTCCTCTCCCCCCACTGAAAGCACATACTGTTCATACATATATGGGGGAGTCAGGGGAGACTGAGGGTATATGGCACCTCAAGATATGTAGAATCTGCCCTCATGTGTAAGGTAAGGGGCACCCCAGACGCCATGACAGCAGCGGCTCCTACCTGCTCCGTCCCTCTTCGGCACCTCACCGTCTCCATCTGACATCTCCCAAGCAGCTCACCTCGTCCTGCAGTCGCAGAGTCACAGTTCTAAGGAGGAGGAGACACGCCGCAGCGATGAGGAGCCTGAGCAGTACGACGAGGACAGCCTGAGCCAGTAGCGGTCCTCTTCACTGTAGTCTGGGGCAGGAAGCGTGAGGGGTGGGCCTAGTAGACATTGACTCCTGCATGACACTGCGTCTACTCTAAACTTAGTGATACTGCGCCCGGCTGCTGGGCATATTTTCAAGCAGGGGCAAATACCAAAGCGCCAGGACAAAATTCCCGATCGCAATGGTGACCTGGGATTTGTCAAGCCCTGATTTAAGGGGTAATCAGAAGAATGAACGTCTGATCAGTGTAGGATTTTTTTTTCTGACAAATGACAGCCCAGGGCAATTTCGTGATCAATGAGGATCCCCAATGGTCAGATATGAACTGATCAGGCATTTAGGGCATAAACTACAATACCTCTTTAAAACATTAAGTTCTGTCTATGTTCCTGTCATACTAGCAAAAGTACAAGACAGCCCATACAAATCAAAACCTCTATCTAGTTTTTTTTATATGCTAGTTGTCAATGTAACCTAAGCTCCAAGCTAAAAATGCTGAAGCAATATTTCAGCAATAAAAAATAAAAAAAGCCAATAAACTAGGGCAGAAAGTTAGATGGTCAATCCACAATCCTTTACAAAGCCACATACCTTAGATTATAGAAGAGTTACGGGTATCTGGAATCTCAGAAAACTTGATGCTAATAAACCTAAGAAAAAAAAAGAATTACAGTTGACTTAAAATTCTTACCGACAGCAAATCATCTTTGGTTGCTTCAAAGACCCTGCGGCCCCCAAGATTCAGCCACGGTCTGGTGGCTCAGTGGTCAGCACCTTTACCATGCAGCACTGGGTCCTGGGTTGATTGGATTCAGACCCAGGACCCCAGAGCTGCAAGGCAATCCCACCAAAGGGGCCTACTACTCTCTCAAAAATAGGCTAGCCGGGTGAACACACCCTTTTAGGTCCCATAGCAGCGGAGAAAGCTGCGCATGCGTGGCTTGCTCTCCATTCATGATAGAGCCCCTTTATTGTGATAGGAGCGGGTCCTAGAGGTTGGACCCACATCTATCAAACAACCAGGGCATATCCTATCGATACCATACATTTCCAGATGAGAATGCCCCTTTAGTAGATAATCACCTTAATTATCTTAAATTATGAAATTTACATTACAAGAATAAATCAAAGATTTAGCTTAGGCTACTTTCACACTAGCGTTGTTTTAATCCGGCGTTCAATTCCGACACCGGAACTGCCCGCCAGATCCGGAAAAATGATTACATTTGAATCCTGATCAGGATTTTGATCACAATGAAAAAATGCATTGGAAAAAACGGATCCGCCATTTATGGACTTTAACTTTTTTTTCACATTTTTCGGGTTTAACATGCAAAAGCCGGATCCGGTTTGACTGAACACACGGCGCCGGATCTGGCGTTAGATCAAGTCAATGGGAAAAAGACCGGATCCGGTGTTCAGGATTTTTGATCGGAGGTAAAAATACAACATGCTACGTTTTTCTGAAAAGCCTGATCAGTCAAAAAGACTGAACGGAAGATATCCTGAACGGATTACTCTCTATTCAGAATGCATTAGGATAAAACTGATCAGTTCTTTTCCGGATTTGAGCCCCTAGGACAGAACTCAGCACCGGAAAAGAAAAACGCTAGTGTGAAAGTACCCTTAGTTTGCTTTTTACTGTTCACCCACGATGCTAGGGAGGCTCATTCCCGTCACTGCCTGCTTCCCACCCCGGGTGCGTTCATCTGCGCACGGGGAGAAACTGCAGCGGCGGTGTGGGGAGCCAGGTAAGTATATTCAGTGAGGGGCTCAGCATATGGGGGACATTTTTTTTTGTCTTGGATAACCCCTTTAGGGTTCCATTTAGACAAAAACGCAAGTGCTCTGTGCTGCACGGGCACCAGTTGCGAGTACTCAGTTGGCTGATCCATTGACTTGCATGGGTCCGAGAGCCGCCATATCTTTTGCAGTGTGGAGACACTGACCCGAAAGCGCTTCCAATCCGTGTCCCCATTCCTCAAAAGTTAGAGGACCTTTCACCATAATAAAGCCTCTAAACTAACTATACAGACGCGTAGAGCGGCGCCCAGGGATCCCCCTGCACTTACTGTTATCCCCGGGCGCAGCTCTGTTCTCAGCCTCCGGTATCTTCATAGTTAGGCTCCACCCAGGGGAACCTGCTGGCGTCTCATTCTTCCATGCTGTAGTGCTGGCCAATCGCAGCGCTCAGATCATAGCCTGAGAGAAAAAAAAACCTCTCAGGCTATGAGCCGAGCGCTGCGATTGGCCAGCACTACAGCATAGGAGAAAGAGACGTCGTCAGGTTCCACTGGGTGGAGCCTAACTATGAAGATAGCGGAGGCTATACCGGGCGAACGGAGCGGCGCCCAGGTATAACAGTAAGTGCAGGGAGATCCCTGGGCGCCGCTCTCCATGTCTGTATAGTTAGTTTAGAGGTTTTATTATGGTGAAAGGTCCTCTTTAAGACATGTCCTATCTGTTTCCAGATCTCGGACACATGCAAGTCAATGGGTCAGCAAACGGAGTGTTCGTGGCCACTACCCGTATATTGCGGCCCACAATACCGGCACAGACCCCTTACGGTCGTCTAAACGGATCCTTAGACTTCTTTCACACAAACAATACAGACCCATTGAAATGAATTCAGTGCGTGTGCTATGCATTCACGCATTTAACACTCGCTCATGTGAAAGGGGCCTTGATCATATAGTAGGAAGTGTTCTTTGCAAATTTGTCTATGGAAAACCGCACCCACCCACAAAAAACTAATGTTAAACAGGGAAAATAACCTGCAGTATAAATATGAGGAAAGCTAATAAAAGTGACTTCTTTCCAACCTTTGAAAGAAACAAGATGGAGACGGACACAGTATACATACACCCAGAGGCCTGCAGTAATGGAGGCAGCGCTCACTTCTCACCTCAGTCCGGGGCACAAGGCTGGATGATGGCGTCCTCCGGCTGTGAACAGATACAAGCAGAGTATATAAGACAAGGCGGTAATAATCGGGGGAAAGTCAAGAGGCGAGAAACCGGCTTCATACACAGGCTCTGCCTCCACGTTTACAATGGGAAGCCATTACGTCCATTCCCGCTCACGCACTGCAGACAAAATGGCGTCGGCTCTTTGTCCATGCCTATCCGCACACATGTAACGCAAAACGTGCGCTTCACATTACCAAGGATTACCAGAGGAAGCAAAAGAAAGAACCGAGCAAGTACAGTGCTACACCAATTATTTACCGCTGTAAAACCGGGCACGGGCTGTTGGCTTCTCCGCGCCTCCAGTCTGCAGACGCTCTCCTTCTGGTCGACAGGCACAAAATGGCTCACGAGCTGTTGGGCGGTGCGGCCTCTTCCAAACCACGGCCAACGTGACCAGCGAGTAGCCAATTAGAGCGAAGACTACAGCCTGGCCACGCCCATGTCGTTGTTTCGCGGGAAGGGGGTTGTGTTCGTTGAAGCCCAGCGTGCAGTCTTTGTTCATGTGGGGAATGGGCGCTGCGGTGTAGCACGATGAGATGGGGTTGCTCTGCTTAGGGATCCGTTCAGTTGGTAGAACAAGTGGTGCCTTTCTGTTCTGGTACACGTAGTGCAGGCTCCGGTGTGTGGTGTGGAGAGGGACTGTCTGCTCGGACCCAGCCCCCCATGCTATGGCGTTATGGTGGACACACAGATTCCCGCTGCTGCTGTTTGCTCTCAGTCTGTGGTAGTCAGCAGGGTGTAGATAGGGGTGGTGGGAAACGGGCATCTTGGGCTGGTACTAGTGGGAAAATATGGCGGAAATCAGGGTGTGGGAACTACCTGCCTGCCTTGCTGTACTTTACATCATGGTGTCCTGAGGGGTTAATGACTATTCTCCTCATGATGGCAGTGGTCACCATTTAGTGAATGATGGGAGTCAGGATCCCCCTCAGAACAAAGGAGGACGCAGCGCTAAAGTAAATGCCTTTCAAGTGGTTGTATTATACTAATCTGCTGTGGGGCCATAAAATCACTTGCCTCCTCTTCATCAACCCTTCCCACCCACGTGGATGCCGAGGTGACACCACAAAGGCTATATGCACATGACAGGGGGAAAAAAGTCTGTTAAAGGCCTCATGCACACGACCGTTGTGTGTTTTGCGTTCCGCAAAACACGAATGGTGTCCGTATGCGTTGCGCAATTTGCAGAATGGCACGGACAGCCATTGATATAACTGCCTATTCTTGTCCTCAAAACAGACAAGAATAGGACAGGTTAATATTATTTTTTTTTGCGGACCACGGAACGGAGCAACAGATGCGGATAGCATACGGAATGCGGCCCCATTCAAATAAATGGGTCCGCATCCAAGTCGCAAAAACTGCGGTTCGGATGCTGACTAAAACAGCGGTCGTGCTTGAGGCCAAAACCAGACATTTTTAACGGACGTTTTTTCCACTGATGCCTTTCTGAGAAACAGACATCAAAAATGGACCCACTCAATTGTATGGGGGCTGTCTGTCAGTGAAAAACGGACAAGATAGAACATGTTCTATTTTTTTAATGTCCGTTTTTCACTGACCGTCAAAAAAACTGCTGTGTGAATTAGGGTACTTTCACACTAGAGTTTTTCTTTTCCGACATAGAGTTCAATCACAGGGGCTCAATACCGGAAAATAACTGATCAGGCATATCCCCATGCATTCTGAATGGAGAGTAATCCGTTCAGGATGCATCAGGATCTCTTCAGTTCATTCATTTTGACTGATCAGGCAAAAGATAAAACCGCATGCTACGGTTTTATTTCCGGTGAAAAAAACTGAAGACTTGCCTGAATGCCGGACCCGGCATTTTCGACCATAGGAATGTATTAGTGCCGGATCCGGCATTCAAAATGCCGTAATGCCGGATCCATCCTTCCGGCCTGCGCATGCGCAGACCGGTAAAAATGTGAGAAAAGATACAAGATGGATCCATCTGTCCGCATGACAAGCGGAGAGACGGATCCGCCTTACAAATGCTTTCAGTCACATCTAGATCGGCGGATCCGGCAGGCAGTTCCGACGACCGAACTGATTGCAGGATCACACTGCCGCAAGTGTGAAAGTAGCCTTAGACAACCGTTGGTCTTAAAACGTCAGATCCTGACAAAATCCGTATTACTCGTGTGAAAGAAGCCAAAGGCCTCATGCACACGACCGTTGTGTGCATCCGCGGCCGTTCCGTTTTCCGTTTTTTTTTTTCGCGGACCCATTGACTTTCAATGGGTCCGTGGAAAAATCGGAAAATGCACCGTTTGGCTTCCGCGTCCGTGATCCATTTTTCCAGTCCGTGAAAAAAATATGACCTGTCCTATTTTTTTCACTGACAACGGTTCACGGACCTATTCAAGTCAAATGGTCCGTGAAAAATCACGGATGCACACAAGATAGTCATCCGCGTCCGTGATCCGTGTCCGTTTTTCCGATCATTTTCAATGCAAACTTGACTTAGTTTTTTTTTTCACTTTTCATGTCCGTGGATCCTCCAAAAATCAAGGAAGACCCACGGAAGAAAAAACGGTCACGGAACAACGGAAATCCGTTTTGCGGACCGCAAAAAAAACGGTCGTGTGCATGAGGCCATATACTGCTGCAGACAGTGGCCTCCGCAGTCTCCAGTTGTATACCGCTAAGGCCGAATGCACACGGCCGTGTTCCGCGGCAGAGAGCAGTCCGTGGTATGCCGGGCTGGATTCCTGTTCAGAGCAGGAGCGCCGTGTGCATTCGGCCTAGGGCAAATGGTTGGCTGCAGCCTGGATAGAGGACAGAGTAGAAGCGCTGGATCAGAGGGGCTAGTGAAGGGGATACAAGTTATAATTTTAGCCCTCACAACCAGGGTGTCTTCATATATTTTTTTTAAAGGATTTTAACCCCTTAAGGACCCACGCCATACATGTACGGTGCAACTGGATGTGATTTAAGGGGCACCGTGGCTGCTCTTACCGGCAGGTAGCCATGCCGGGTAAGGGCAGCATGGAGCTGCACCGCCCCCCTGCAGCTCCAAGCGCTGCGATTAGCCGGTCAATGAAGACCGCCACATCGCCATATACAGCAGCGGGGGGGGGGGGGGGGGGGGGGGGTGACCTTCTCCGAGGTGAGGCAGGGGACACCATTGTTTGGCGTCCCCTGCCAGTGCTGCAATTGGCTGGAACAATGCTTCAGCTAATAGCAGCTCTATACCTGCACAGCAAAGGGCAGAATCTTTCTGCATGCAGCCATTTTAGCTGGTGACTGCATGCAGAGAGGTTCTGTGCCGCTTTTGGCTTGCTGGGACTTGTGCACGCCACTGTGCTTTAACCCTTTCCTGCTGAAAGAAGAACATCTGGAATTGCACTGATTTATTTATTTTTTCATTTGCAGCTGTTCCAGATCCCTAAACCGCCACTTCTCGCCGCTTCCTCCCCCTTGTCCTTTATTTACGAACGCCATTTGGTCCGTATTTTTTTTTTTATTTTTACAATTTTCCAGCTCTGCACCACTTTTTCTGCGTGCGAGCTGTGACCACCAAGTACTGTTCAGTGCATACCTGCCTATTCTTTGCAGTTTTTTTTCACATCTGTGTGGATTTTTTTACAAATTTTTTTACTTTTTTTATTTGGTTCAAAAATAAGAAATTGTAGTTAGGGCTTAATATAAATATATATAGAGTTCTATATATATATATATATATATATATATATATATATATACAGTCATGTGAAAAAATTAGGACACCCTTTGAAAGCATGTGGTTTTTTGTAACATTTTTAATAAATGGTTATTTCATCTCCGTTTCAACAATACAGAGAGATTAAAGTAATCCAACTAAACAAAGAAAACTGAAGAAAAGTCTTTTCAAGATCTTCTGTAAATGTCATTCTACAAAAATGCCTATTCTAACTGAGGAAAAAGATAGGACACCCTCACATGTATTCCCTCTTAAATTGGCTCAGACCTCACACAGGTATATCACACCAGGTGCACATAATTAGTAGATCGTTACTCTGCATGTTGAATGAGGCTTGCCCTATTTAAACCTCAGACATTTAGTTTGGTGTGCTCCTGACTGTTGAAGTGAGAGTGAGCACCATGGTGAGAGCAAAAGAGCTGTCAGAGGACTTCAGAAAAAAGATTGTAGCAGCCTATGAGTCTGGGAAGGGATTTAAAAAGATCTCCAAAGATTTTGAAATCAGCCATTCCACTGTCCGGAAGTTAGTCTACAAGTGGAGGGCTTTCAAAACAACTGCCAACATGCCCAGGACTGGTCGCCCCAGCAAGTTCACCCCAAGAGCAGACCGCAAGATGCTAAAAGAGGTATCCAAAAACCCTAAAGTGTCATCTCGAGAACTACAGCAGGCTCTGGCTACTGTTGATGTAGAAGTACATGCCTCTACAATCAGAAAGAGACTGTACAAGTTTAACTTGCATGGGAGGTGTGCAAGGAGGAAACCTTTGCTTTCCAAGAGAAACATCGAGGCCAGACTGACATTTGCCAGCGATAAAGTTGACAAAGACCAGGACTTCTCGAATAATGTTCTTTGGACAGATGAGTCCAAAATTGAATTATTTGGACACAACAGCAGAGGACATGTTTGGCGTAAACCAAACACAGCATTCCAAGAAAAGAACCTCATACCAACTGTGAAGCATGGAGGTGGAAGTGTCATGGTTTGGGGCTGCTTTGCTGCAGCAGGACCTGGTCAGCTCACCATCATAGAATCCACGATGAATTCTACTGTGTATCAGAAGGTGCTTGAAGAACATGTGAGACCATCAGTTAGAAAATTAAAGCTGAAGCGGAACTGGACCATGCAACATGACAATGACCCAAAACATACTAGTAAATCAACCAAAGATTGGCTGAAAAAGAAGAAATGGAGAGTCCTGGAATGGCCAAGTCAAAGTCCAGAT
This sequence comes from Bufo bufo, assembly GCF_905171765.1. Taxonomy (NCBI): domain Eukaryota; kingdom Metazoa; phylum Chordata; class Amphibia; order Anura; family Bufonidae; genus Bufo; species Bufo bufo. The sequence continues at coordinate 191,673,004 of NC_053391.1, read as the reverse complement.
TTGAATCCCATTGAGATGCTGTGGGGTGACTTGAAAAGGGCTGTACGTGCAAGAAACCCCTCAAACATCTCACAGCTGAAAAAGTTCTGCATTGAGGAGTGGGGTAAAATTTCCTCAGACCGATGTCGAAGACTGGTAGATGGCTACAAGAACCGTCTCACTGCAGTTATTTCAGCCAAAGGAGGTAACACTCGCTATTAGGGGCAAGGGTGTCCTATCTTTTTCCTCAGTTAGAATAGGCATTTTTGTAGAATGACATTTACAGAAGATCTTGAAAAGACTTTTCTTCAGTTTTCTTTGTTTAGTCGGATTACTTTAATCTCTCTGTATTGTTGAAACGGAGATGAAATAACCATTTATTAAAAATGTTACAAAAAACCACATGCTTTCAAAGGGTGTCCTAATTTTTTCACATGACTGTATATATATATAGATATAAGTACATTTTTAGCCAGTGTTCGCTTTTTTTATCACTGTAGTGAATTTTTATACTACAGTTTTTGCACACATGCACGATATATGTGCGTGCATGCGTGCTGCAAAGCATCGCAGTAGTGTGCTGATTTACATCTGCACATTTTTGTTTGTTTTTTTACATTTTTTGTGTGAAAAAAGACCTGCAGTTAACGGTAGTTAGTCATATATTTATATATATAAATTTCAGTTAGTCAGTTTAGAATTTTACACAAATGCACCATCTGCAACCACTGAACACCAAACATTTGTGTCCATTACTGATCGTGTCTGCTCAGTTTGCACTGCAAGTTTTTTTTGTGCAGAAAAGATCTTTTTTTGTGGAGAAAATACTTTTTTTTACAATTTTTTTCTCCTAAATTTAATTTCAAATTTATTACAAGTCCCTTCACGTGTGAAAACACAACATACACACGAAATATAGGTTTACACATTTCACATGGCATACCCCAATAAAATTAAATTGTCCCATCCACCCCAACGAGTATAGTCAGCTGAAGAGGCATACGCCATGCTTGCCTCCGATACTGAATCTGTCAGTGAGGGAGTAGAGGATGCCACTTTCCTCTACTTCTCTACCCCCTCATCATTCTGGGGACCTTTAGGAAATGTTTTAATGCGACATGGCACCTAAAATCCATGTCTGTTTATTCAAGCCTGCAAAAACCACTTTTTGCACTTTGCCTCTAGACCCTTGCTATGCGCCCATACAGCAGGCTACAAGCACATATGGGTTGTTTCCTGAATGGGGAGAAAATGGGGAACATATACTGGGGTGCATTTTCTCCTTTAACCCCTTGTGAAAGTGAAAAATTGGGGTCTGCTAGTAATTTTTCATTTTCACAAATGTGTGCTTTAAAATCCTTTAACAAGTGTTTCTGCCTTCTGTGAGACACCTGTTTGCTGAAAATTACCCTTTCTACCACTTAAAATGTCCATACGGGGGTGCTCTTTCCAAAATGGGGTCACATCTTGGGGTTCTTAATTTCTGGGTAAACCAACTATGTTTCCCTGTTTTAAATAATTAAGTGATCCATAATCACACATAGAAAGAACCAATAAGAAATGTATGGATCTATGGGTTCAAAATCACAACTCAAGCAACGAAATTTTATACAAAATAACAGATGTTTTATTGGTACAAAATAGAGTTGTGACCACTGGCCACACAGACATTTAAGAACACTTAAAATGCTATACAGATCGCAAATGTGTGGTAGTTCCAATTATTATGCATAAAGTGCAAGTGCTAAATTACTTTACAGCAATAAGATAAGTCAGTGCCTATACCAGAGTGTAGTCCTGTCTATGATATAACATCAACAGGTCAGCAATGGACCCTAGACTAAATGGACCCCATACTCACACCAAAGAATATAAATGAATAATAAAAAATTGATGAGGCATACTGACCAGAATCTCTACCACAGCACTAGCTATCCGTGCCCCGACGCGCGTTTCGCCGTCAGCTTTTTCAAGGGGTAATGACATACAACTTCCCAGCCGGGTATATATAATCCACAAAGTGGGCGAACACATATTCACCTAACCAATAGATGAGGAGCACAAAGACAAAGAGGCAGGATCACCAGGGCTGCTCACCTGTATGGTATAATATACCCGCCTCATGTGTTATGGCGCACGAACCGCCACACACCGCTGATGCCCGCGTACCCGGCCGTAGCGATGACGCAGGACGGCTACGCTCATTAGAGCACAGAGCGTCTCACGTCAGAGCCAGGACCGCGTCAGCGCGCCCGCGGCTGCGCAGAGGGACGCGCGCACTACGAGCTCCATACTAGTTACGGGCAGCACAGTATCATAGATCCATACTTTGTCAATGCGCTCTCCATCTTACCGGATACACATACAAGTAGGTTACTGCCTCCCTACATAGTAATTGATGCATCATATATCTAGAAGAGACACATATGTATCCATATATATCAACATGATTATGCATAAGTTTTCCACATTATAAAGTAAATCCTAGATAAACCACACAAATATAAAAGTGTAAAAACCCTTTACAGCAGTGGCAAATGCCACTAGTGATAATACTACAGGACATATATATAATATATACCTATAACTGTGACATAATTTATAAATAGTTTCCCCATATAATTGTCATCACATATGAAAAAGGTACAAACAAAATTAATCAATATATGAATAAATAGCATTGTGCCAACATACAAATTAACATGGTCTAACATAACCAGATAGACTTGTGTAAAGATACACGAATAACACCGTGCAAAAATACAAATGGACATGATCATTTATATAAATAAATATAATCGTGCACAAATAGAATAGATAATACATAAAGAATGTTGTCCCTCATGCCTGATCAGGGTACGAAAGCACCGGCATGAATAGACACTACATGTGTAAGAATAAAACCATATACTATAAATCAAAAGACATGATTATACCAGCACCCATCTATACCATGTAGACATAAAAACATTTCATAATATGATACATATACAGGATCATAAATGGTTGATCGCAGTTCACCAGTTGGTCCCATGATCTTAGGCCCTATATGTGAATTTATCCTTATGGAGGGAAAGATTTTCCAATACAACGGCCTCCAAATATATGTATCCTACATATCTAAATAAAGAAAAAATCATATTAGTGAACATAGTTCCAACATCTCACTTAATGAACCCGGCTGGAGAAATCTAAAAACATAGACATCCTAAACACTTAAAACACCACATATCAGGGATGATGCTGCACACTACAAAAATGAAGCAAATGGAATTTTATCATTCAGGCCAAATGGCATCTGAGTGTTCAATTTGACAATCCACTTGCTTTCGACCTGCTCCAACCGTTTAAATAAATCACCGCCGCGCGCACCAAGGGAGACCCTATCTATCCCCCTAAATTTAAGATCTTGCCAACAGTTATTATGTTTCTGACGGAAATGTCTCGCAATAGGTTTTAGTTTTACAAGTTTGTCTCTTTCTCCATCCATGATTTTGGCAGCTGCCCGAATGTCTTTCTGATGTTCCTGTATGCGAACTCGAAATTCACGGGTCGTCATACCGATATATATCAGGCCACATGGACAAGTGGCATGATATATAATTCCTGTGACACTACAATTAATAAAATGAACAATATTGTAGCTCATGTTGCCTGAGGAATCCTCAAAGGTCTTGGTTTTAGTAATAACTTTACATGTGGTACAATGCCCACATGGTACGCATCCCCATTTGGGACCTTTGGATTCAAAAATGAATCCAGATTTAGGTTGTATATAGTGACTCCTCACCAAAATGTCCCTGAGGTTCTTACTGCGTTTAGCCACAAATAGGGGAGTAGGTGTAATTATTTTCCCCAAATCCACATCCGATTTGAGGATGGGCCAAAATCTTTTAAAGATTGCTCTCATATTGTGCCATTGTGTATTGTAGTTGGTTATCATACGTGTGACAGGAATTTCTGGGTCAACCCGAGACCTAGGGGATAATAGAGATTCCCTTGATGCGGTGGCGGCACGCATATACCCGCGTTGTATATCACTTTGATTATATCCCCGCTGTGTGAATCGGTTTTTTAAAGTTACTGATTCCCTTTCAAATTCACATCTTGAAGTGCAAATCCGTCTTGCCCTCAAGAATTGGCCAATCGGTATTGAGTTTTTTTGATGTTTGGGGTGGAATGATGTCGCATGAAGCAGGGAGTTGACAGCAGTCGATTTCCTATGGATCGAGGTTTCTAAGTCACCATTAGTTGTAACTTTAATGTTGATGTCTAGGAAATCAATCTCTTTTTGACTTACCACTTTAGTCAGAGTGATATTCCAATTATTCGCATTCAATTTCTCCAAAAATAAATCCAAAGACACCCGTGACCCCTGCCATATAAACAAAACATCGTCAATAAATCTCATCCATGATATTACCTCCCCATCAACTTCATCCATAGATGCCTGCACACATTGTCGTTCCCAGTTCCCCAAAAACAAATTTGCATACGAGGGTGCGCATTTCGCACCCATCGCCACTCCTCGTAGTTGTAAATAATGTTGGTCTTTAAACAAAAAGTAATTGTGCCTCAGTATGTAGTCTAGAAGCTTCATCAGGAGGTCGATCAAATCGAGTGGGAGATTTCTTGTGCGCAAAAAGAAACAGGAGGATTCCAAGCCCATATCATGTGTTATGCACGTATACAACGATTCCACATCACATGTTATTAAAAACATTTTGACGTTCTCCAGACGTTTTAACACGTCTGTCGAATCGCGTATATAGGAGGGTAGACTCTCCACACATGGTTTTAGATAGAAATCCAAAAATTGACACACTGGTTCATTCAGACCACCACAGCCCGAGACAATGGGTCTCCCAGGAGGTTTGGTGGGGGACTTATGAACTTTCGGTAATAAATATAAGGTCGGGATGACCGGATGTTTAATTATAAGACTCTGACATACCGTTTTGGTAATAATATTGTCTTCCACCCCTCTTGATAAAATGTCTTCCAATTGAAGCTTAAAACCAACTGTTGGATTGGCTGGTAAGCGTTCATAACACGACCCATCCCGCAATTGCCTAAATACCTCAGTTTCATACATATCAGTGGGCCAAATGACCACGTTTCCACCCTTGTCAGCTGGTTTAATCACCACATGTTTCATATTTTTTTATTCTCTTATGGCCAATCGCTGGTTTTTAGACACATTGTCATAAGGCCTATTAGCAGGTAAACTGTGCAACTCCTGCACCACCATCTTAACAAAAGTCTCGATGGCGGAATTGCATGACAAGGGTGGAAACGTGGTCGACCGACCACGGGTAAAGGGCGGAAATTTGGGCATGCCTACCTCCTGTTCCTGAAGTAGAGATTCTAGCGCTCGAAGCGCCTCCAATTCCTCCGGGGCTGAAAAGACATCAAAGTCATTTTTAGAGAAGTGTTTCTTATAGATTAATTTGCGTGCAAAAAGGAAAGTGTCCCTTATTGCCGCAAAGTTATCATAGGTGGAAACCGGACTAAAAGTTAGTCCGAGTGATAACACCTCAATCTGTGCCACAGTGAGTGGTATGTCAGATAGGTTAATTACCTTTAGTTCCCCACCATGATCCTCCTCAGGCTTGTATTTACGTTTCACAGGTGTGTCATGGTCTTACCTGCTTGCTGCTCTCCTTCGTTTGACATGTGCTGGCGGCCATCTTGGGTCCTGGGTTTCTTGTAGCCTTCCACCCTGCGGCTCCTCCTTCCCCTGGGAGGAGCTGGATGCCTAGCTCATATATATAGGAGGTCTGTGGCTTCAGTTCCTTGCTTGGTCCTCTTGTGTTCACATGCTTCTAAGACTGCTGCTGCTTCTGGTTCCTGATCCTGGCTTCGTCTGACTACCCTGCTGGTTCCTGATCCTGGCTTCGTCTGACTACCCTGCTGGTTCCTGATCCTGGCTTCGTCTGACTACCCTGCTGGTTCCTGATCCTGGCTTCGTCTGACTACCCTTCTGGTTCCTGACCTCTGGCTTCGCAAAGACTCTGCTCGGTTTCACCATCCGTTTGGACTTTTGCTTTACAGCTTTATTTTCAATAAAGCCTTCTTATTTTCACGTATCTCTTGTTGTACGTCTGGTTCATGGTTCCGTGACATTAGGACCAAGCCATGAATTCTGACGGTACAGGGCCATCCTCGCTACCCACGCTGGTTGCCAGACTTGATCAGCAGGATCACCTGTTGGGTCGGTTCGCTGTGGCGTTGCAAACCCTGCTTGAACGCACGGCTCATTTCACTCCCGTTGCCGATGGGTCGGTTGTCGCTCCTGGGCTCGCTCCTACTGCCGCTCCGGTTGTTGCGCCAGAGTCTACCCCGACACCTGTTGTTGCGCCTGCGGTGTTTCGGGGTATGACCGGTTCTGCCCCTCTTCCACAGCGCTTTGGGGGAGAGCCAACTCAGTGCCGAGGTTTCCTTAACCAGGTGGGCATTTATTTCGAGTTGCTGCCACATGCCTTTCCTACTGAGAGATCAAAGGTGGGCTTCTTGATCTCGCTGCTCTCGGACAAGGCCTTGGCCTGGGCCAGCCCTTTATGGGAGAACAACAATCCGGTGGTTGCCGAGTTTTCCGGTTTTGTTGCTTCTCTTCGGAAGGTATTCGATGTGCCGGCTCGTGCTGCCTCTGCTGCGAAGCTCCTTATGTCCATCAGACAGGGTTCACGATCCGTAGCTGAATACGCCATTGAGTTTCGTACCCTGGCAGCAGAGGTGGGCTGGAATAATGAGGCTCTGGTCGCTGCTTTCTCTCATGGTCTCTCGGATGCCTTGAAGGATGAGGTTGCAGCTAAGGACCTACCAGTTGAGCTCGAGTCTCTTATTTCTTTCCTGATTTTGATTGACACCAGACTCAGGGAGAGACCTTCCTTTAAGGAGAACCTGCGGAGGTCTTCTAACAGATTGGTGCCTACGTTTGCTGTCCCACCCGTGCCTCCCTCTCCTCCCACGCCTCCTGGGGATGACTTGTCTGGGGGTGAACCCATGCAGCTGGGGTTTGCTCGCCTGTCCGAGGGGGAGAGGGCACTCCGGAGACGCGAGGGCCGATGCATGTACTGTGGTCTCGGTGGGCATTTTCGGTTGGCATGTCCGAACCGTCCGGGAAACGCTCGTACCCTGAGATCCTGTCGGGGGCAGATCTTGGGTGGAGTCTCCTCGTCCCCGGTTTCCCGTGTTGACAAACCACTGATCACTGTTGTCCTCTCCTGGGTCGGGGGCTCGGTGACGACCCAGGCGTTGGTGGACTCTGGTGCTGGTGGTTTGTTCATTGATAGTGTGTTCGCTGCCGCCAATTCCATTCCTCTGCAGGCTCGAGGTTCCCCACTGGCTCTTGAGGCGATAGACGGCAGACCCCTTCTGCCGCCACACGTGACTCATGAGACCCTTCCAGTGGGGATAGCCATTGGTGCCGTTCACAGAGAGTCGGTCTGCCTCCAGGTTATTTCGTCTCCACACTACTCGGTGGTCTTGGGGTACCCCTGGCTCCAGAAGCATAATCCGACTTTCGATTGGAGATCGGTCGAGATCCTCTCGTGGTCACCGCAGTGTGGGGCTAGTTGCATCCATGGGTCTGTCAAGTTGCTGTGTACTTCCTCGGACTCTCTGTTGCCTCCTGAATACGAGGAGTACCGGGATGTATTCGATAAGGTGCGCGCGGTTGCCCTACCTCCGCACCGCCCATACGATTGTGCCATAGAGTTACAATCTGGTGCCGTTCCTCCTCGTGGCAAAGTCTATCCACTGTCGGTAGCGGAGAATGAGGCCATGGAGGAGTACGTGAGGGAGGCGCTTTCACGCGGACACATTCGCAAATCTTCGTCCCCGGCAGGGGCTGGATTTTTCTTTGTGAAAAAGAAGGGCGGTGAGTTGAGGCCTTGCATCGATTACAGGGGTCTCAATCGCATCACGATCAAGAACGCTTACCCGATACCCTTGATTTCCGAGCTGTTCGATCGCCTTAAAGGGGCCACGGTCTTTACCAAACTCGACCTGAGGGCGGCATATAACCTGGTAAGGATCAAGGCGGGCGATGAGTGGAAGACCGCGTTTAACACCAGGACCGGTCATTACGAATCCTTGGTTATGCCCTTTGGGTTGTGCAATGCGCCCGCAGTCTTTCAGGAATTCATCAACGATGTTTTCCGTGACCTGTTGCAGCAGTGTGTGGTAGTCTATTTGGATGACATCTTGGTATATTCTGAATCCATGGAGGCCCACATTCTGGATGTCAGACGAGTGTTGCAACGGTTACGAGAGAACAAGCTGTTCGGTAAGCTTGAGAAATGCGAATTTCACCGATCCCAGGTAACCTTCTTAGGTTACATCATTTCCGCTGAGGGGTTCTCCATGGATCCTGAGAAGGTTTCGGCTGTCTTACAGTGGCCCCAGCCCAGTGGTCTTCGTTCCCTGCAGCGCTTTTTGGGCTTCGCCAATTATTATCGGAAGTTCATCAGGGACTTTTCCATGCTGGCCAAGCCTCTCACGGATCTGACCAGGAAGGGCAGTAATTCCCAGGTCTGGCCGCTCGAGGCCATCCGAGCTTTTGAGGCCCTAAAGTCCGCCTTTGTGTCGGCTCCGATTCTGTCGCATCCCAACCCTGGGTTGCCCTTTGTCCTCGAGGTGGACGCGTCTGAGACGGGAGTAGGCGCCCTTCTGTCTCAGCGTAGAACACCAGAGGGTCCTCTGCTTCCTTGTGGGTTTTACTCCCGGAAACTGTCTTCCGCGGAGTGCAACTATCAGATTGGTGACAGGGAGTTATTGGCCATCGTGCAGGCCCTTAAAGAATGGAGGCACTTGCTCGAGGGTTCGGTGGTTCCGGTTCTCATCCTGACGGACCACAAGAATCTGACCTACCTTTCTGAGGCCAAGAGATTGACACCACGTCAGGCCAGATGGGCTCTGTTCTTGTCACGTTTTAATTACGTGGTCTCCTACCTACCCGGTTCCAAGAACATCAGGGCGGATGCCTTATCACGGCAGTACTCCGAGCTGTCCAGGGAGGAGTCGATTCCGACTTCGGTCATACCTCCGAATCAGATCCTGGCCGCCATTCGCACCAGCCTGACCTCTCCCCTGGGTGAGCAGATTTTGGCGGCTCAATCTGGTGCTCCCTCTGGGAGACCCAACGGCAGATGTTTTGTGCCTGAGGAGTTGCGCACTCGGTTGTTGCGAACCTACCATAACTCCAAGACCGCGGGGCATCCTGGAAAGAATCAGCTGTCCTGGGCTGTTTCACGTCTGTTCTGGTGGCCTTCCCTACGTTCCGACATCGCCGCATATGTAGCGGCATGCTCCGTTTGTGCCCAGAGTAAGTCCCCTCGGCACCTTCCGTTGGGCCTTCTGCAACCCATAGCCACCGGGGAGCGCCCATGGTCACACCTGGGGATGGATTTCATTGTGGACCTCCCTGCATCCCGAGGCCATACGGTCATTCTCATGATTGTGGATCGGTTTTCCAAAATGTGCCACTGTGTTCCTCTCAAGAAGTTACCCTCTGCACAAGAGTTGGCCACGATTTTTGCCAGGGAGGTCTTCCGGTTGCACGGTTTGCCTAAGGAGATTGTGTCGGATCGGGGGAGTCAGTTTGTGTCCAGGTTCTGGCGCGCCTTTTGCTCCCAGTTGGGGATTCATCTCTCCTTCTCCTCGGCCTACCACCCTCAGTCCAATGGGGCCGCAGAACGATCCAATCAGGCCTTGGAGCAATTCCTTCGTTGCTATGTCTCCGATCACCAAGACAATTGGGTTGACCTCCTGCCTTGGGCTGAGTTTGCCAGGAACACGGCGGTGAACTCTTCCTCTGGGACGTCTCCCTTCATGGCCAATTATGGGTTCCAACCTGCCGTGTTACCGGAGGTATTCTCTCCCCAGGATATTCCGGCTGTGGAGGATCACCTTTCTGTCCTACGTGCTTCTTGGGTACAGATCCAGAAGTCCCTTGAGGTCTCTGCGCAGCGCCAGAGATTCCAGGCTGATCGCAGACGAGCGCCTGCTCCTTCCTACCAGGTCGGAGACCGTGTATGGTTGTCCACCCGCAACCTCAACCTTCGAGTGCCCACTCCCAAGCTGGCGCCTCGCTTTGTTGGTCCCTTCCGAGTGCTTCGCAGGGTAAACCCGGTAGCCTATGCCCTTGCGCTTCCTCCTGGCATGCGGATCTCCAACGTGTTTCATGTCTCCCTGTTGAAGCCACTGGTGTGTAATCGTTTCACTTCCTCGGTTCCTCGGCCTCGTCCGGTCCAAGTGGGCAATCGTGAGGAATATGAGGTGAGCAATATCCTGGACTCACGCCTGGTCCGCGGTCGGTTGCAGTTTTTGGTCCATTGGCGTGGTTATGGTCCAGAGGAGCGTTCCTGGGTTCCCTCCGCAGATGTCCATGCTCCTGCCTTGCTCCGAGCCTTCCACGCACGCTTCCCTCAGAAACCGTTTTGTGCTCCGCGGAGGAGGGGCCCTTGAGGGGGAGGTACTGTCATGGTCTTACCTGCTTGCTGCTCTCCTTCGTTTGACATGTGCTGGCGGCCATCTTGGGTCCTGGGTTTCTTGTAGCCTTCCACCCTGCGGCTCCTCCTTCCCCTGGGAGGAGCTGGATGCCTAGCTCATATATATAGGAGGTCTGTGGCTTCAGTTCCTTGCTTGGTCCTCTTGTGTTCACATGCTTCTAAGACTGCTGCTGCTTCTGGTTCCTGATCCTGGCTTCGTCTGACTACCCTGCTGGTTCCTGATCCTGGCTTCGTCTGACTACCCTGCTGGTTCCTGATCCTGGCTTCGTCTGACTACCCTGCTGGTTCCTGATCCTGGCTTCGTCTGACTACCCTTCTGGTTCCTGACCTCTGGCTTCGCAAAGACTCTGCTCGGTTTCACCATCCGTTTGGACTTTTGCTTTACAGCTTTATTTTCAATAAAGCCTTCTTATTTTCACGTATCTCTTGTTGTACGTCTGGTTCATGGTTCCGTGACAAGGTGTCCGTGTGTAGTATTGTCTCGACACATCCTGGGGTGGAATGTCTGATCTCTGTCCATCCTGTGATCGTGTTTGAGATCTTGTTTGAGATCTATGGGATTGTTGTGATGTTCCACTATTTATGGATGCTGAAGAGCTATTGCCAGAGGTTCCACATTTGCGTTTGTATTGCCAACGGAAAACCCTGCTTTGCTGATAATCCGCAATGTCCCGTTGGAACTTCTTGGCCTTCATATCCTAAATTTCCTTATCCCATCGTGTGTGATCAGAATTCAGTTCTTGTTCAAAACGATTCAGAGCCTCAGGATCTATGAGGGTGCGTAATTTCTCTTGTAGAGGGTTTATAGATTTCTCTATTTCCTCCAAATGTTTCTGATCATATCCTATTAGAAGTTCTAGGAATGTCCGGGAACATATCTTACAGGCATCTTCCCATCTAAGCTTAAGTGTGTCATCTTCCAATGGGAATGAAGGATATACCTGTACACGAAGACCCCGTGGTGTTAGGTCCTTGATCAGATACTGCTCCAATGCGACTTTGTTCCACCATGTCTTGGTACGACTTTTATACAGATATTTGAGTAATTTCTGTGTCTCAAATATGTCCGGTTGAGCGGCGTTATTTGCTGCTGCAGCACCATCCCTGAAAATGGTAGTGACCTGTGACAGCCAGTCACTTTCCTTAGCACGAAAATCCATTATGGGAAATCCTAAAACAACAAAATATATAGATAAACCAACTATGTTTCCCTGTTTTAAATAATTAAGTGATCCATAATCACACATAGAAAGAACCAATAAGAAATGTATGGATCTATGGGTTCAAAATCACAACTCAAGCAACGAAATTTTATACAAAATAACAGATGTTTTATTGGTACAAAATAGAGTTGTGACCACTGGCCACACAGACATTTAAGAACACTTAAAATGCCATACAGATCGCAAATGTGTGGTAGTTCCAATTATTATGCATAAAGTGCAAGTGCTAAATTACTTTACAGCAATAAGATAAGTCAGTGCCTATACCAGAGTGTAGTCCTGTCTATGATATAACATCAACAGGTCAGCAATGGACCCTAGACTAAATGGACCCCATACTCACACCAAAGAATATAAATGAATAATAAAAAATTGATGAGGCATACTGACCAGAATCTCTACCACAGCACTAGCTATCCGTGCCCCGACGCGCGTTTCGCCGTCAGCTTTTTCAAGGGGTAATGACATACAACTTCCCAGCCGGGTATATATAATCCACAAAGTGGGCGAACACATATTCACCTAACCAATAGATGAGGAGCACAAAGACAAAGAGGCAGGATCACCAGGGCTGCTCACCTGTATGGTATAATATACCCGCCTCATGTGTTATGGCGCACGAACCGCCGCACACCGCTGATGCCCGCGTACCCGGCCGTAGCGATGACGCAGGACGGCTACGCTACGCACTTGCACTTTATGCATAATAATTGGAACTACCACACATTTGCGATCTGTATGGCATTTTAAGTGTTCTTAAATGTCTTAATTTCTGGGGACCTCAGGAATTTTTTTAATGCAACATGGCACCTAAAATCCATGTCTGACAATTCAGGCCAGCCAAATTCACATTTAGCTGTTTGCCTCCTGTGCGCCCATACAGCAGGCTACAAGCACATATGGGGTGTTTTCTGAATGGGGAGAAAATGGGGAATACATACTGGGGTGCATTTTCTCCTTTAGCCCTTTGTGAAATTGGGGTCTGCTAGTAATTTTTTTTCACAAATGTGTGCTTTGAAATCCTTTAACAAGTGTTTCTGCCTTCTGTGAGACACCTGTTTTCTGAAAGGTACTCTTTCCACCAATTAAAATGTTCGTACGGGGGTGCTCTTTCTAAAATTGGGTCACTTCTTTTGGTTTTTGAATTTTATTCAATTTTTTCTGCAACACATCAAGGGTTAACAGCCAAACAAAACTCAAAATCTATTACCCCAAATCTGGAGTTTACAGAAACACCCCATGTGTGCTCAAAAACTGATTTATGGGTGCACAGCAGGCTTCAGAGTGGAAGGAGCACCATATGACTTTTGGAGAGCTGATTTAGCTGGAATGGTAATTGGGAGCTATGTCGCATATAAAGACAGGTGGCCCTACAGCGGAAACCCCTAAAAAGTGACCCCATTTTGGAAACTACACCCCTCAAGGAATATTTCAAGGTGTATAGTGAGCAGTTTGACCTCAAAGGTGTTTCCTAGAATTGCATACACATTTTTCACTCTCCCAAAGGGTAACAGGACAAAATGCACCCCACATTTTGTTACCCATTTCCCCCCGAATACGCCAACACCTCATATGTGCCCTCATATGGATTTTGCTGACCTGAATTGGCAGACATGGATTTTAGGTGCCATGTCGCATTTAAAGGGAGTCTGTCATCAGCATTTCACTTTTTTATCCCTTCCCATAGCTCCCTAGCATGCTTACATTTAATAATAACGTTACCTCTGGCATCAATCCTGGACTTATAGAACCATCAAAAACGATCTTTATAACTTATGCAAATGAGGGCTCGCAAGTGCCCAGGGGCAGCGTTACCCTCGTAGGTGCCCTGCTTGCTCAGCCTTTTCATTGCGTCCTCCCGCCCCTTTTTACCCTCTGCCCGCCCATCCTTTCCCTCTGACCGCCTTTCTACTAACTTGTTATTTCGCCGAGATCCCGCACCTGTGCACTCAGTCCGTCGCCCGGTGCATGCGCACTGCGATGCCCATTCCTTGTACGGCATCACAGTAACTATTGCGCAGGTCTCTAGAAGTTTGCCTCTAGAGACCTGCTGTGCGCTAATATCGCAGGCTACAAGCACATATGGGGTGTTTGCAAAAAGGGGAGAAAATGGGGAAGATATACTGGGGTGCATTTTCTCTTTTAACCCCTTGTGAAAGTGAAAAATTGTGGTCTGCTAGTAATTTTTCATTTTTACAAATGTGTGATTTGAAATGCTTTCTCAATTATTTCTGTCTTTAGTGAGACACCTGTTTGCCAAAAAGTACCCTTTGTACCACTTAAAATGTTCGTACGGGGGTGCTTTTTCCAAAATGGGGATCACTTCTTTGGGTTTTTCATTTCTAGGGACCTCAGCAATTTATTTAATGCGACATGGCACCTAAAATCCATGTCTGCCAATTCAGGCCTGTCAGCAAATATTCTTATTTTTTTACGTTTGCCTGCTGTGCGCCCATACAGCAGGCTACAAGCACATATGGGGTGTTTCCTGAATGGGGAGAAAATGGGGAATACAACCTGGGGTGAATTTTCTCTTTTAACCCCTTGTGGGGAAAAATTGGGGTTGGCTAGTAATTTTTCATTTTTACAAATGTGTGATTTGAAATGCTTTCTCGAGTATTTCTGTCTTTAGTGAGACACCTGTTTGCCAAAAACTACCCTTTCTACCACTTAAAATATTCGTACAGGGGTGCTTTTTTCAAAATGGGGTCACTTCTTGGGGTTTTTAATTTCTGGGGACCTCAGGAATTTATTTAATGCGACATGGCACCTAAAATCCATATCTGCCAATTCAGGCCTGTCAGCAAAATTCATTTTTTGACTTTTGCCTGCTGTGCGCCCATACAGCAGGCTACAAGCACATATGGGGTGTGTGCAAAAAGGGGAGAAAATGGGGAACACAACCTGGGGTGCATTTTCTCCTTTAACCGCTTGTGAAAGTGAAAAATTGGGGTCTGCTAGTAATTTTTCATTTTTACAAATGTGTGATTTGAAATGCTTTCTCAAGTATTTCTGTCTTTAGTGAGACACCTTTTTGCCAAAAAATACCCTTTGTACCACTTAAAATGTTCGTACGGGGGTGCTTTTTTCTAAATGGGGTCACTTGTTTTTTTTTTTATTTCTGAGGACCTCAGGAATTAATTTAATGCGACATGGCACCTAAACTCCATGTCTGCCAATTCAGGCCTGTCAGCAAAATTCATATTTTGTTGTTTTTCTGCTGTGCCGCCATACAGCAGGCTACAAGCACATATTCGGTGTTTCCTGAATGGGGAGAAAATGGGGAATACAACCTGGCGTGCATTTTCTCCTTTTAAACCCTAGTGGGAAAAAAATTGGGGTCGGCTCGTAATTTTTTTTTCCACAAATGTGTGATTTGAAATGCTTTCTCAAGTGATTCTGTCTTTAGTGAGATACCTGTTTCCCGAAAAGTACTCTTTGTACCACTTAAAATATTTCTACGGGGGGGCTTTTTCCGAAATGTTATCACTTGGGGTTTTTGATTTCTGGGGACCCCAGGAATTTATTTAATGCGACATGGAACCTAAAATCCATGTCTGCCAATTCAGGCCTGTCAACAAAATTCATATTTTGCAGTTTGTGTGGTGTGCGCCCATACAGCAGGCTACAAGCACATATAGAGTGTTTCCTGAATGGGGAGAAAATGGGGAACACAACCTGGGGTGCATTTTCTCCTTTAACCACTTGTGGAAAAAAATTGGGGTTGGCTAGCAATTTTTTTTCTCTCACAAATGTGTGATTTGAAATGTTTTCTCAAGTATTTCTGTCTTTAGTGAGATACCTCTTTCCCAAAAAGTACCCTTTCTACCACTTAAAATGTTCATACGGGGGTGCTTTTTCTCAAATCTGGTCACTTCTTGGGGTTTTTAATTTCTGGGGACCTCAGGAATTTATTTAATGTGACATGGCACCTAAAATCCATGTCTGCCTGAAATTCAGGCCTGTCAGCAAAATTCATATTTGGCCGTTTGCCTGCTGTGCGCCCATACAGCAGTCTACAAGCACATATGGGGTGTTTGCAAAAAGGGGAGTAAATGGGGAACATATACTGGGGTACATTTTCTCCTTTAACCCCTTGTGAAAGTGAAAAATTGGAGTCTGCTATATTAATTTTTCATTTTTACAAATGTGTGATTTAAAATGCTTTCTGAAGTATTTCTGTCTTTAGTGAGACACCTTTTTCCCAGAAAGTACCCTTTCTACCACTTAAAATGTCCGTACGGGGGTGCTTTTTCTGAAATGTGGTCACTTCTTGGGGTTTTTAATTTCTGGGGCCCTCAGGAATTTATTTAATGCGATATGGCACCTAAAATTCATGTCTGCCAATTCAGGCCTATCAGCAAAATTCATATTTTGCCGTTTGCCTGCTGTGCGCCCATACAGCAGGCTACAAGCACATATGGGTTTTTTTCAAAAAGAGGAGTAAATAGGGAACATATACTGGGGTGCATTTTCTCCTTTAACCCCTTGTGAAAAATTGGGGTCTGCTATATTAATTTTTCATTTTTGCAAATGTGTGATTTCAAATGCTTTCTCAAGTATTTCTGTCTTTTGTGAGACTCATGTTTCCCGAAAAGTACCCTTTCTACCACTTAAAATGTTCATACGGCGGGGGTGCCTTTTCTGAAATGTGGTCACTTGGGGTTTTTAATTTCATGGAGACTTCAGGAATTTATTTAATGCGACATGGCACCTAAAATCCACGTCTGCCAATTCAAGCCTGTTAGCAAAATTCATATTATTTCAACCACTTAAAATGTTCGTACGGGGTGCTTTTTCCAAAATGTGGTCATTTGGGGTTTTTAATTTCTGGGGACCTCAGGAAATGTATTTAATGCGACATGGCAGCTAAAATCGATGTCTGTTTATTCAGGCCTGCAAAATCTACTTTTTGCAGTTTGCCTCTAGAGACCGGCTGTGCGCGAATACAGCAGCTACAAGCACATATGGAGTGTTTGCAAAAAGGGGATAAAATACAGCAGCTACAAGCACATATGGAGTGTTTGCAAAAAGGGGAGAAAATGGGGAATATATACTGGGGTGCATTTTCTCCTATAACCCCTTGTGAAAGTGAAAAATTGAAGTCTGCTATATTAATTTTTCATTTTTAAAAATGTGGGATTTGAAATGCTTTCTGAAGTATTTCTGTCTTTAGTGAGACACCTGTTTGCCAAAAAGTACCCTTTCTACCACTTAAAATGTTCGTATGGTGGTGCTTTTTGCTAAATAGGGTCACTTGGGGTTTTTAATTTCTGGGGACCTCAGGAATTTATTTAATGCGACATAGCACCTAAAATCCAGGTCTGTCAGTAAAATTAACATTTTCTCCTTTAACCCCTTTTGAAAAAAAAATTGGGGTAAAAAAAAGAAATTGCTAGTAATTATTTTTTTTCCACAAATGTGTGATTTGAAATGCTTTCTCAAGTATTTCTGTCTTTAGTGAGACACCTGTTTCCCGAAAAGTACCCTTTCTACCACTTAAAATCTTTGTACGGGGTTGCTTTTTCTGAAATGGGGTCACATCTTGGGGTTCTTAATTTCTGGGGACCTCAAGAATTAAATTAATGCGACATGGCACCTAAAATCAATGTCTAAAAATGTAATTAAGGTATGGTGGCTCACTCTGTAGACAGCTGTGGAAGTGGGTGCTGCTAAGTCTGCTATGACTCACCCAGTCATAAAGGGGATTTAAGGTATATGTAAGTAGAAAGACTGAGCACTCGCCAGCTGGACCAAGTGAAGACCAAGAACAAATATATGTAATGTAAGAATAATTTATTAGTGGAAAATTAATAAATAGCCCTGAACTTATAGCAATAAAATATAAAATACAATGCTAATATAAAATGATGTAGTACCCAAATAGCGAATTAGAATGTAATAATAACACCTGCATAAATACAATAATATAACATAGACAATGCTAAAAAGAGATAAAAAAGGGCAAATATGGTAATATAAATGATATAAAAGACAATATAAAATGTAGAAGTGGTTTATATATTCGATATGTATTCAGTATATATTCGATGAACCACTACACAGTCCAGTGAAGAAATATGCCAGGTATAATGTCCGATGATAAAAGCGGATAAATGTCCCTGTATTTAAAGAGATAGATTCGCTTGTATAGGAACAAATCAACGTACAGTCTAGTAATAGGAATGCACCTGTTATATGCCGTCTGTTGTGGGTATAACCGTGGCGTCCCACGAGGCTCACTGGATCAGATTAGGCAATACCTGGGTCTAGTCGCTTGCTCAAGGTGGTCATGTAGCTCTCAGCATGAGAGATCTCTTGGTAGCTTTTCACCGATCTTGCAAGCCTGGACCTAGTTGGTAATTATCAAGGCGTCTTACTTTGTTCGTATTTGCGCGGTGTCACTGTTCCGGCAAAGTTAGGATCCAATTGTCGGGATGTTGGGGTCTCATAAATGTTCATCAGCTGATGTCCAAAGTGTACAGAAACCAAACGCGTTTCGGGGTCCTTTCCTGGCCCCTTCCTCAGTGGTGGTCCACCACTGAGGAAGGGGCCAGGAAAGGACCCCGAAACGCGTTTGGTTTCTGTACACTTTGGACATCAGCTGATGAACATTTATGAGACCCCAACATCCCGACAATTGGATCCTAACTTTGCCGGAACAGTGACACCGCGCAAATACGAACAAAGTAAGACGCCTTGATAATTACCAACTAGGTCCAGGCTTGCAAGATCGGTGAAAAGCTACCAAGAGATCTCTCATGCTGAGAGCTACATGACCACCTTGAGCAAGCGACTAGACCCAGGTATTGCCTAATCTGATCCAGTGAGCCTCGTGGGACGCCACGGTTATACTCACAACAGACGGCATATAACAGGTGCATTCCTATTACTAGACTGTACGTTGATTTGTTCCTATACAAGCGAATCTATCTCTTTAAATACAGGGACATTTATCCGCTTTTATCATCGGACATTATACCTGGCATATTTCTTCACTGGACTGTGTAGTGGTTCATCGAATATATACTGAATACATATCGAATATATAAACCACTTCTACATTTTATATTGTCTTTTATATCATTTATATTACCATATTTGCCCTTTTTTATCTCTTTTTAGCATTGTCTATGTTATATTATTGTATTTATGCAGGTGTTATTATTACATTCTAATTTGCTATTTGGGTACTACATCATTTTATATTAGCATTGTATTTTATATTTTATTGCTATAAGTTCAGGGCTATTTATTAATTTTCCACTAATAAATTATTCTTACATTACATATATTTGTTCTTGGTCTTCACTTGGTCCAGCTGGCGAGTGCTCAGTCTTTCTACTTACATATACCTAAAATCAATGTCTGCCAATTCAGGCCAGCCAAATTCACATTTAGCTGTTTGCCTGCTGTGCGCCCATACAGCAGGCTACAAGCACATATGGGGTGTTTTCTGAATAGGGAGAAAATGGTGAACACATACTGGGGTGCATTTTCTCCTTTAACCCATTGTGAAAAAAAAATTGTGGTCTACTAGTATTTTTTTTTCACAAATGTGTGCTTTGAAATTCTTTAACAAGTGTTTCTGCCTTCTGTGAGACACCTGTTTTCTGAAAGGTACCCTTTCCACCAATTAAAATGTTCGTACGGGGGTGCTCTTTCTATAATTTTGTCCCTTCTTGGTGTTTTTAGTTTCTAGGGACCTCAGGAATCTTTTAAATGCGACATGGCACCTAAAATACATGTCTGCCTGAAATTCAGGCCTGTCAGCAAAATCCATATTTTGCTGTTTGCCTGCTGTGCGTCCATACAGCAGGCCACAAGCACATGTGCGGTGTTTCCTGAATGGGGAGAAAATGGGGAACACAACCTGGGGTGCATTTTCTCCTTTAACCCCTTGTGAGAAAAAAAATTAGGGTCTGTTAGTAATTTAGTTTTTTTTCACAAATGTGTGATTTGAAATGCTTTCTCAAGTTTTTCTGTCTTTAGTGAGACACCTATTTCCCGAAAAGTACCCTTTCTACCACTTAAAATGTTCGTACGGGGTTGCTTTTTCAGAAATCTGGTCACTTCTTGGGGTTTTTAATTTCTGGAGACCTCAGGAATTTATTTAATGCGACATGGCACCTAAAATCCATGTTTGCCAATTCAGGTCTGTCATCAAAATTCATATTTTGCCGTTTGCCTGCTGTGCGCCTATACAGCAGGCTACAAGCACATATGGGGTGTTTGCAAAAAGGGGAGTAAATGGGAAACATATACTGGGATGCATTTTCTCCTTTAACCCCTTGTGAAAGTGAAAAATTGGAGTCTGCTATATAAATTTTTCATTTTTACAAATGTGTGATTTGAAATGCTTTCTGAAGTATTTCTGTCTTTAGTGAGACACCTGTTTGCCAAAAAGTACCCTTTCTACCACTTAAAATGTTCGTATGGGTTTGCTTTTTCTGAAATGTGGTCACTTCTTGGGGTTTTTAATTTCTGGGGACCTCAGGAAATTTATTTATTGCGACATTGCAGCTAAAATTCACGTCTGTTTATTCAGGCCTGCAAAATCTATTTTTTGCACTTTGCCTCTAGAGACCTGCTGTGCGCCCATACAGCAGGCTACAAGCACATATGGGGGTGTTTGCAAAAAGGGGAGAAAATGGGGAACATATCCTGGGGTGCATTTTCTCCTATAACCTCTTGTGAAAGTGAAAAATTGGAGTCTGCTAATAATTTTTCATGTTTACAAATGTGTGATTTGAAATGCTTTCTCAAGTACTTCTGTCTTTAGTGAGACACCTGTTTGCCAAAAAGTACACTTAAAATGTTCGTACGGGGGTGCTTTTTCCTAAATGGGGTTCCTAAATGGGGTTTTAATTTCTGGGAACCTCAGGAATTTATTTAATGCGACATGGCACCTAAAATTCAGGTCTGTCAGCAAAATTCACATTTTGCCGTTTGCCTGCTGTGCGACCATACAGCAGGCTACAAGCACATATGGGGTGTTTGCAAAAAGGGGATAACATGGGGAACACAACCTGGGGTGCATTTTCTCCTTTAACCTCTTGTGAAAAAAAAATTGGGGTAAAAAAGAAATTGCTAGTAATTTTTTATTTTTTTTACAAATGTCATTTGAAATGCTTTCTCAAGTATTTCCGTCTTTAGTGAGACAACTGTTTCCCGAAAAGTACTCTTTCTACCACTTAAAATGTTCGTACGGGTTTGCTTTTTTTGAAATGTGGTCACTTCTTGGGCTTTTTATTTTCTGGAGACCTCAGGAATTTATTTAATGCGACATGGCACCTAAATTCCATGTCTGCCAATTCAGGCCTATCAGCAAAATTCCTATTTTGCTGTTTGCCTGCTGTGCGCCCATACAGCAGGCTACAAGCACATATGGGTTGTTTCCTGAATGGGGAACACAACCTGGGGTGCATTTTCTCCTTTAACCCCTTGTGAAAAAAAATTAGGGTCTGCTAGTAATTATTTATTTTTCCCAAATGTGTGATTTGAAATACTTTCTCAAGTATTTCTGTCTTTAGTGAGATACCTGTTTCCTGAAAAGTATAGTTTCTACCACTAAAAATGTTTGTACGGAGGTGCTTTTTCCGAAGTGGGGTCACTTTTTGGGGGTTTCCACTGTAGGGCCACCTCAGGGTGTCGTCACATGCGACATGGCTCCCAATTAGCTAAATACGCTCTCCTTACGCCATATGGTGCTCCTTCCACTCTGAAGCCTGCTGTGCTCCCAAACATAATTTTTTTTAAAAACATATGGGGTGTTGGCGTATTTAGGGGAAAAATGAGAACAAAATGTGGGGTGCATTTAGTCGTGTTACCCCTTGTGAAAGTGAAAAATGTGTATGTATAGCAACTTTTTCGGGGGGAAAAAATTCCTTTTCATTATCATAGCCAAGCATTTCCTAATTCTGTGAAACGCCCGATGGGTCAAAGTGCTCACTACCCACCTTGAAATATTCTTTGAGGGATGTAGTTTCCAGAACGGGGTGACTTTTGCCACCTCAGGGTGTCTTCATATGCGACATAGCTACCAATTACCATTCCAGCTTAATCTGCTCTCCAAAGCCATATGGTGCCACTTCCACTCTGAAGCCTGCTGTGTGCCCATACTTCGGTTTTTGAGCACACATGGGGTGTTTCTGTAAACTCCAGATTCAGGGTAATAGATTTTGAGTTTTGTTTGGCTGTTAACCCTTAATGTGTTGAAGAATAAATAGATAAAAATTTTAAATCTGTTAAAAAAAGTAAAATTCTGAAATTTCATCCCCATTTTCCTTTAATTCTCGTGGGGCAATTAAAGGGTTAACAAAGTTTGTAAAATCAGTTTTGAATACCTTGAGGGGTGTAGTTTCTAAAATGGGTTGATTTATGGGTGGTTTCTAATATGTAAGCCCCAGAAAGTGACTTCATAACTAAACTGGTCCAGAAAAATTTGGGTTTTGGAAATATTGTTAACAATTTGAAGATTTGCTTCTAAACTTCTAAGCCTTCTAACGTCTCAAAAAAATAAAATCTAATTTTCAAAATGATCCAAACATGAAGTAGACACATTGGGAATGTAAAGTAATTTCTATTTTTGGAGGTATTACTATCTATTATAAAAGTAGAGAAATTGAAATTTGGAAATTTGCTAATTTTTCAAAATTTTTGGTGAATTTGGTATTTTTTTTATAAATAAAATTATTATTTTTTGCTCATTTTTACCACTGTAATGAAGTACGATATGTGACGAGAAAACAGTCTCAGAATGGCCTGTATAAGTAAATGCGCTTTGAAGTTATTACCACATAAAGGGACACATGTCAGATTTGCAAAAAATGGCCTGGGCAGAAAGGTGAAAACTGGCTCGGGGTAGAAGGGGTTAAAGTTTTTACCACATGGCCTGGTCCTTAAAGGGAACCTGTCATGTGGATATTTGATTATAATCTAACTAATTATATACGATCATTAACTACTAAAAAGTGCCTTAGATGTATTCACTTACTGGTGTGACAGATGGTTACCTCATAATATACACACAAAGATGCCGCATGCTAATGAGCTGATTGGAGTCCAGCGTGATGTCATTGAGTCCAGCGTATATTTAATTCAGAGCTATAGCCACTCCCCTGCCCACCTGCTGCTGATTCCTATGGAAACAAACTGTCATTCAGCAGCAGGTGGGCGGGGAGAGTCAGGAGCTCATAAATATTCAGGACTCATCATTATCAGCTGGAGCTTTTCAATACAAGATGTTGGCAGATTGACTGGGTCAATTAACCACCTCAGCCCCCAGTGCTTAAACACCCTGAAAGACCAGGCCACTTTTTACACTTCTGACCTACACTACTTTCACCGTTTATTGCTCGGTCATGCAACTTACCACCCAAATGAATTTTACCTCCTTTTCTTCTCACTAATAGAGCTTTCATTTGGTGGTATTTCATTGCTGCTGACATTTTTACTTTTTTTGTTATTAATCGAAATTTAACGATTTTTTTGCAAAAAAATGACATTTTTCACTTTCAGTTGTAAAATTTTGCAAAAAAAACGAGATCCATATAGAAATTTTGCTCTAAATTTATAGTTCTACATGTCTTTGATAAAAAAAAAATGTTTGGGTAAAAAAAAAATGGTTTGGGTAAAAGTTATAGCGTTTACAAACTATGGTACAAAAATGTGAATTTCCGCTTTTTGAAGCAGCTCTGACTTTCTGAGCACCTGTCATGTTTCCTGAGGTTCTGCAATGCCCAGACAGTACAAACACCCCACAAATGACCCCATTTCGGAAAGTACACACCCTAAGGTATTCGCTGATGGGCATAGTGAGTTCATAGAACTTTTTATTTTTTGTCACAAGTTAGCGGAAAATGATGATTTTTTTTTTTTTTTTTTTTTTTCTTACAAAGTCTCATATTCCACTAACCTGTGACAAAAAATAAAAACTTCTATGAACTCACTATGCCCATAACGAAATACCTTGGGGTCTCTTCTTTCCAAAATGGGGTCACTTGTGGGGTAGTTATACTGCCCTGGCATTCTAGGGGCCCAAATGTGTGGTAAGGAGTTTGAAATCAAATTCTGAAAAAAATGACCTGTCAAATCCGAAAGGTGCTCTTTGGAATATGGGCCCCTTTGCCCACCTAGGCTGCAAAAAAGTGTCACACATCTGGTATCTCCGTACTCAGGAGAAGGTGGGGAATGTGTTTTGGGGTGTCATTTTATATATACCCATGCTGGGTGAGAGAAATATCTTGGCAAAAGACAACTTTTCCCATTTTTTTATACAAAGTTGGCATTTCACCAAGATATTTATCTCACCCAGCATGGGTATATATAAAATGACACCCCAAAACACATTCCCCACCTTCTCCTGAGTACGGAGATACCAGATGTGTGACACTTTTTTGCAGCCTAGGTGGGCAAAGGGGCCCATATTCCAAAGAGCACCTTTCGGATTTGACAGGTCATTTTTTTCAGAATTTGATTTCAAACTCCTTACCACACATTTGGGCCCCTAGAATGACAGGGCAGTATAACTACCCCACAAGTGACCCCATTTTGGAAAGAAGACACCCCAAGGTATTCCGTGAGGGGCATGGCGAGTTCCTAGAATTTTTTATTTTTTGTCACAAGTTAGTGGAAAATTATGATTTTTTTTTTTTTTTTTTTTTTCATACAAAGTCTCATATTCCACTAACTTGTGACAAAAAATAAAAACTTCCATGAACTCACTATGCCCATCAGCGAATACCTTGGGGTCTCTTCTTTCCAAAATGGGGTCACTTGTGGGGTAGTTATACTGCCCTGGCATTCTAGGGGCCCAAATGTGTGGTAAGGAGTTTGAAATCAAATTCAGTAAAAAATGACCTATGAAATCCAAAAGGTGCTCTTTGGAATGTGGGCCCCTTTGCCCACCTAGGCTGCAAAAAAGTGTCACACATCTGGTATCCCCGTACTCAGGAGAAGTTGAGGAATGTGTTTTGGGGTGTCTTTTTACATATACCCATGCTGGGTGAGATAAATATCTTGGTCAAATGCCAACTTTGTATAAAAAAATGGGAAAAGTTGTCTTTTGCCAAGATATTTCTCTCACCCAGCATGGGTATATGTAAAATGACACCCCAAAACACATTCCCCACCTTCTCCTGAGTACGGAGATACCAGATGTGTGACACTTTTTTGCAGCCTAGGTGGGCAAAGGGGCCCATATTCCAAAGAGCACCTTTCGGATTTGACAGGTCATTTTTTTCAGAATTTGATTTCAAACTCCTTACCACACATTTGGGCCCCTAGAATGCCAGGGCAGTATAACTACCCCACAAGTGACCCCATTTTGGAAAGAAGACACCCCAAGGTATTCGCTGATGGGCATAGTGAGTTCATGGAAATTTTTATTTTTTGTCACAAGTTAGTGGAATATGAGACTTTGTATGAAAAAAAAATAAAAAAAAAAAATCATCATTTTCCACTAACTTGTGACAAAAAATAAAAAATTCTAGGAACTTGCCATGCCCCTCACGGAATACCTTGGGGTGTCTTCTTTCCAAAATGGGGTCACTTGTGGGGTAGTTATACTGCCCTGGCATTCTAGGGGCCCAAATGTGTGGTAAGGAGTTTGAAATCAAATTCTGAAAAAAATGACCTGTCAAATCCGAAAGGTGCTCTTTGGAATATGGGCCCCTTTGCCCACCTAGGCTGCAAAAAAGTGTCACACATCTGGTATCTCCGTACTCAGGAGAAGGTGGGGAATGTGTTTTGGGGTGTCATTTTACATATACCCATGCTGGGTGAGAGAAATATCTTGGCAAAAGACAACTTTTCCCATTTTTTTATACAAAGTTGGCATTTGACCAAGATATTTATCTCACCCAGCATGGGTATATGTAAAAAGACACCCCAAAACACATTCCTCAACTTCTCCTGAGTACGGGGATACCAGATGTGTGACACTTTTTTGCAGCCTAGGTGGGCAAAGGGGCCCACATTCCAAAGAGCACCTTTTGGATTTCATAGGTCATTTTTTACTGAATTTGATTTCAAACTCCTTACCACACATTTGGGCCCCTAGAATGCCAGGGCAGTATAACTACCCCACAAGTGACCCCATTTTGGAAAGAAGAGACCCCAAGGTATTCGCTGATAGGCATAGTGAGTTCATGGAAATTTTTATTTTTTGTCACAAGTTAGTGGAATATGAGACTTTGTATGAAAAAAAAAAAAAAAAAAAAAATCATCATTTTCCACTAACTTGTGACAAAAAATAAAAAATTCTAGAAACTTGCCATGCCCCTCACGGAATACCTTGGGGTGTCTTCTTTCCAAAATGGGGTCACTTGTGGGGTAGTTATACTGCCCTGGCATTTTCCAGGGGCCCTAATGTCTGGTAAGTAGGTAAATGACCTGTGAAATCCGAAAGGTGCTCTTTGGAATGTGGGCCCCTTTGCCCACCTAGGCTGCAAAAAAGTGTCACACATCTGGTATCTCCGTACTCAGGAGAAGGTGGGGAATGTGTTTTGGGGTGTCTTTTTACATATACCCATGCTGGGTGAGAGAAATATCTTGGCAAAAGACAACTTTTCCCATTTTTTTTATACAAAGTTGGCATTTGACCAAGATATTTATCTCACCCAGCATGGGTATATGTAAAATGACACCCCAAAACATATTCCCCAACTTCTGCTGAATACGGAGATACCACATGTGTGACACTTTTTTGCAGCCTAGGTGGGCAAAGGTGCCCAAATTCCTTTTAGGAGGGCATTTTTAGACATTTGGATACCAGACTTCTTCTCACGCTTTGGGGCCCCTAAAATTCCAGGGCAGTATAAATACCCCACATGTGACCCCATTTTGGAAAGAAGACACCCCAAGGTATTCAATGAGGGGCATGGCGAGTTCATTGAAAAAAAAAAAATTTGGCACAAGTTAGCGGAAATTGATTTTTTTGATTTTGTTCTCACAAAGTCTCCCTTTCCGCTAACTTGGGACAAAAATTTCAATCTTTCATGGACTCAATATGCCCCTCAGCGAATACCTTGGGGTGTCTTCTTTCCAAAATGGTGTTATTTGTGGGGTGTTTGTACTGCCCTGGCATTTGAGGGTCTCCGCAATCATTACATGTATGCCCAGCATTAGGAGTTTCTGCTATTCTCCTTATATTGAGCATACGGGTAATGAGATTTTTTTTTTCCGTTCAGCCTCTGGGCTGAAAGAAAAAAATGAACGGCACAGATTTCTTCATTCGCATCGATCAATGTGGATGAAAAAATCTCTGCCAAAAAAAGAAAAAGGAGGGGAAAGGCGTCTGCCAGGACATAGGAGCTCCGCCCAACATCCATACCCACTTCAGCTCGTATGCCCTGGCAAACCAGATTTCTCCATTCACATCAATCGATGTGGATGAATAAATCATTGCCGGGATTTTTTTTTTTTATATATACAAAGTGTTTGCCAAAGTATATGAACACCGCCACCTCCTCAGCTCATATGCCTCGGCAAACGTATCTTTTACTGCAGAGGAGAAATCTCGTCTTGCAGCGCCGCATACACCGACTTGCGTGTAATCTGACAGCAGCGCAATGCTTCTGTCCGAATGCACATCAGTGCTGCAGCTAGTCGATCGGTTGGTCCACCTGAAAGGTAAAAAAAACAAAACAAAAAAGAAAAAACCAGGCCGCAAAGCAATAACTTTATTAACTGTTGAACAGAACATAGAAACTTTTTTTAAACTTTTTTAACTGAACATTTAACTTTTTTACTTACCGGTATTTTTTTTTTTGTTTAGTTTTTTTTACCTTTTATAGAACAAACCTCTCCTTCCCCATGGGACAATGTGCAAAGCGCAAATCGCCCAAAGATGTGGCGAAGTACATTATGCACTTTATCCCAGGTGAAAGGAGAGGTTTGCAGCAGCTGTGAGTGAATGGGCCCTAATAGCCCTGTGTGCCTGTCCTGGTGAGATGTGATCCCTATGCTAAGTGTACCTGTGTGTGGTACTTCCGGAAACACTCTCCATAGCATAGGGCAGGGTGGTCAGCACAGTCAGGACAGAAATAGCGGGTGTCACGCCTTATTCCACTCCTGCTACAGACACGACATCTTTTTCGGGGTGACGGTTGGGTTGAGGTACCAGGAACGACACTGGGGAAATGTCGCTCGTGTAGACGGCTAACTACACTGGTGGATGGGGCCGCGGAACCTCCTGGGTAAAGGAGGTTCTCGATGATCTCTTCCTGGAATTTGAGGAAGGATCCTGTTCTCCCAGCCTTACTGTAGAGAACAAAACTATTGTAGAGCGCCAATTGAATTAAATATACAGACACCTTCTTATACCAGCGTCTGGTTCTGCGGGAAACTAAATACGGAGACAACATCTGGTCATTGAAGTCCACCCCTCCCATGAGCGCATTATAGTCGTGGACACAGAGGGGCTTTTCAATGACACGGGTTGCTCGCTCAATTTGGATTGTCGTGTCTGCGTGAATGGAGGAGAGCATGTAAACGTCACGCTTGTCTCTCCATTTCACCGCGAGCAGTTCTTCGTTACACAAGGCAGCCCTCTGCCCCCTTGCAAGACGGGTGGTTACAAGCCGTTGGGGGAAGCCCACGCGACTAGTTCGCATGGTGCCACAGGCGCAAATCCGTTCTAGAAACAAATGCCTAAAGAGGGCCACACTTGTGTAGAAATTGTCCACATAAAGATGGTACCCCTTGCCGAATAAGGGTGACACCAAGTCCCAGACTGTCTTCCCACTGCTCCCCAGGTAGTCAGGGCAACCGACCGGCTCCAGGGTCTGATCTTTTCCCTCATAGATCCGAAATTTGTGGGTATAGCCTGTGGCCCTTTCACAGAGCTTATACAATTTGACCCCATACCGGGCACGCTTGCTTGGGATGTATTGTTTGAAGCCAAGGCGCCCGGTAAAATGTATTAGGGACTCGTCTACGCAGATGTTTTGCTCAGGGGTATACAAATCTGCAAATTTCAGGTTGAAATGGTCTATGAGGGGCCGAATTTTGTGGAGCCGGTCAAAAGCAGGGTGGCCTCTGGGACGGGAGGTGGTATTGTCGCTAAAATGCAGAAAACGTAGGATGGTCTCAAATCGTGTCCTGGACATAGCAGCAGAGAACATGGGCATGTGATGAATTGGGTGCGTTGACCAATATGACCGCAATTCATGCTTTTTTGTCAGGCCCATGTTGAGGAGAAGGCCCAAAAAAATTTTAAGCTCGGAAACTTGGACTGGTTTCCACCGGAAAGGCTGGGCATAATAGCTTCCCGGGTTAGCGGTTATAAATTGTGTGGCATACTGGTTGGTCTCTGCCACGACTAAGTCCAAGAGCTCCGCAGTCAAGAACAGCTCAAAAAATCCCAGGGCCGAACCGATTTGAGCCGTCTCAACCCGAACTCCAGACTGGGCGGTGAAAGGGGGAACTACTGGTGCGGCTGAAGTTGGTGACTGCCAATCAGGATTTGCCAGCACCTCAGGGACTCTAGGGGCTCTACGGGCCCGTCTTTGCGGTGGCTGCGACGGGGTAACTATTGCACGTGCCACCGTACCAGCTTCAACTGCCCTTCTGGTGCTCGCTACTTCACCAGGTTGTACGGCAGTGCTGGTACTAGGTCCAGGAAGGGCTGCGCTGCTGGTGTATGCCTCACCACGTGATCCGGCAGCGACAGCCCCACTCTGCTGCTCTTGAAGCGGATCCTGCGTAACCTGTGGTCTAGCGACATGGGGCCGGGTACGCCTGGTGCTGCCAGGGACCTCCACCTCCTCGTCCGAACTTTGGGTCAGAGAGCCACTGCTTTCCACAGGTTCATATTCTGACCCGCTAGATTCGTCAGATGAGGGTTCCCACTCCTCATCCGACTGGGTCAGAATCCTGTAGGCCTCTTCAGAAGAATACCCCCTGTTTGACATTTTGGACTACTAAATTTAGGGGTATTCCCTGAGACTACCCAAGAAAAAAAGCAAACCTGTCTTACAAAGGGGAGGCTAGCGAAGTACCGGAGGCTGCTGCGGTTGATAAAAAATATCAAAACTGATTTTTTTATCGCCGCAGTGCGTGTAAAATGAATGTGCAGTGATCAAAAAATAATAATTTTTTGTCACTGCGGTGGGGCGGGCGTGGGTGAACGCACGTGTGGGCGACCGATCAGGCCTGATCGGGCAAACACTGCGTTTTGGGTGGAGGGCGAGCTAAGGTGACACTAATACTATTATAGATCTGACCGTGATCAGTTTTGATCACTTACAGATACTATAAAAGTACAAATGCTGATTAGCGATACGCTAAACAGCGAATAAAAGTGACTGCGGTGCGGTGGGGTGGGCGCTAACTGACGCTAACTACCTAACCAAGGGGCCTAAACTATCCCTAAAACCTAACAGCCAATACCAGTGAAAAAAAAAAAGTGACAGTTTACACTGATCACTTTTTTTCCTTTCACTAGTGATTGACAGGGGCGATCAAAGGGGTGATCAAAGGGTTAATTGGGGTGCAGGGGGGTGATCTGGGGCTAAGGTGTAGTGTTTGGTGTACTCACAGTTCAGTCTGCTCCTGTGCTGGATCCAACCGACGAAAAGGACCAGCACAGGAGCAGACAAGCCATATAACAGATCATATTTACTAATATGATCTGTTATATGACTTTGGATTGGATTTTTTGAAAATCGCCAGCCTGCCAGCCAATGATCGTTGCTGGCAGGCTGGTGACGAACTTGTTCTTTGAATTTTGCCGGCCCGCGATGCGCATGCGCGGGCCGGCTTGGAGCGAAATCTCGCGTCTCGCGAGATGACGCGTATATGCGTGACTCTGCGCAGCGCTGCCACCTCCGGAACGCAATCCTGCGTTAGGCGGTCCGGAGGTGGTTAAAGAGGACCTTTCACCGATTCTTACCCTATGAACTAAGTATACAGACATGTGGAGCGGCGCCCGGGGATCTCTCTGCACTTACTATTATCCCCAGGCGCCACTCCGTTCTCCTGCTATGCCCTCCGGTATCTCCGTTCCCTAAGTTATGGTAGGCGGAGTCTGCCCTAGCGCTGGCCAATCGCATTGCAGAGCTCACAGCCTGGGAGAAAATAACCTCCCAGGCTGTGAGCTCTGCGCTGCGATTGGCCAGCGCTAGGGCAGACTCCGCCTACCATAACTTAGGGACTGGTATCTCCGCCTACTATAACTTAGTGAGCGGAGATACCGGAGGGCATAACGGGAGAACGGAGCGGCGCCCGGGGATAATAGTAAGGGCAGTAAGATCCCCGGGCGCCGTTCTACATGTCTGTATAGTTAGTTCATAGGGTAAGAATCGGTGAAAGGTCCTCTTTAAAGAAAGTGACCCAGCATTGTGCTAAGAGAATCAGTCACTTATTTATGTTGCCCTTAGTTAGGACACCATAAAACTGGTGACAGGTTCCCTTTAAGGTTAAGAATGTCTGGGCCCTGAAGTAGTTAAGAAGCACAAAACATTTCAAACATACTTTATACGTGTGTTTGATGTCAGTTTTTATTTTTTGTAAAAAAAACAACATTTTTTTTTGTCGTCCTATGATCTGTGGGCAGAATGTCATACATAGAGCATGCTGCGAAGGGTTGACAATCTGATTTTTTTTTTTCTTTTCATCTTATCAAAGAAATCATGGACAGTAGATTTTTTTTTTATGAACACATCGGAAAGATATGAAAAGAATCTGCTGAAAATAATCCTATGGAGACTGTGGTAACAGTAATCGTTGACCCAGACAATAATGCTAATTACCATAAAGAAAATCAAGAAAACCCTTTTTTTCCCTGCTGACACTAGATTTAGTCTTCAGGCGCAAGGCCATGTCCGTAAAATATGGATACCTTCCATGTGTATTTCATATTTTTCTCACTCCCACCAGCAGAAAGGGCTATTTTCATAAGCAATATGGACAAGAATAGGACATGTTCTATAATTTGCGGAACGACCACACAGACTTCAAAAACACGGATGTCTGCACAGCCCCATAGAAATGAAGGGATCCGGTATGATATCCGCAGATTGAACATTGATGAAAAAGTTTCACAGACTGTCTTGGAATTTACGGATTGTTTTGATGGCCCGCATGTAATACATATACATAAGACATATGTCAGATGGTTCCATACAGTGGTAACCGTCACCATAAGGTCGCATTGCAGAATAAGAAAAAAAAAAGTGTCTTCTTTATTACTGGACTTAGCGAATAGAAAATGCAGCATACAATGCTTTTTTATTTAGTTTTTTCCCAATGTGTACTTTAAGCACGGGACAAAAATGTGCTGTGAACACATCCAAAAACACCTCTTACCTCAAAGGCAAACAATTGGATGGAGACTTTTTAATATTTTTTTGACACAGCCTTTAACATCTGGTCGCAGCATTTTTTGAAAATAATAATTATAATATTCCATTTACGCCAGAAAACTGGCACCATAAAGTCACAATTATTGGCCAACGCGATTTACGTGCAAAAATGTTGCAACATTTTTGTTTTTATGCCACTCAGGACCCCTGTTGGATATGGTTAGCTATATTAATTAGATGCTGTACAGATTTATCAGACGCAGTCTTAGGCCTCATGCACACGAACGTTTTTTTTCACGGTCCGCAAAAACAGGGTCCGTAGGTCCGTGATCCGTGACCGTTTTTTCGTCCGTGGGTCTTCCTTGATTTTTGGCGGATCCACGGACATGAAAAAAAAAGTCATTTTGGTGTCCGCCTGGCCGTGCGGAGCCAAACGGATCCGTCCTGAATTACAATGCAAGTCAATGGGGACGGATCCGTTTGACGTTGACACAATATGGTGCCATTTCAAACGGATCCGTCCCCATTGACTTTCAATGTAAAGTCCGGAGTCCCTTTTATACCATCAGATCGGAGTTTTCTCCAATCCGATGGTATATTTTAACTTGAAGCGTCCCCATCACCATGGGAACGCCTCTATGTTAGAATATACTGTCGGATATGAGTTAGATCGTGAAACCTCATTTCCGACAGTATATTCTAACACAGAGGCGTTCCCATGGTGATGGGGACGCTTCTAGTTAGAATATACTACAAACTGTGTACATGACTGCCCCCTGCTGCCTAGCAGCATCCGATCTCTTACAGGGGGCCGTGATCAGCACAATTAACCCCTCAGGTGCCGCACCTGAAGGGGTTAATTGTACTATCATATCCCCCTGTAAGAGATCAGGGCTGCCAGGCAGCAGGGGGCAGACCCCCCCCCTCCCCAGTTTGAATATCATTGGTGGCCAGTGCGGCCCCCCCCCCCCTTCCTCCCTCCATTGTAATAAATCGTTGGTGGCACAGTGTGCGCCCCCCCCCCCTCTTCCTCCCTCTATTGTAATAATTCGTTGGTGGCACAGTGTGCCCCCCCCCGCCCCCCCTTCCTCCCTCTATTGTAATAATTCGTTGGTGGCACAGTGTGCGCCCCCCCCCCTTCCTCCCTCTATTGTAATAAATCGTTGGTGGCAATTATTGGCCCCCCTCCCTCTATAGCATTAACAACATTGGTGGCCAGTGTGCGGCCTCCCATCTTGCGCCCCACCCCCCCCCCCCGATCATTGGTGGCAGCGGGTTACTAGCAATAGTACAAGATTCATACTTACCTGGGAGCTGTGATGTTCGTGTCCGGTCGGGAGCTCCTCCTACTGGTAAGTGACGGTTCATTTAGCAATGCGCCGCACAGACCTGTCACTGTCACTTACCAGTAGGTGGAGCTCCCGGCCGGACAAGAACATCGCAGCAGCAGGTAAGTATGACTCTTCAACTATTGTACTATTGCTAAGTAACCATGGCAACGAGGACTGTAGTAGCGTCCTGGTTGCCATGGTTACCGATCGGAGCCCCAGCGATTAAACTGGGACTCCGATCGGAACTCCGCTGCCACCAATGATGGGGGGGGGAGATGGGAGGCCGCACACTGGCCACCAACGTTGTTAATGCTATAGAGGGAGGGGGGGGGGCAATGGGGGGCGCACACTGTGCCACCAACGATTTATTACAATAGAGGGAGGAAGGGGGGGGGGGGGCGCACACTGTGCCACCAACGAATTATTACAATGGAGGGAGGGAGGGGGGGGGGGCGCACACTGTGCCACCAACGAATTATTACAATAGAGGGAGGGGGGGGGGGCCGCACTGGCCACCAATGATATTCAAACTGGGGAGGGGGGGGGGGGGGTCTGCCCCCTGCTGCCTGGCAGCCCTGGTCTCTTACAGGGGGCCGTGATCAGCACAATTAACCCCTTCAGGTGCCGCACCTGAAGGGGTTAATTGTGCTGATCACGGCCCCCTGTAAGAGATCGGATGCTGCCAGGCAGCAGGGGGCAGTCTTGTACAGTTTGTAGTGTATTCTAACTAGAAGCGTCCCCATCACCATGGGAACGCTTCTGTGTTAGAATATACTGTCGGTTCTGAGTTTTCACGAAGTGAAAACTCAGCTTTGAAAAAGCTTTTATGCAGACGGATCTTCGGATCCGTCTGTATAAAAACTAACCTACGGCCACGGATCACGGACACGGATGCCAATCTTGTGTGCATCCGTGTTCTTTCACGGACCCATTGACTTGAATGGGTCCGTGAACCGTTGGCCGTGAAAAAAATAGGACAGGTCATATTTTTTTCACGGCCAGGAAACCCGGCTCACGGATGTGGCTGCCAAACGGTGCATTTTCCGTTTTTTCCACGGACCCATTGAAAGTCAATGGGTCCGCGAAAAAAAACGGAAAACGGCACAACGGCCACGGATGCACACAACGGTCGTGTGCATGAGGCCTTACTCTAATAAGGGGGTGGGGGTGACTTACTGTACAAAAAGTAATATCTCTAAGAAAAGTCTTCTATGTAATGATGCACCTAATGATTTTCCATCTTCAGATGTAATCTCTTATTCTCCCAAGTTCCTTAGGGTACCTGCAGACATTACGGAATATGCATGTTTTTTCTGTGCGGTTTCAAGTGAAAAAACGCAGTTTTGTACACTAACTGCAAAGTGTATGCAATAAACCAAAGGCCTATTGTTTTTTTTTTTTTTTACTACATATGTCTGACTTTGAATGATACTGGATTTTATATGTGTCAATAAAGATGGGTTTCTTTAACCCCTTAGTGACCATGCACATTTTTTTAAAATTGCATTTCAAGAACTAGAACTTTTTAGTTTTTTCATCAATCTACTTGTATGAGGTCTTATTTTTTTCAGGAGTTTTGCAGGACAAGTTATAGTTTTTAATGCACCATGTTGGGTACATGTAATGATTGATTAAAGCCAGCTGTTTAGCTATAACCCCCTTTGTTTACGTCAGTAAAAAGGCATATTAGTGGTCACTAAGGGGAAGAGCGCTGGAATTTCTGTTTCTGAAAACAAATCTCATTTTGCAGATTTTGTCTGCATGGAAATTGACCTGCTGTGCTGATTTGCAAATTCACAGCCTGTGAATTATTTTTGCGGTTTTAAATCTCTCACTGCCAACAATTGATATAGTCGGTAGAGTATAATAAATGGTTATTACTGAAAAAAAGCCTACTCTAAAATATAACCTTTAGTAAAATATCAATAAAAAACCCACTCAATTTATCAAATAGATAAAGATATAAAAACGGGCCAAAGATATCCAGAAGCCAACACAAGTGGCCAAATATCAATTATTGGTATTTAATGATGGTTTACTACCGATTTGGGGACCACGAAATAGTGTCTTCAGACCAACTTGCCACATCCTCTATGTTTCAGCTGGTCATGTGTAGACATCCATCCATGGATATATTCAGCTTGAGAATCCTGGATTGTAACAAACTTCTTAAATCTGCTTAGGCAGTAAATGTGGGACCCTGGCCCTGCGTCTGACCACTTACCCCGCCTGAAAGAGGATTAATCGCCCCAAATATGGCAGCCCCACTTATCGGTGGTTGTCCCTAATGTTACAAGTTTCTTTATAACAAAAAAAAAAATTTCCAAGGCGTTTCAATTATAAAGATATTTATCTACATACATTATGGGCATGCCAAATTGGGCATGCGCGGAAGAAAATAATCTTATTGCATTTGCCCCAAGTGTTGCCATGACATCCATCAACAATCATCAATGTACAACATACATAATGGTGCAGAAATGGTTAATTGCAGGATGTGGGCTACCAATAATCTCCTTTTCTAAGGGCACTGTAAAGCTGTGGGCCAAATCCAAGCGGAATGCGGATACAAAGGCATATCATACGTATCCAAAAGATACAGCAAGGGATCCTTTCTGATCCAATATACAATAGCTAGCATAAGGTGCTCATTTATATTGAAATTTGCTGGTTCCCTAGGTGTACAAATAAGGACTAAATGCACATTTATAGGAAGCTGACAAAGGACAGAACTTCCTTCAAACTCAAAGGATTTACAGTTTTTAATTTAAATATGCATTGTCTCTTTCTGTTGAATCCTTGTATCAGTATCTGCCCCTCTAGGGGATGGCCGTAATATAACTATCACACATGACCCTGGATTTCCATCATGTACCTCTCTGACATGTCTAGATATAGGTGGACATTAACTATGGCTACAGTAATCATCAGTTTGCAAGGCTTTTATTGGGTGCTCGTCCCTTTGCGGTTTCTCTCCACCCACGGACCTTATAGCTCATAGACAAACTTCAGACGGTACTCCAAATTTTGCATTTTAACATGAGTATTTTTATTTGTCCAGCCGTAAATAGTGACACAATAATACAGCAACTATTCGGGCCTAAAGGTTATATTCCTCTTTTTCAAGCTGGTATAAAAGTGGTGCAAAAAAGAGATAGCAAATGTATGTTACAATATAAGATAAACATATAACATGATTAATATACACTCACCTAAAGAATTATTAGGAACACCATACTAATACGGTGTTGGACCCCCTTTTGCCTTCAGAACTGCCTTAATTCTACGTGGCATTGATTCCACAAGGTGCTGATAGCATTCTTTAGAAATGTTGGCCCATATTGATAGGATAGCATCTTGCAGTTGATGGAGATTTGAGGGATGCACATCCAGGGCACGAAGCTCCCGTTCCACCACATCCCAAAGATGCACTATTGGGTTGAGATCTGGTGACTGTGGGGGCCATTTTAGTACAGTGAACTCATTGTCATGTTCAAGAAACCAATTTGAAATGATTTGAGCTTTGTGACATGGTGCATTATCCTGCTGGAAGTAGCCATCAGAGGATGGGTACATTGTGGCCATGAAGGGATGGACATGGTCAGAAAAAATGCTCATGTAGCCCGTGGCATTTAAACGATGCCCAATTTGGCACTAAGGAGCCTAAAGTGTGCCCAGAAAACATTCCCCACACCATTACACCACAGTGGTAACAAGGCATGATGGGTACATGTTCTCATTCTGTTTACGCCAAATTTGGACTCCACCATTTGAATGTCTCAACAGAAATCGAGACTCATCAGACCAGGCAACATTTTTCCAGTCTTCAACAGTCCAATTTTGGTGAGCTTGTGCAAATTGTAGCCTCTTTTTCCTATTTGTAGCGGAGATGAGTGGTACCCGGTGGGGTCTTCTGCTGTTGTAGCCCATCCGCCTCAAGGTTGTGCGTGTTGTGGCTTCACAAATGCTTTGCTGCATACCTCGGTTGTAACGAGTGGTTATTTCAGTCAACGTTGCTCTTCTATCAGCTTGAATCAGTCGGCCCATTCTCCTCTGACCTCTAGCATCCACAAGGCATTTTCGCCCACAGGACTGCCGCATACTGTATGTTTTTCCCTTTTCACACCATTCTTTGTAAACCCTAGAAATGGTTGTGCGGGAAAATCCCAGTAACTGAGCAGATTGTGAAATACTCAGACCGGCCCGTCTGGCACCAACAACCATGCCACGCTCAAAATTGCTTAAATCACCTTTCTTTCCCATTCTGACATTCCGTTTGGAGTTCAGGAGATTGTCTTGACCAGGACCACACCCGTAAATGCATTGAAGCAACTGCCATGTGATTGGTTGACTAGATAATTGCATTAATGAGAAATAGAACAGGTGTTCCTAAAAATTCTTTAGGTGAGTGTATATGTATACACATAAATCTCAGATTGTAACATTAATTATTGTGATTAGTATAAAAATGGTGATTACATGTTATATAATTATTCAAATATAATCTAGCATGATTGATGTATATACACGTATATTACATATTATACAATCAATGAACATGCTTGGTGTACCTATCAGGTATAACTAATACACTCATAATGGCTGGTATAAGGTGGTACAAAGTGTGGAATGGGGGCTGATTGTGTTTAGGAGAGGTAATCCCAATAGTATGAGGCAGAGTTAATGGTTAGCAATTGTTGGGATATCCAGTTTTTGTGTTTGTATTAGCAAATGTAAAAGATACAGCCAATATGCGAGTACCATAAGTACTCACTTTTTGGCGCAGTACCATAAAGGAATCCAGGGTAATGTATGGTTAATTCCAGGTGTATGGCCAGTAGGAATATCGGAGAGTAAACTTTTTCTTGTTCCTTACCCTTTTATTTCCATAAGGTATGTACCTCTCACAATTACAGTTTAGGATGCTTTTAAAATTATACAATTTTGTGGCTGTCTTTTTATTTTTGAGGATTATGTCCCAGTTACTTAGGCCAATGGCCTCTCTTAGTTGGCTAGATTGTGCTTTTTTGAAGTTTGGTATTTTTGTTCCTCCTTTAAGAAACACTCTTTTGAATAACAATTGGAAAGTTATTTTATGGTCACTATTTCCCAGGTGTCCCCCAACCTGCACATCTGTTGGTCTGTCAGGTCTATTGGTTAGTAGTAAGTCCACTATGGCCGTCTCTCTAGTCGGGTCCTGAACCAGTTGGGAAAGGTACAGGTAGTTGTCTTTGGTTATTGCCAAGTACCTGTTTCGTTTATGTGATCTACAGGTTTCAGTTTCCCAGTCTATATCTATATCCCCCATAATAATGACCTCATGATTTGCCACCTCATCTATCTCTTTTATAGTAGATTTTCTGTGGACTCTGGTATATTAGGTGGCTTATAATAAACTCCTATCAGTATTTTATTATTGTTTTTGTCACCATGTATTTCTACCTACAGTGACTACACATGTTCAGGACGTTACATAAAGCCAAACCCCTCCCTCTCCCCAGTTTTGACAATCCTTTCTAAACAGACTGTGACCCTGTACGTTAACTGCCTAGTCATAGCTATCATCCAGACATGTCTCAGTTATTCCCACTATAGGTAGAATGTGGCACTCGTGTCCTATTGTGTGGGTGCTCTAGTCGTGGGGTCCCAACCCCGTAGCAGACAATCAAATCAAATAAACTTAGGCACTCCTTTTGTTTGAAGTACTGTGTTGATTTTTATTTGTTTTTCATATGCAAAGCAACTTTACGTGTACTTGTGACATTTCGTTCCTACTTGGACCTTTTTCAAACACTTTCAAATTACGGAAAACAAATTATACAACATTCGTCTATGACATTATAGATATATGCAGAGGATGGCCTAATAGGATCAAATGAATACATTCTTAACATATTGAGTGCAACATGGAGTATAAGTAAACACTACTGAAGTAGAGTATATTCAGTAGATGTTGAGATCCTCTTTTTTTGTAATATATCATATATTCAGCAAAGTGGATAAATATCAGCGAAAAATGTTTTGTTCAAGAATAGCAATGGCAAAATTGGGGCAAGACATGAAATTGACAGGATGGAGATAAAGATAAAGCAGAACATTTAAGTATAAATATCAATTTAAATACACTGCTCAAAAAAATAAAGGGAA
Organism: Bufo bufo; assembly: GCF_905171765.1. Taxonomy (NCBI): domain Eukaryota; kingdom Metazoa; phylum Chordata; class Amphibia; order Anura; family Bufonidae; genus Bufo; species Bufo bufo. Next base: position 191,633,504 of record NC_053391.1, on the reverse strand, counting down.
CACTTAAACAACACAATGTAACTCCAAGTCAATCACACTTCTGTGAAATCAAACTGTCCACTTAGGAAGCAACACTGAGTGACAATCAATTTCACATGCTGTTGTGCAAATGGGATAGACAACAGGTGGAAATTATAGGCAATTAGCAAGACACCCCCAATAAAGGAGTGGTTCTGCAGGTGGTGACCTGACCACTTCTTAGTTCCTATGCTTCCTGGCTGATGTTTTGGTCACTTTTGAATGCTGCCGATGCTTTCACTCTAGTGGTAGCATGAGACGGAGTCTACAACCCACACAAGTGGCTCAGGTAGTGCAGCTTATCCAGGATGGCACATCAATGCGAGCTGTGGCAAGAAGGCTTGCTGTGTCTGTCAGCGAAGTGTCCAGAGCATGGAGGCGCTACCAGGAGACAGGCCAGTACATCAGGAGACGTGGAGGAGGCCGTAGGAGGGCAACAACCCAGCAGCAGGACCGCTACCTCCGCCTTTGTGCAAGGAGGAACAGGAGGAGCACTGCCAGAGCCCTGCAAAATGACCTCCAGCAGGCCACAAATGTGCATGTGTCTGCTCAAACGGTCAGAAACAGACTCCATGAGGGTGATATGAGGGCCCGACATACACAGGTGGGGGTTGTGCTTACAGCCCAACACCGTGCAGGACGTTTGGCATTTGCCAGAAAACACCAAGATTGGCAAATTCGCCACTGGCGCCCTGTGCTCTTCACAGATGAAAGCAGGTTTACACTGAGCACGTGCAGACGTGACAGAGTCTGGAGACGCCGTGGAGAACGTTCTGCCTGCAACATCCTCCGGCATGACCAGTTTGGCATTGGGTCAGTAATGGTGTGGGGTGGCATTTCTTTGGAGGGCCGCACAGCCCTCCATGTGCTCGCCAGAGGTAGCCTGACTGCCATTAGGTACCGAGATGAGATCCTCAGACCCCTTGTGAGACCATATGCTGGTGTGGTTGGCCCTGGGTTCCTCCTAATGCAAGACAATGCTAGACCTCATGTGGCTGGAGTGTGTCAGCAGTTCCTGCAAGACGAAGGCATTGATGCTATGGACTGGCCCGCCCGTTCCCCAGACCTGAATCCAATTGAGCACATCTGGGACATCACGTCTCGCTCTATCCACCAACGTCACGTTGCACCACAGACTGTCCAGGAGTTGGCAGATGCTTTAGTCCAGGTCTGGGAGGAGATCCCTCAGGAGACCGTCCGCCACCTCATCAGGAGCATGCACAGGCATTGTAGGGAGGTCATACAGGCACGTGGAGGCCACACACATTACTGAGCCTCATTTTGACTTGTTTTAAGGACATTACATCAAAGTTGGATCAGCCTGTAGTGTGTTTTTCCACTTTAATTTTGAGGGTGACTCCAAATCTAGACCTCCACGGGTTAAAAAATTTGATTTCCATATTTTTTTTTGTGTGATTTTGTTGTCAGCACATTCAACTATGTAAAGAACAAAGTATTTCAGAAGAATATTTAATTAATTCAGATCTAGGATGTGTTATTTTTGTGTTCCCTTTATTTTTTTGAGCAGTGTATATCCCAGACATTACGAACTGGTCCTCCACTGATGAATGTTGGCATAATAGATCAGAACAAGGTTAAAAAAATAACATACAATGATTCACTATTAATAGAGGTTAAGGAAGGCATTTTTTGAAATATATTGCTTACAATAATTCATAAAAATAAATAACGGATCGAGACCTATTGGATAGATTATAAGCAGCCGTGTCCCCTTGGTGATAGAGAGAGAGTATAACTCACCTAGTTGTCATGGGAGAAGGAAAAGAGAGAAAATAGTGGTATTAGGAAGATGAATTCTCACCATGTGGTCTCCTGAGGTTTGTTTCAACTAAGCAAGGTTTATGTACCCTGTAAACAGAAACCGTTTATCGCAGCGCATTGCATTTCTATACTGTCTGAGTGTTAAATCCCATATATTGGGAAAAAGTGAAAATCAATATATATACAAATTTCACTGATTCTGCACATAGTTTTGTTGTCTGCGGTAGAAACCGTTTATCGCAGCGCATTGCATTTCTATACCGTCTGTGTTCAATCCCATATATTGTGAAAAAGTGAAAATCAATATATATACAAATTTCACTGATTCTGCACACAGTTTTCTTGTAGCGCATTGCATTTCTATACCATCTGAGTGCTTCAATCCCATATATTTGGGAAAAAGTGAAAATCAATATATATACAAATTTCACTGAATCAGCACCCAGTTTTTTTTGTCTGCGGCAGAAACAGTTTATCGCAGCGCATTGCATTTCTATACCATCTGAGTGCTTCAATCCCATATATTGGAAAAAAGTGAAAATCAATATATATACAAATTTCACTGAATCTGCACACAGTTTCCTTGTCTGCGGTACAAACCGTTTATCGCAGCGCATTGCATTTCTATACCGTCTGAGTGCTTCAATCCCATATATTTATAAAAAAGTGAAAATCAATATACAGGGTGGGCCATTTATATGGATACACCTTAATAAAATGGGAATGGTTGGTGATATTAACTTCCTGTTTGTGGCACATTAGTATATGTGAGGGGGGAAACTTTTCAAGATGGGTGGTGACCATGGCGGCTATTTTGAAGTTGGCCATTTTGAATCCAACTTTTGTTTTTTTAATAGGAAGAGGGTCATGTGACACATCAAACTTATTGGGAATATCACAAGAAAAACAATGGTGTGCTTGGTTTTAACGTAACTTTATTCTTTCATGAGTTATTTACAAGTTTCTGACCACTTATAAAATGTGTTCAATGTGCTGCCCATTGTGTTGGATTGTCAATGCAACCCTCTTCTCCCACTCTTCACACACTGATAGCAACACCGCAGGAGAAATGCTAGCACAGGCTTCCAGTAGCCGTAGTTTCAGGTGCTGCACATCTCGTATCTTCACAGCATAGACAATTGCCTTCAGATGACCCCAAAGATAAAAGTCTAAGGGGGTCAGATCGGGAGACCTTGGGGGCCATTCAACTGGCCCACGACGACCAATCCACTTTCCAGGAAACTGTTCATCTAGGAATGCTCGGACCTGACACCCATAATGTGGTGGTGCACCATCTTGCTGGAAAAACTCAGGGAACTTGCCAGCTTCAGTGCATAAAGAGGGAAACACATCATCATGTAGCAATTTCGCATATCCAGTGGCCTTGAGGTTTCCATTGATGAAGAATGGCCCCACTATCTTTGTACCCCATATACCACACCATACCATCAATTTTTTTGTTCCAACAGTCTTGGAGGGATCTATCCAATGTGGGTTAGTGTCAGACCAATAGCGGCGGTTTTGTTTGTTTGTTTGTTAACTTCACCATTCACATAAAAGTTTGCCTCATTACTGAACCGGGTCATTGCAGCAGATTTCAATGCAAGACACCCTACGAGACCACCAATCTCCCATGCTACAGTTAGCAAACTGCTTGCTAAGTTTCGTGAAACTGGTTCAGTGTTGGATTTGCCAAAATGTGGACGCATGAAATCTGTCTCTAATGAAGAAACATCAGTGGCTGTCCTAGCTTCATTCTGCAAGAGCCCACAGCGTAGCACTCGCCGCATGTCACTGGAGAGTGGCATTAGTCGAACATCCCTTCGGCGGATATTAGCTACTCACAAATGGCACCCTTACAAACTCCAGCTACTGCAGCATCTCAACGAGGATGACCCAGATCGGCGCACTGAATTTGCAGAATGGGCAAAACAAAAATTGGAACAGGACCCTCAGTTTACGCAGAAGATTTTGTTCAGTAATGAGGCAAACTTTTATGTGAATGGTGAAGTTAACAAACAAAACCGCCGCTATTGGTCTGACACTAACCCACATTGGATAGATCCCTCCAAGACTGTTGGAACAAAAAAATTGATGGTATGGTGTGGTATATGGGGTACAAAGATAGTGGGGCCATTCTTCATCAATGGAAACCTCAAGGCCACTGGATATGCGAAATTGCTACATGATGATGTGTTTCCCTCTTTATGCACTGAAGCTGGCACGTTCCCTGAGTTTTTCCAGCAAGATGGTGCACCACCACATTATGGGTGTCAGGTCCGAGCATTCCTAGATGAACAGTTTCCTGGAAAGTGGATTGGTCGTCGTGGGCCAGTTGAATGGCCCCCAAGGTCTCCCGATCTGACCCCCTTAGACTTTTATCTTTGGGGTCATCTGAAGGCAATTGTCTATGCTGTGAAGATACGAGATGTGCAGCACCTGAAACTACGGCTACTGGAAGCCTGTGCTAGCATTTCTCCTGCGCTGTTGCTATCAGTGTGTGAAGAGTGGGGGAAGAGGGTTGCATTGACAATCCAACACAATGGGCAGCACATTGAACACATTTTATAAGTGGTCAGAAACTTGTAAATAACTCATGAAAGAATAAAGTTACGTTAAAACCAAGCACACCATTGTTTTTCTTGTGATATTCCCAATAAGTTTGATGTGTCACATGACCCTCTTCCTATTAAAAAAACAAAAGTTGGATTCAAAATGGCCAACTTCAAAATGTCCGCCATGGTCACCACCCATCTTGAAAAGTTTCCCCCCTCACATATACTAATGTGCCACAAACAGGAAGTTAATATCACCAACCATTCCCATTTTATTAAGGTGTATCCATATAAATGTCCCACCCTGTATATTCAAATTTCACTGAATCTGCACACAGTTTTCTTGTCTGCGCTAGAAACTGTTTAACACAGCACATTGCATTTCTATACCATCTGAGTGCTTCAAACCCATATATTGGGAAAAAGTGAAAATCAATATACTCTGCTCAAAAAAATAAAGGGAACACAAAAATAACACATCCTAGATCTGAGTTAATTAAATATTCTTCTGAAATACTTTGTTCTTTACATAGTTGAATGTGCTGACAACAAAATCACACAAAAATAAAAAAATGGAAATAAAATTTTTCAACCCATGGAGGTCTGGATTTGGAGTCACACTCAAAATTAAAGTGGAAAAACACACTACAGGCTGATACAACTTTGATGTAATGTCCTCAAAATGAGGCTCAGTAGTGTGTGTGGCCTCCACGTGCCTGTATGACCTCCCTACAATGCCTGTGCATGCTCCTGATGAGGTGGCGGACGGTCTCCTGAGGGATCTCCTCCCAGACCTGGACTAAAGCATCTGCCAACTCCTGGACAGTCTGTGGTGCAACATGACGTTGGTGGATAGAGCGAGACATGATGTCCCAGATGTGCTCAATTGGATTCAGGTCTGGGGAACGGGCGGACCAGTCCATAGCATCAATGCCTTTGTCTTGCAGGAACTGCTGACACACTTAAGCCACATGAGGTCTAGCATTGTCTTGCATTAGGAGGAACCCAGGGCCAACCGCACCAGCATATGGTCTCACAAGGGGTCTGAGGATCTCATCTCGGGACCTAATGGCAGTCAGGCTACCTCTGGCGAGCACATGGAGGGATGGGCGGCCCTCCAAAGAAATGCCACCCCACACCATTACTGACCCAATGCCAAACCGGTCATGCTGGAGGATGTTGCAGGCAGCAGAACGTTCTCCACGGCGTCTCCAGACTCTGTCACGTCTGTCACATGTGCTCAGTGTGAACCTGCTTTCATCTGTGAAGAGCACAGGGCGCCAGTGGCGAATTTGCCAATCTTGGTGTTCTCTGGCAAATGCCAAACGTCCTGCACGGTGTTGGGCTGTAAGCACAACCCCCACCTGTGGACGTCGGACCCTCATATCACCCTCATGGAGTCTGTTTCTGACCGTTTGAGCAGACACATGCACATTTGTGGCCTGCTGGAGGTCATTTTGCAGAGCTCTGGCATTGCTCCTCCTGTTCCTCCTTGCACAAAGGCGGAGGTAGCGGTCCTGCTGCTGGGTTGTTGCCCTCCTACGGCCTCCTCCACGTCTCCTGATGTACTGGCCTGTCTCCTGGTAGCGCCTCCATGGTCTGGACACTACGCTGACAGACACAGCAAACCTTTTTGCCACAGCTCGCATTGATGTGACATCCTGGATAAGCTGCACTACCTGAGCCACTTGTGTGGGTTGTAGACTCCGTCTCATGCTACCACTAGAGTGAAAGCACCGGCAGCATTCAAAAGTGACCAAAACATCAGCCAGGAAGCATAGGAACTGAGAAGTGGTCACCACCTGCAGAACCACTCCTTTATTGGGGGTGTCTTGCTACTTGCCTATAATTTCCACCAGTTGTCTATCCCATTTGCACAACAGCATGTGAAATTGATTGTCACTCAGTGTTTCTTCCTAAGTGGACAGTTTGATTTCACAGAAGTGTGATTGACTTGGAGTTTCATTGTGTTGTTTAAGTGTTCCCTTTATTTTTTTGAGCAGTGTATATACAAATTTCACTGAATCAGCACCCAGTTTTTTTTGTCTGCGGCAGAAACAGTTTATCACAGCGCATTGCATTTCTATACCATCTGAGTGCTTTAATCCCATATATTTGGAAAAAGTGAAAATCAATATATATACAAATTTCACTGAATCTGCACACAGTTTTTTTGTCTGCGCTAGAAACCGTTTATCGAAGCACATTGCATTTCTATACTGTCTGAGTGCTTCAATCCCATATATTGGGAAAAAGTGAAAATCAATATATATACAAATTTCACTTAGGGGTTATGCACTTTCATTTAACTGATGATAGATCATCAGCTTCTGATCGGCGGGGGTCCAACACCCGGGACCCCCGCTGATCAGCTGTTTGAGAAGGCAGCGACGCTCCAGCAGCGCCGCGACCTTCTCACTGTTTACCGCCGGCCCACTGACGTCACGACTAGTATCAACTAGCGTGGGCGGGGCTAAGCTCCATTCAAGTGAACAGAGCTTAGCCCCGCCCACGCTAGTTGATACTAGTCGGGACGTCAGTGGGCTGGCGGTAAACAGTGAGAATGCCGCAGCGCTGCTGGAGCGCCGCTGCCTTCTCAAACAGCTGATCGGCGGAGGTCCTGGGTGTCGGACCCCTGCCGATCAGAAGCTGATGATCTATCCAGAGGATAGATCATCAGTTAAATGAAAGTGCAGAACCCCTTTAATCTGCAGGCAGAAACTGTTTATCGCAGCGCATTGCATTTTTATACCGAGTGCTTCAATCCCATATATTGGGAAAAAGTGAAAATCAATCTATATACAAATTTCACTGAATCTGCACACAGTTTTCTTGTCTGCGCTAGAAACCGTTTATCCCAGTGCATTGCATTTCTATAACATCTGAGTGCTTCAATCCCATATATTGGGAAAAAGTGAAAATCAATCTATATACAAATTTCACTGAATCTGCACAGTTTTCTTGTCTGCGGTACAAACCGTTTATCGCAGCGCATTGCAATTCTATACCGTCTGATTGCTTCAATCCCGTATATTGGGAAAAATTGAAAATCAATATATATACAAATTTCACTGAATCTGCACACAGTTTTCTTGTCTGCGGTAGAAACCGTTTATCGCAGCGCATTGCATTTCTATACCGTCTGAGTGCTTCAGACCCATATATTGGGAAAAAGTGAAAATCAATATATATACAAATTTCACTTAATCTGCACACAGTTTTCTTGTCTGCGGTAGAAACCGTTTATCGCAGCGCATTGCATTTCTATACCGTCTGAGTGCTTCAGACCCATATATTGGGAAAAAGTGAAAATCAATATATATACAAATTTCACTTAATCTGCACACAGTTTTCTTGTCTGCGGTAGAAACCGTTTATCGCAGCGCATTGCATTTCTATACCGTCTGAGTGCTTCAATCCCATATATTGGGAAAAAGTGAAAATCAATATATATATTGTGGGGGTGGGGTTTTGGGCGTTTTTTTTGTTATTCTGTAAAAGTAGCGGACAACATGGTTCCCAGCAGCGACATGGTGTCCAAGATGCATCCAGACATGGTCCCCCTGCTGTTCCTGATCGATTTCAGAGGTGTTTCTTCACACTTTAGTGCTCGCTCATCACTACTAGGTGCCGATGCGTTCCACAGTGGAACGCACCAGAGCCAGAAGTAAGTGAGTGCCGATGCGTTCCACTGTGTAACGCATCGGAACCAACAGGAAGTAAGTGCTGATGCGTTCCGCGCTGGAACACATCAGAGCTGGCTGTGCTTTCTAAACTAGAACGCTTGGTGCAAATATGATTGTGATGTAGTATGGGATAGAGGGAAGGAACGGGTTGAAGAATGGAATATGTTATAGATTGTGTAGTATATGTAGTGTGACACAGTGAGGGGTTGTGTCTGGCAAGGCAGGTATTTTCCTCCCAGCATGTGCGGCTGGGCTGGTTTCCAGCCATGTAAGGTGAAATACCGTACCGGAGTTTAAGTGCCGATCCGGGTTTTGGCAGCATCGGGCTGTCCTTAAATAGGCAGCTGGGCTCAGCAGAGATGTCTCTGTTTCTTGGGATCTGAGGCTTTGTGCCGTGCTGGAGGGCTGAGAGCTGCACACTGGGGAAACAGGCTAACTAAAGCCTGCTGTGGACTACTGGAGGCAGAACTGCCAGCAAGGTAACTTGTGTTATATGAACTTTCCATTGTGTGTGAATTGACACCAAGACTGCAAAGTTACGTGCTGTTTTGTGCAATTGCCTCAAGTGTGAATAAACACTGACATTTTCAGTTAAGAACTTGTATTTTGCCTCTGTACTGCGCCCGCTTCCCCTATCTACCAGAGCGAAACCCCACAATTGGTGGAGGATGCGGCAAGAGCAGTGATGCTGGCCTGAACGTAGATATTTTTGGTTTCTGCATTTTTCAGGCACGGTTGTATGTCGTACATTAAACCAGCTGTATTACAACCAGTGCCCCAAGACAAAATGGAGGCTGTTGTGAAGGACCTCATGGAGGCTAATCTGCAGCAGCGAGAGACAAACCTGCAGCAACGCGAGGCTAATAAGCAACAGCAGGAGACTAACCAGTTGCTACAACACATGATGGCTTTGCAGACAGCAGGAGCAACCCCGAGCATCCACGATGCCCGGCAATTAGTCCATGCTGAGATTCTTAAGATGACCCCCACAGACGACATCAAAACCTGGTGATGTACGAGAAAGTGGCCATCAGGGAAAAGCTACCCCGTGACCAGTGGGCTGAGGTCGTCGCTCTATTCCTGACATCCGATTCCTAGCGGGTGTATTTCGACTTGCTGGACGATCAAGCGGCCGACTACCAAAAAGTAAAGGGTGAGATTTTGGCAAGACTGAGGGTTAATGTGTTGGTCCGGGCCCAGTGGGTGTTTAAGCCGGCTGAGCCTACAAGGACCCAGTATTATGACTTGCTCTACTTCTTGCAAAAGTGGCTACAGCCTGATGTGCTGAGTGCCATGGCTATGTTGGATAGACTATTGGCTGATATGTTCTGGAGGGCTCTGCCACCCCCTCTCCAGCACTGGATCGGGCAGGTGTCTCCTGGCTACGCCCTAGAAATGGCGGATCTGGTGGAGCGCTACAAGGCTACTAAGACGGTTACAGAGGGTTCTTTTGGGAGGGGACAGTCAAACCCTGTAAATCTACATCCCAGACCCGGCGACTTGTACCAACAAACCCACCTGGGGTGTACCCTCTACGGACCTGGCTCCGATAGTCTGCTGGCGGTGTCAGGAGTCGGGCCATGTAAGAGCTGACTGTCCCCATCAGGTGGAACCCATGGATACTAACTATGGCTACCGTCAGTCGCTATATGCAGGAAGCTGTGTGCAGCAGGTACCCCAAAAACTTAAAAAGGAGATTGGGGTTGATGTATTCAATCTCTACACGTGTCATGTAATCATTTGCATATGGTGGTGCCACATGTGAGCCCATAGCAGTCCCTTGTTTTTGTAAAAAGAATGTGTCCTCAAACATAAAGTAATTTTCTTTGAGTACCAGGGTAAGGAGGTCCAGGTAGAATTATATGTGTGTCTCAGGTGTGTTGGCCTCTTGTAGCAAAAGTCGGGTGGCTCTAATCCCTTTGTCATGTTGTATGGACGTGTGGAGACTATTGACGTCCCAAGTAACAAGGTGGGTTTCTTCTAAGAGAGGGTCTACCGTATTTGTTCTATCAATTTAAGAAATTATGTAGTGTTGTCACGGTGCGGTTCACCATGACGTGTGTTGCCATGCAGGCTGGCTTTTCGCCTTTTGCGTACTGGCTGCGGTGATTTCGTACAGGCTGGTTGCTTTTGGCTGCGTGCTGGCTGCGGTATCTGGTGTGAACCTGCCCGTGTACGTGTGTACCCCTTTGACTGTCTGTAGTTCTGTTCAGTGTTCCTGGTTGCCATGGGCAACACCCATTTCTGTATCCCGTTTATGCAGGTTGCTATGGGCAACGCCCGTTTCTGTTCTTGTGTGTCCTGTTCTGAGCTCTGGTGCTGATGGGGTTAACTCCCCTGTCTGTTAGTCCTGGGTGTGGTTTTGCAGGTGCACTCATTCAGCACCTTTTTCTCTCTGTGTGACCTGTTCCTGGGGTCAGTTCTGGTTTAGTTTTGTCTGTCTGTTATCCTGTTCCGTTCTTGGTGTTGCTCCTTGCTGCTGACCCAAAGGGTCTTTCCATCTGCCCATTTATATGGTTCTGCCTAAGTTTTACATTGTTGTATTCTGTTCCTTGTTTTGCCATGTCCTGTTCTGTCTGTATCTGCCCTGTATTATGTTATTTGTTCCTGTTCTGTTCCTTGCTAGCCTAGCAGTGCTTAACTGCGTCCGTTGTCATGTCTGTATTCCTGTAGAGCAGCGGTGGGGAACCATTTTGCTGCCAAGGGCCATTTGGATATTTGTAACATCATTCGGGGGCCATACAAAATTCTCAATAAAAATTTTTTACTGCTGTATTTGGTCAAACATATAATTGACTTAGGGATAAGTTACAGAAATTGCACTTCAATTAAAATAATCTAGAGGGCTGTATTTTTGCAGCACAAAATAGCGCCTGCACTATATATATACAGTATATTACATACAATACAGGCGCCATATTGACCACACATAGCAGTCTAATTTTTAAGTTCAGAATGTTACTTATTTGACATTAATGGCAGGAAGCTAAACCCAGGGGGTCCAGAGAGGGGTTCACCCAGCTTTCACTCTCCCTGCCTCTTTCTTCGCAACTGTCCCTGCCTTTGTCCCTTTCTCAGCAAAATATCTGCCCCCACCTCCATCAGCCTGAAATCAGCCTCCTATCAGACCCCCCAGGCCTACATCAGCCTCAGATCAGACTCCCATCAGACCTCTAAGCCTCAGATTAGACCCCAATCAGACCCTTCCTAGCTTCAGATCAGACTCCCATCAGACCCCCAGCCTCAGACCAGACCCGGATCAGACGCCCAGCCTCAGATCAGCCCCCATCAGACCCCCCAGGGTCAGATCAGCCCCTATAAGACCCCCCAGCCTCAGATCAGACCTTCATAATACCCTCCCTAGCCTCAGATCAGCCCCCATCAGACCCTCCCCAGCCTCAGATCAGCCCCCATCAGCCCCCCTAGTCTCAGATCAGACCCCTATCAAACCCCAGCCTCAGATCAGACACCCCCAGCCTCAGATCAGACCCTCCCAAGCCTCAGATCAGACCCCCATCAGACCCTCCCCACCCTCCTTTAGCCTCAGATCAGCCCCAATCAGACATCAGATCAGATACTGTATTTAAGATAAACAAATAAACTTACCTCTCCAGCTCCGTACGGCGCTGCCTCTTGGCAGATTCACTTACCCTCCCTGTTCTTCTTCCTGCCGCACTATATTGTCACCTCACACCGCACAGCGTCAGGTCATAGTGCACGTCTACGTGCACTGCGTCCTGACGCTGGATGTGTCAGGACACAGTGTGGGGCTGAAAGAAGACCAGGGAAGGTGAGGACAGCCAGTGCAGTGCTGTTCTCACCTTCCTGTGCCTCCCGTATGCTAATGACCGCTTCCATAATGGAAGGGGTCATAAGCATTTTCACATTATGTTCTGGCAGGGGGCCGGGGGCCACATGAAATGATACCGTGGGCCGCATACGGCCCTCGGGCCGGAGGTTCCCCACCCCTGCTGTAGAGCCTAGCAGAGTTTATCTGCATCTGAGCCTAGCAGAGCTTATCTGCGTCTGTTCCATGTCCTGTTATTGTCTGTCTGGTAGTCCTTACTGCTTCTGTTATTCCTTTCATGTCTGCTTCTGTTCTTGTTTTATGTCTGCCTCCGGAAGGGGGTCTGTGGCTTCCCCGGAAGTGAAACCACCATCTGTGTGCAGCTTTGCCTGGGGCCGCTTAGCTTCTATCGCTTGCGGCTCAGGTAACTGCTTCTGCCTTTGTTATGCCTTGCCTGTCTGTAGTACCTGTATCTGCATCTGTATCTGTATTGCTGTCTGTCTCTGCTGGTACCTTTGTTGGTATCTTCTGGTCTGGTGGACCAGCTACTACTGACTCGGTTTACGCTCTGGAGTCGCCCCCTGGCAACTACCGTGGCTCAAGTCTATCCTCACCATCAGAGGCGCCAGTGAAGACCTGATGTTGCTTAGTTACGCCCCTCCAGAGTATTGGCAGTCAGTAGCACAGTGGGTACTCACCCGCTGGTTCGTTACAAGTGTCTAGTAGAAATGACTCGGTATCTTTAATAAGCAGAGTAAGGGCCTTCTCTAAGAAGAAAGATAGAGGAGACAAAATGGAATCCGTGGACGCCTGTCACGGAAGGTATTTCAGCAGGGAAATAACCAAACACAGTGAAAACAAACAGAACAATAGACTAGGCCCAAAAGCTAGGGAGAAAGGGTCACCTCCTAGCGATCCCTGAAGCTTTCTCTATACTGCTGTGCACATGTGCATACCCTTATGATGGATATGCACATGCCGTCGTGCCTACGTCTATATACCCTGGGAAAACCCTGAGCAGAAGGGAAAGGGGAAGAGGCGACCGGCTTCCTCAAGCAGGCGGAAGCAAGCGTCTCCCTAGAGGCCTAGACAAAAGACAACAAGGGAAGGAACAGAGAGGACTTATCTTGAGCTGAGCTGGAGCTGACAATCCGCAACACATCCAAAGCCAACAGGAATGAACTAAAACCTGCACAGGCCACTGGGAGGAGGAATAAATAGCCTCGCTAACAATCAACCTGGTACACCTGATGGAAGCCTGGCAGATCTCCGCACATTCACAGGGCAAGGCGTGACAAAGCCACTATGGGTTGTCCTGGTGGTTTCTCTAAGGTCATATGAATTTTAGGTAATGTGTAAAAAACTGTAGTGATAGGATGTGGATTAGTTAGAAAGGACATCACTTTTTCATCAATTATACCCTTTGTCTGGTATTGTGTGAGAGTTGTCCTGATCTTGTTGGCAATAGTTGTAGTGGGGTTACGATCGAGTTTAATGTAGGGTTGGACGATATCAAAAATATTCAGACGATAACGATATTAAAAATTTTATCGCGATAACGATATATATCGAGATAAATACCCGTTTAAAAGAAAAAAAAACACAAGGAGACGTTATACTGTATGGGGGGCCACAAGGAGACGTTATACTGTATGGGGGGCCACAAGGAGACGTTATACTGTATGGGGGGCCACAAGGAGACGTTATACTGTATGGGGGCAGCCACAAGGAGACGTTATACTGTATGGGGGGGCCACAAGGAGACATTATACTGTATGGGGCAGCCACAAGGAGACGTTATACTGTATGGGGGGGCCACAAGGAGACATTATACTGTATGGGGGCAGCCACAAGGAGACGTTATACTGTATGGGGGGCCACAAGTAGACGTTATACTGTATGGGGGGCCACAAGTAGACGTTATACTGTATGGGGGCAGCCACAAGGAGACGTTACACTGTATGGGGGCAGCCACAAGGAGACGTTACACTGTATGGGGACAGCCACAAGGAGGCGTTACACTGTATGGGGGGGCCACAAGGAGGCGTTACACTGTATGGGGGCAGCCACAAGGAGGCGTTACACTGTATGGGGGCAGCCACAAGGAGGCGTTACACTGTATGGGGGGGCCACAAGGAGGCGTTACACTGTATGGGGGGGCCACAAGGAGGCGTTACACTGTATGGGGACAGCCACAAGGAGGCGTTACACTGTATGGGGGGGCCACAAGGAGGCGTTACACTGTATGGGGGGGCCACAAGGAGGCATTACACTGTATGGGGGGGCCACAAGGAGGCGTTACACTGTATGGGGGGGCCACAAGGAGGCGTTACACTGTATGGGGGGGCCACAAGGAGGCGTTACACTGTATGGGGGGGCCACAAGGAGGCGTTACACTGTATGGGGGGGCCACAAGGAGGCGTTACACTGTATGGGGGGGGCCACAAGGAGGCGTTACACTGTATGGGGGGGCCACAAGGAGGCGTTACACTGTATGGGGGGGCCACAAGGAGGCGTTACACTGTATGGGGGGCCACAAGGAGGCGTTACACTGTATGGGGGGCCACAAGGAGGCGTTACACTGTATGGGGGGCCACAAGGAGGCGTTACACTGTATGGGGGGCCACAAGGAGGCGTTACACTGTATGGGGGGCCACAAGGAGGCGTTACACTGTATGGGGGGCCACAAGGAGGCGTTACACTGTATGGGGGGCCACAAGGAGGCGTTACACTGTATGGGGGGCCACAAGGAGGCGTTACACTGTATGGGGGGCCACAAGGAGGTGTTATAATAAGGTCTTGTGGCCACAGGCCACCATACATGCAGTAATACTTTGCGATATACCTTTCCCGCGGCTGCCTCGCTTGTGTGCTCTGATTCTGACATCAGATGCCGGTGGGCAGAGATTTGAATATGGGAGCAAGGAGGAGGGAGAGCCGGGGCGGCCGCTGCGGGAAGTAGTAAGTTTATAATTTCGTCACCAGAGCACACACTAGTGAGGCAGCTGCAGGAAAAGTCTCTCCAGAGACACCAGTACTCACACAGGGGATCGATTCGCCATCGCCACATATACAATAGAGCCGGTGGGTGACGACGGTGATGATGTCAGATGGTGGGTGGAGACTTGACTAAGGGAGGCGGAGCAAGAAGGAGCCAGGCCAGGAGCGAGAGGAAGTAATGTTACTCAGCGGCAGCGCTATGCAAGGTGCAGCGGCGGGCGGGCGCACGTTTAGAAGCGGTCAGCGCACAATGTGAGCTGACCGCTTTGATGACGTCACAAAATACCGCGGTATTTTGGAAACAGCGATATCGCCATATCGCCGTTTTTTTAATACCGCGGTATATCGTGATACCGGTATATCGCCCAACCCTAGTTTAATGTATGCTGCATCGCCATCTAGTTGTCTGCGAATCTCTGCAATGTAATCTGTGCAATTTATGACAACGATTGAACCTCCTTTATCCGCCGGTTTAATAATCAGGTTCCAGTTTTTAGTCAATGCGGAGAGTGCCTGTCTTAACATTGTTAAGATTAGGCGATAGTCTGTAATCGCCCTCTTTCATTCTGCGCATAAAAAGTTCAATGTCTCTACTGACCAATGTAATAAATGCCTCCACCCCTGGAGAGGATTTAGGGGCCATGAAATTGCTCTTTATACGGAGTCACAGTGAATCCAGGTTGATCTGGGAAGAGGGAACCATTTCCTTAGTGGTATATGTTGGATTATCCGAGAAATGGGTTTTAAGTCTGAGATTCCTGTAGAATGCGTGTAGATCCATTTCAAGTTGAAATGTATCAAAAGGGTAAGTGGGAAAAAAAGATAGTCCTTAACAATGATGTCTGTAACAATGATGCTTTCGTCGGGTTCAATATAGAGGATGAAATATTAATCACCAGTGGTTCAGTCTTACCTGTGATCGAGTCGTCATTGGGTCCTGATTTCTTTCAGAAGCACTGTCCCCCCTCCTCCGTGTCGGTCGCCTCTTGGCTGGTTTCTCCTCCCTAAAAAAGAATTGGTGGCTTGTGTCGTGATTCTTTCTGTACTGGAGCCTGATCTTGACGAGGTTTGTGATGAAGATCTTTGTTTGCTATGTGGAGAGTAGAAATCTTGCCATCTGTAAACTCTGTTTTTCTTGTAGTCTTCCGAATCTCTTAGGAATTTCTTCCTCTTTGTGGCTTCTATTTCCTTCTTGTGTGTCTGGAGTGTCGTAATCACTTGTTCTTGGAGTTGATGGAACACATCCGCTGGTGTAGTTGCTCTGAGTTGTTTCTCTGCTGTAGTGATAAGTTCTTTTGTTGTCACGATAGATCGCTGTAGATAAGAAACAGTCAGGGTCACCAGATCAAAGGAACATTTATTGAGGATCTATTCAAGATCAAGAAAAATCCAGCTTCCAAGATGCAAAAGGTGGAATCTTTATTGTGCGTTTAAAATCCAATGCAAGACATCACAGGTTACAGTAACGCGTTTCAGACCGCAAGTAAATCAGGGTCCTTCATCATGACCTTTATTGAGGATCTGTTCAAATTGTTCACAGAATTATTCCCACTATGTCATAGTCCTCCTCACACATCACTAATTCCAGTTCACCAGTTTATTAGTCAGGCTTATGACATTAATGTATATACGTTTAATTATGTTGGCTTGGAAAAGCCAACATACTGTTATTCGATTGTGGTTCAGCTTATTATTATGTTGACTTGGAAAAGCCAACATACTGTTATTTGATTGTGGTTCAGCTTATTATGTTGGCTTGGAAAAGCCAACATACTGTTATTCGATTGTGGTTCAGCTTATTATGTTGGCAGTTTCCCCATATTGGCCACTGTATTTCTGTGATCTTAATGTAAATTAACACTTTATATAATACACAAAAGACTGGATTGTGGTAGCTGTAATAAGTATATAAGATGCCAGATGTTATATTTTTGTCAGAACTGGTAAGGAACAGTGGATCTAACAGGCTGTTTTTCTCTGTAGTGGCAGAGCTTATTATTTTCATATATCCTTTCTTATTAAATAATTCAAAAATAGGCTTTTTAGCAGAAGAGAGCTGATCTTCATTTAAGTCACCACAAACTACAATGGGTCTGTAGCCAATTATGTCTAAAGACGTCAAAAGGGCATTCAAATTAGGCAAGAACTCTGTTAGTTTATAGTCTGGTGGTCTGTAGATGCATGCAATCAGAAACTTTTGAGGGGTTTCAACTTTTAAAACAAAATATTCTAATTCAGTCACATTTTGTATGTACTGTACAGGATGAGCTTTTAGGTTGTTTCTGACATATACTGCTACTCCACCGCCATTCCTGCTTGATAGGTAAGAAAGGTTTGTGTAGGACACATGTCTATTGCGAGAGAATAGGTTGTAGCCATTGATGTTTAGATTGTCCGGGACAACTGATCCATGTAAATGTGTTTCGGTTAGGCACAGTACATCCGCCAAAAGAAGTTCGTGGTGGTTCTTTATGTCTTCAATATGATTCTGTAGCCCTTCTGTGTTGTGGTAAATAATAGTAAGTGATGACTGAGTATTTGAAGCCTTTACAATCTGAAGCAGTGGCTGGATGTTTGAAAAGTCAACTCTTGGCATATTTTGAAGACCTTCTTTTCATCAAAGTCAATGATATGTAATCCCCGTAGTGATGTTGTTCTACTAAGAGCGACATATGCCATTCGTAGTTCAAAAATGTGCTTCAGAGACACAACAGCAGATGTAGTAGTCATTCCTTGGACTTTAGGACAAGTGCAAGCAAAAGCTAGCTTTAAAGGAAACTGCCTTCGAATGATTCCTTTTCTTTTTAGGGGTTCCTCTGTTCTCTCTATATAAACAATATTGTTAGTTTCAGTGTTGCTGTCCTTTTTTCTATATTTTTTCCCAGCATCAATATTATCTAGTTGTAACCCTATAATGGCAACAGAAAGTACATTATTATGTTTTTTTTTGTAATGATTTTTGCTACTTTGCCAAATATTCCATTAACCAGACCATCTTCTACATCTATGTTTCTTGTAATCATTACTTTTGCACCAACTGCAATCTGCAGTGTGTCACTTAGTTGAGATTTTCCTCCTTCAACAGTTGTAGCTTGTATTTTCATTTGACCAGTTTGTGGATCTTTTTTTAAAATCTTCAGCTTCAATATTTATAATATCAGAATAATTTAAGGATAGCGATTTTGAGTTGTGATTTTCTACCTCTTTATTAGTGGCATAAATATGTAGAACATCAGTGGGACATTCTTCTGGAGACTTTATAGCTGTTGCCAGCATTTCTCTATCTCCATCAGATAATGGCTCAAGTTTTTGTTTAATTCTAAGGCTACTTTCACACCTGCGTTCGGGTGTCCGCTCGTGAGCTCCGTTTGAAGGGGCTCACAAGCGGCCCCGAACGCATCCGTCCAGCCCTAATGCATTCTGAGTGGATGCGGATCCGCTCAGAATGCATCAGTCTGGCAGCGTTCAGCCTCCGCTCCGCTCGGCAAGCGGACACCTGAACGCTGCTTGCAGCGTTCGGGTGTCCGCCTGGCCGTGCGGAGGCAAGCAGATCCGTCCAGACTTACAATGTAAGTCAATGGGGACGGATCCGTTTGAAGATGACACAATATGGCTCAATCTTCAAACGGATCCGTCCCCCATTGACTTTCAATGTAAAGTCTGGACAGATCCGTTCAGGCTACTTTCACACTTAGAATTTTTTTCAAACTATAATGCAGACGGATCCGTTCTGAACGGATACAAACGTCTGCATTATAGGAGCGGATCCGTCTGAGCAGACATCAGACGGATCCGCTCTGAACGGTAGTGGGAAAGTAGCCTAAGCCTGTTCAGCAGTTCAGAATAAGCAAGATCATCTTTCTGCCGCATTATTTCTGTCAGTGTGATCATTTTGAAATAATCTCTCCAAAAATCTGGAATATGTTGCTCATATACACACAATGGTTTTGCTTTTCTTACTGGTGGTAGCTGCATGAAGTCACCTACTGCCAAAATAGAAATTCCTCCAAAGGGCTTTTTGTTTCCTTTTATTTGTTGCAATCTCCAGTTAACATATGAAAACAATGGCTTTGATACCATCGAAATTTCATCAATAATTAGAATTTGCGTTTTACATAGATTTGCTCGAATCTCATTGAGACAGTTTCCAAGACCTTGATAAAGGAGGCTTTAAGCTTCTGGAAGTTTAACCACCTCCGGACCGCCTAACGCAGGATTGCGTTCCGGAGGTGGCAGCGCTGCGCAGAGTCACGCATATACGCGTCATCTCGCGAGACGCGAGATTTCGCTCAAAGCCGGCCCGCGCATGCGCATCGCGGGCCGGCAAAATTAAAAGAAGTATTTCGTCACCAGCCTGCCAGCAACGATCATTGGCTGGCAGGCTGACGATTTTCAAAAAATCCAATCCAAAGTCATATAACAGATCATATTAGTAAATATGATCTGTTATATGGCTTGTCTGCTCCTGTGCTGGTCCTTTTCGTCGGTTGGATCCAGCACAGGAGCAGACTGAACTGTGAGTACACCAACACTACACCTTAGCCCCAGATCACCCACCTGCACCCCAATTAACCCTTTGATCACCCCTTTGATCGCCCCTGTCAATCACTAGTGAAAGGAAAAAAAGTGATCAGTGTAAACTGTCACTTTTTTTTTTTCACTGGTATTGGCTGTTAGGTTTTAGGGATAGTTTAGGCCCCTTGGTTAGGTAGTTAGCGTCAGTTAGCGCCCACCCCACCGCACCGCAGTCACTTTTATTCGCTGTTTAGCGTATCGCTAATCAGCATTTGTTCTTTTATAGTATCTGTAAGTGATCAAAACTGATCACGGTCAGATCTATAATAGTATTAGTGTCACCTTAGCTCGCCCTCCACCCAAAACGCAGTGTTTGCCCGATCAGGCCTGATCGGTCGCCCACACGTGCGTTCACCCACGCCCGCCCCACCGCAGTGACAAAAAATATATATTTTTTGATTACTGCACATTCATTTTACACGCACTGCGGCGATAAAAAAATCAGTTTTGATATTTTTTATCAACCGCAGCAGCCTCCGGTACTTCGCTAGCCTCCCCTTTGTAAGACAGGTTTGCTTTTTTTCTTGGGTAGTCTCAGGGAATACCCCTAAATTTAGTAGTCCAAAATGTCAAACAGGGGGTATTCTTCTGAAGAGGCCTACAGGATTCTGACCCAGTCGGATGAGGAGTGGGAACTCTCATCTGACGAATCTAGCGGGTCAGAATATGAACCTGTGGAAAGCAGTGGCTCTCTGACCCAAAGTTCGGACGAGGAGGTGGAGGTCCCTGGCAGCACCAGGCGTACCCGGCCCCATGTCGCTAGACCACAGGTTACGCAGGATCCGCTTCAAGAGCAGCAGAGTGGGGCTGTCGCTGCCGGATCACGTGGTGAGGCATACACCAGCAGCGCAGCCCTTCCTGGACCTAGTACCAGCACTGCCGTACAACCTGGTGAAGTAGCGAGCACCAGAAGGGCAGTTGAAGCTGGTACGGTGGCACGTGCAATAGTTACCCCGTCGCAGCCACCGCAAAGACGGGCCCGTAGAGCCCCTAGAGTCCCTGAGGTGCTGGCAAATCCTGATTGGCAGTCACCAACTTCAGCCGCACCAGTAGTTCCCCCTTTCACCGCCCAGTCTGGAGTTCGGGTTGAGACGGCTCAAATCGGTTCGGCCCTGGGATTTTTTGAGCTGTTCTTGACTGCGGAGCTCTTGGACTTAGTCGTGGCAGAGACCAACCAGTATGCCACACAATTTATAACCGCTAACCCGGGAAGCTATTATGCCCAGCCTTTCCGGTGGAAACCAGTCCAAGTTTCCGAACTTAAAATTTTTTTGGGCCTTCTCCTCAACATGGGCCTGACAAAAAAGCATGAATTGCGGTCATATTGGTCAACACACCCAATTCATCACATGCCCATGTTCTCTGCTGCTATGTCCAGGACACGATTTGAGACCATCCTACGTTTTCTGCATTTTAGCGACAATACCACCTCCCGTCCCAGAGGCCACCCTGCTTTTGACCGGCTCCACAAAATTCGGCCCCTCATAGACCATTTCAACCTGAAATTTGCAGATTTGTATACCCCTGAGCAAAACATCTGCGTAGACGAGTCCCTAATACATTTTACCGGGCGCCTTGGCTTCAAACAATACATCCCAAGCAAGCGTGCCCGGTATGGGGTCAAATTGTATAAGCTCTGTGAAAGGGCCACAGGCTATACCCACAAATTTCGGATCTATGAGGGAAAAGATCAGACCCTGGAGCCGGTCGGTTGCCCTGACTACCTGGGGAGCAGTGGGAAGACAGTCTGGGACTTGGTGTCACCCTTATTCGGCAAGGGGTACCATCTTTATGTGGACAATTTCTACACAAGTGTGGCCCTCTTTAGGCATTTGTTTCTAGAACGGATTTGCGCCTGTGGCACCGCGCGAACTAGTCGCGTGGGCTTCCCCCAACGGCTTGTAACCACCCGTCTTGCAAGGGGGCAGAGGGCTGCCTTGTGTAACGAAGAACTGCTCGCGGTGAAATGGAGAGACAAGCGTGACGTTTACATGCTCTCCTCCATTCACGCAGACACGACAATCCAAATTGAGCGAGCAACCCGTGTCATTGAAAAGCCCCTCTGTGTCCACGACTATAATGCGCTCATGGGAGGGGTGGACTTCAATGACCAGATGTTGTCTCCGTATTTAGTTTACCGCAGAACCAGACGCTGGTATAAGAAGGTGTCTGTATATTTAATTCAATTGGCGCTCTACAATAGTTTTGTTCTCTACAGTAAGGCTGGGAGAACACGATCCTTCCTCAAATTCCAGGAAGAGATCATCGAGAACCTCCTTTACCCAGGAGGTTCCGTGGCCCCATCCACCAGTGTAGTTAGCCGTCTACACGAGCGACATTTCCCCAGTGTCGTTCCTGGTACCTCAAACCCAACCGTCACCCCGAAAAAGATGTCGTGTCTGTAGCAGGAGTGGAATAAGGCGTGACACCCGCTATTTCTGTCCTGACTGTGCTGACCACCCTGCCCTATGCTATGGAGAGTGTTTCCGGAAGTACCACACACAGGTACACCTAGCATAGGGATCACATCTCACCAGGACAGGCACACAGGGCAATTAGGGCACATTCACTCACAGCTGCTGCAAACCTCTCCTTTCACCTGGGATAAAGTGCATAATGTACTTCGCCACATCTTTGGGCGATTTGCGCTTTGCACATTGTCCCATGGGGAAGGAGAGGTTTGTTCTATAAAAGGTAAAAAAAACTAAACAAAAAAAAAATACCGGTAAGTAAAAAAGTTAAATGTTCAGTTAGAAAAGTTTAAAAAAAGTTTCTATGTTCTGTTCAACAGTTAATAAAGTTATTGCTTTGCGGCCTGGTTTTTTCTTTTTTGTTTTGTTTTTTTTACCTTTCAGGTGGACCAACCGATCGACTAGCTGCAGCACTGATGTGCATTCGGACAGAAGCATTGCGCTGCTGTCAGATTACACGCAAGTCGGTGTATGCGGCGCTGCAAGACGAGATTTCTCCTCTGCAGTAAAAGATACGTTTGCCGAGGCATATGAGCTGAGGAGGTGGCGGTGTTCCTATACTTTGGCAAACACTTTGTATATATAAAAAAAAAAATCCC
The DNA here is from genome assembly GCF_905171765.1 of Bufo bufo. Lineage (NCBI taxonomy): Eukaryota > Metazoa > Chordata > Amphibia > Anura > Bufonidae > Bufo > Bufo bufo. The sequence continues at coordinate 191,611,031 of NC_053391.1, read as the reverse complement.
GGCAATGATTTATTCATCCACATCGATTGATGTGAATGGAGAAATCTGGTTTGCCAGGGCATACGAGCTGAAGTGGGTATGGATGTTGGGCGGAGCTCCTATGTCCTGGCAGACGCCTTTCCCCTCCTTTTTCTTTTTTTGGCAGAGATTTTTTCATCCACATTGATCGATGCGAATGAAGAAATCTGTGCCGTTCATTTTTTTCTTTCAGCCCAGAGGCTGAACGGAAAAAAAAAATCTCATTACCCGTATGCTCAATATAAGGAGAATAGCAGAAACTCCTAATGCTGGGCATACATGTAATGATTGCGGAGACCCTCAAATGCCAGGGCAGTACAAACACCCCACAAATAACACCATTTTAGAAAGAAGACACCCCAAGGTATTCGCTGAGGGGCATATTGAGTCCATGAAAGATTGAAATTTTTGTCCCAAGTTAGCGGAAAGGGAGACTTTGTGAGAACAAAATCAAAAAAATCTATTTCCGCTAACTTGTGCCAAAATTTTTTTTTTCAATGAACTCGCCATGCCCCTCATTGAATACCTTGGGGTGTCTTCTTTCCAAAATGGGGTCACATGTGGGGTATTTATACTGCCCTGGCATTTTAGGGGCCCCAAAGCGTGAGAAGAAGTCTGGTATCCAAATGTCTAAAAATGCCCTCCTAAAAGGAATTTGGGCACCTTTGCTCACCTAGGCTGCAAAAAAGTGTCACACATGTGGTATCTCCGTATTCAGCAGAAGTTGGGGAATATGTTTTGGGGTGTCATTTTACATACATCCATGCTGGGTGAGATAAATATCTTGGTCAAATGCCAACTTTGTATAAAAAAAATGGGAAAAGTTGTCTTTTGCCAAGATATTTCTCTCACCCAGCATGGGTATATGTAAAATGACACCCCAAAACACATTCCCCACCTTCTCCTGAGTACGGAGATACCACATGTGTGACACTTTTTTGCAGCCTAGGTGGGCAAAGGGGCCCACATTCCAAAGAGCACCTTTCGGATTTCACAGGTCATTTACCTACTTACCAGACATTAGGGCCCCTGGAAAATGCCAGGGCAGTATAACTACCCCACAAGTGACCCCATTTTGGAAAGAAGACACCCCAAGGTATTCCGTGAGGGGCATGGCAAGTTCCTAGAATTTTTAATTTTTTGTCACAAGTTAGTGGAAAATGATGATTTTTTTTTTTTTTTTTTTTCATACAAAGTCTCATATTCCACTAACTTGTGACAAAAAATAAAAACTTCCATGAACTCACTATGCCCATCAGCGAATACCTTGGGGTCTCTTCTTTCCAAAATGGGGTCACTTGTGGGGTAGTTATACTGCCCTGGCATTCTAGGGGCCCAAATGTGTGGTAAGGAGTTTGAAATCAAATTCTGTAAAAAATGACCAGTGAAATCCGAAAGGTGCTCTTTGGAATATGGGCCCCTTTGCCCACCTAGGCTGCAAAAAAGTGTCACACATCTGGTATCTCCGTACTCAGGAGAAGGTGGGGAATGTGTTTTGGGGTGTCATTTTACATATACCCATGCTGGGTGAGAGAAATATCTTGGCAAAAGACAACTTTTCCCATTTTTTTATACAAAGTTGGCATTTGACCAAGATATTTATCTCACCCAGCATTGGTATATGTAAAAAGACACCCCAAAACACATTCCTCAACTTCTCCTGAGTACGGGGATACCAGATGTGTGACACTTTTTTGCAGCCTAGGTGGGCAAAGGGGCCCACATTCCAAAGAGCACCTTTTGGATTTCATAGGTCATTTTTTACTGAATTTGATTTCAAACTCCTTACCACACATTTGGGCCCCTAGAATGCCAGGGCAGTATAACTACCCCACAAGTGACCCCATTTTGGAAAGAAGAGACCCCAAGGTATTCGCTGATGGGCATAGTGAGTTCATGGAAGTTTTTATTTTTTGTCACAAGTTAGTGGAATATGAGACTTTGTATGAAAAAAAAAAAAAAAAAAAAAATCATAATTTTCCACTAACTTGTGACAAAAAATAAAAAATTCTAGGAACTTGCCATGCCCCTCACGGAATAACTTGGGGTGTCTTCTTTCCAAAATGGGGTCACTTGTGGGGTAGTTATACTGCCCTGGCATTCTAGGGGCCCAAATGTGTGGTAAGGAGTTTGAAATCAAATTCTGAAAAAAATGACCTGTCAAATCCGAAAGGTGCTCTTTGGAATATGGGCCCCTTTGCCCACCTAGGCTGCAAAAAAGTGTCACACATCTGGTATCTCCGTACTCAGGAGAAGGTGGGGAATGTGTTTTGGGGTGTCATTTTACATATACCCATGCTGGGTGAGAGAAATATCTTGGCAAAAGACAACTTTTCCCATTTTTTTATACAAAGTTGGCATTTGACCAAGATATTTATCTCACCCAGCATGGGTATTTGTAAAAAGACACCCCAAAACACATTCCTCAACTTCTCCTGAGTACGGGGATACCAGATGTGTGACACTTTTTTGCAGCCTAGGTGGGCAAAGGGGCCCACATTCCAAAGAGCACCTTTTGGATTTCATAGGTCATTTTTTACTGAATTTGATTTCAAACTCCTTACCACACATTTGGGCCCCTAGAATGCCAGGGCAGTATAACTACCCCACAAGTGACCCCATTTTGGAAAGAAGAGACCCCAAGGTATTCGCTGATGGGCATAGTGAGTTCATGGAAGTTTTTATTTTTTGTCACAAGTTAGTGGAATATGAGACTTTGTATGAAAAAAAAAAAAAAAAATAAATCATCATTTTCCACTAACTTGTGACAAAAAATAAAAAATTCTAGGAACTCGCCATGCCCCTCACGGAATACCTTGGGGTGTCTTCTTTCCAAAATGGGGTCACTTGTGGGGTAGTTATACTGCCCTGGCATTCTAGGGGCCCAAATGTGTGGTAAGGAGTTTGAAATCAAATTCTGAAAAAAATGACCTGTCAAATCCGAAAGGTGCTCTTTGGAATATGGGCCCCTTTGCCCACCTAGGCTGCAAAAAAGTGTCACACATCTGGTATCTCCGTACTCAGGAGAAGGTGGGGAATGTGTTTTGGGGTGTCATTTTATATATACCCATGCTGGGTGAGATAAATATCTTGGTCAAATGCCAACTTTGTATAAAAAATTGGGAAAAGTTGTCTTTTGCCAAGATATTTCTCTCACCCAGCATGGGTATATATAAAATGACACCCCAAAACACATTCCCCACCTTCTCCTGAGTACGGAGATACCAGATGTGTGACACTTTTTTGCAGCCTAGGTGGGCAAAGGGGCCCATATTCCAAAGAGCACCTTTCGGATTTGACAGGTCATTTTTTTCAGAATTTGATTTCAAACTCCTTACCACACATTTGGGCCCCTAGAATGCCAGGGCAGTATAACTACCCCACAAGTGACCCCATTTTGGAAAGAAGAGACCCCAAGGTATTTCGTGATGGGCATAGTGAGTTCATAGAAGTTTTTATTTTTTGTCACAAGTTAGTGGAATATGAGACTTTGTAAGAAAAAAAAAAAAATCATCATTTTCCGCTAACTTGTGACAAAAAATAAAAAGTTCTATGAACTCACTATGCCCATCAGCGAATACCTTAGGGTGTGTACTTTCCAAAATGGGGTCATTTGTGGGGTGTTTGTACTGTCTGGCCATTGTAGAACCTCAGGAAACATGACAGGTGCTCAGAAAGTCAGAGCTGCTTCAAAAAGCGGAAATTCACATTTTTGTACCATAGTTTGTAAACGCTATAACTTTTACCCAAACCATTTTTTTTTTACCCAAACATTTTTTTTTTATCAAAGACATGTAGAACTATAAATTTAGAGCAAAATTTCTATATGGATCTCGTTTTTTTTGCAAAATTTTACAACTGAAAGTGAAAAATGTCATTTTTTTGCAAAAAAATCGTTAAATTTCGATTAATAACAAAAAAAGTAAAAATGTCAGCAGCAATGAAATACCACCAAATGAAAGCTCTATTAGTGAGAAGAAAAGGAGGTAAAATTCATTTGGGTGGTAAGTTGCATGACCGAGCAATAAACGGTGAAAGTAGTGTAGGTCAGAAGTGTAAAAAGTGGCCTGGTCTTTCAGGGTGTTTAAGCACTGGGGGCTGAAGTGGTTAAGGAGTGAGTGAAGAGTTTGGCCATTAATATTGAAAGCTGCTGTACCAGTAAATGCTGCTAACAGTACTGTGGGTTGGGAAATGTCAATCTCTTCACTTACACATGTCATTTTAGATAGCACCTTTGATGCCTCTGCATAAACGCACTTAATAAGATGGCTTTTACCAGTGCCTGCTGTGCCTGGAACATACCAGAGGAACTGTTCTGGAGTTTCACCGCAGACTCTTCTTTTGCACCAGTTACGCACTGCATAGAAAATTGATGCCTGTGTTTTATTCAGACTTTGGTACATTTTTCTGATTTGAGCTTGACTTACCTGTGGAACCTCTACTGCTGGTGTAACAGACTTTAACAGTAGCATCAATAATGCAATCTGGAATATCATCTTGCTCATTTTAATTATTAGGATCTGCTGGTTGGCGCTCCATAATGCTTTCCAAACTGACTAACTCGGTTTCTGGAGCTAATGTTGTCCAGGCATCTTCAACTGGGCCATACTGCTGAAAATCCTCAATGGCTTTTTCTATGGCTTGACTGTGTTTTTCATACCTTTTTCTGTTCTTCACAATGCTGTAAACACTCTGAAGCATTTCAGTCCCAGTCAGTTGTACAAATGCACATGCATAAAATGATTCATATGTTTTGAATGTTATAGAGTGTAGCTGTGTATCTCTTCGATGAGGAAGATACAATTTGAGTAGTGTACCATAAAAATTTTCAGGACATTTTTGCTGTGAAAATCGTGTGTATCGAATTATGGCAGGATTGCCTTTGGATCGTTTTTGAATATGTCCCATATTATTTTGCAATGACAAAACATTTTTGCCTTGTTTCTGTCCTCCATAAAGAATGTAATATTCACTGGCAAATTCTGCCATGAAAATGAACAAAAGCTCTAAATCTGTTTAGGCTTTAGAAGCACTCCAATATCAATTAGGCAAAAAATGGCCCCAGAGGGGGGAGTGTCATTGTATTAAAACATAACTTTTAATGTTATCTTGCAAATAAAAAATTATTATGTGACCCACTGTGATACACAAACAAACATATAGTAGAGGACCAGGAATGGTACCCTAAATGCTGGTAGAATAAACAAACCTGCTCCACCTAGTAAAAGATGTGAGCAGTCTTACCAGACCCTTGTAGACAGTGGGATCAGCCAGGAAGGATATTCAAGACACACTGAATGTAAACCGCACGGGAAGTCGCAACAGTGGGATCAGCCAGGAAGGATATTCAAGACACACTGAATGTAAACCGCACGGGAAGTCGCAATCTTACTTGGTATCTGTATAGTAGATGCAGATCTGGGCCCTGTATAACCCTACCAATTGGGGAGGGGGCTATTTTTCTACTGCCTATCTATACAGAGCACCCGCCCCGAAAGGGGCGACCCCGTCCGGATACCTGTCCCTACCTTGGACCTGATCCCTAAGTCTCATGAAATGGCCAGTGAAAGAAATTCCGATGACCTCCCGACGTGGCACGTTTCTGTCCGTGTCGACTCTTCAGGGGAGTAGGTACAAAAGTGTAAAAAGACGGAGAAAAAACGCTGGTGTGTAGCCTGCGGCTAAAACACTGGATCAAGCACTTAAGCTTGCATTTGCTGCCCCTAGATGATGGGGTGCAAGGTTGCAAAGGAGGGGTAGTCCTATGCTATACGGTCAGAAGGATGTAATAATCCTATGTGTAATATATCCCCTATAATTGGGGAAAATAACAAAATCTACCAGCCGCAGTAATGCATATAACCAGTGCACTTTAACCACCTCAGCCCCCCTAGCTTAAACACCCTTAATGACCAGGCCACTTTTTACAATTCTGCACTACACTACTTTCACCGTTTATTGCTCGGTCATGCAACTTACCACCCAAATGAATTTTACCTCCTTTTCTTCTCACTAATAGAGCTTTCATTTGGTGGTATTTCATTGCTGCTGACATTTTTACTTTTTTTGTTATTAATCAAAATTTAACAATTTTTTTTGCAAAAAAATGTCATTTTTCACTTTCAGTTGTAAAATTTAGCAAAAAAAATGACATCCATATATAAATTTTTCTCTAAATTTATTATTCTACATGTCTTTGATAAAAAAAAAATGTTTGGGTAAAAAAAAAAATGTTCTAGCGTTTACAAACTATGGTACAAAAATGTGAATTTCCGCTTTTTGAAGCAGCTCTGACTTTCTGAGCACCTGTCATGTTTCCTGAGGTTCTACAATGGCCAGACAGTACAAACACCCCACAAATGACCCCATTTCGGAAAGTAGACACCCTAAGGTATTCGCTGATGGGCATAGTGAGTTCATAGAACTTTTTATTTTTTGTCACAAGTTAGCGGAAAATGGTGATTTTTTATTTTTTTCTTACAAAGTCTCATTCCACTAACTTGTGACAAAAAATAAAAACTTCTATGAACTCACTATGCCCATAGCGAATACCTTGGGATGTCTTCTTTCCAAAATGGGGTCACTTGTGGGGTAGTTATACTGCCCTGGCATTCTAGGGGCCCTAATGTGTGGTAAGTAGTTTGAAATCAAAATCTGTAAAAAATGGCCGGTGAAATCCGAAAGGTGCTCTTTAGAATGTGGGCCCCTTTGCCCACATAGGCTGCAAAAAAGTGTCACACATGTGGTATCTCCGTACTCAGGAGAAGTTGGGCAATGTGTTTTGGGGTGTCATTTTACATATACCCATGCTGGGTGAGATAAATATCTTGGTCAAATGCCAACTTTGTATAAAAAAATGGGAAAAGTTGTCTTTTGCCAAGATATTTCTCTCACCCAGCATGGGTATATGTAAAATGACACCCCAAAACTAATTGCCCAACTTCTCCTGAGTACGGAGATACCACATGTGTGACACTTTTTTGCAGCCTAGGTGGGCAAAGGGGCCCACATTCCAAAGAGCATCTTTCGGATTTCACCGGCCATTTTTTACAGATTTTGATTTCAAACTACTTACCACACATTAGGGCCCCTAGAATGCCAGGGCAGTATAACTACCCCACAAGTGACCCCATTTTGGAAAGAAGTCACCTCAAGGTATTCCGTGAGGGGCATGGCGAATTCCTAGAATTTTTTGTCACAAGTTAGCGGAAAATGATGATTTTTTCATTTTTTTTTCTTACAAAGTCTCATATTCCACTAACTTGTGACAAAAAATAAAAACTTCCATGAACTCACTATGCCCATCAGCGAATACCTTGGGGTGTCTTCTTTCCAAAATGGGGTCAGTGGTGGGGTAGTTATACTGCCCTGGCATTCTAGGGGCCCTAATGTGGATTTCTTCATTCGCATCGATCAATGTGGATGAAAAAATCTCTGCAAAAAAAAAAAAAGGAGGGGAAAGAGGTCTGCCAGGACATAGGAGCTCCGCCCAACATCCATACCCACTTAGCCCGTATGCCCTGGCAAACCAGATTTCTCCATTCACATCAATCGATGTGGATGAATAAATCATTGCCGGGATTTTTTATTTATTTTTTTATATACAAAGTGTTTGCCAAAGTATATGAACACCGCCGCCTCCTCAGCTCATATGCCTCGGCAAACGTATCTTTTACTGCAGAGGAGAAATCTCGTCTTGCAGCGCCGCATACACTGACTTGTGTGTAATCTGACAGCAGCGCAATGCTTCTGTCAGAATGCACATCAGTGCTGCAGCTAGTCGATCGGTTGGTCCACCTGGAAGGTAAAAAAAAACTAAAATAAAAAACCAGGCCGCAACGCAATAAATTTTATTAACTTTATAATAACTTTTGAACAGAACATATAAACTTTTTTTTTTACTTTTTGAACTGAAAGTTAACTTTTTTGCTTACTGGTGTTTTTTTTTTGTTTTTTTTTACCTTTTTATAGGACAAACTTCTTATTCCCCATGGGACAATGTGCAAAGCGCAAATCGCCCAAAGATGTGGCGAAGTACATTATGCACTTTATCCCAGGTGAAAGGAGAGGTTTGCAGCAGCTGTGAGTAAAAGGTCCCTAATAGCCCTGTGTGCCTGTCCTGTGAGATGCAATCCCTATGCTAAGTGTACCTGTGTGTGGTACTTCCGGAAACACTCTCCAAAGCATAGGGCAGGGTGGTCAGGACAGAAATAGCGGGTGTCACGCCTTATTCCACTCCTGCTACAGACACGACATCTTTTTCGGGGTGACGGTTGGCTTGAGGTACCAGGAACGACACTGGGGAAATGTCGCTTGTGTAGACGGCTAACTACACTGGTGGATGGGGCCACGGAACCTTCTGGATACAGGAGGTTCTCAATGATCTCTTCCTGAAATTTGAGGAAGGATCGTGTTCTCCCAGCCTTACTGTAGAGAACAAAACTATTATAGGCAGCCAATTGAATTAAATATACAGACACCTTCTTATACCAGCGTCTGGTGCGTCGGAAAACTAAATACGGAGACAACATCTGGTCATTGAAGTCCACCCCTCCCATGTGAAGGTTATAGTCGTGGACTGAGAGGGGCTTTTCAATGACACGGGTTGCTCGCTCAATTTGTATTGTCGTGTCTGCGTGAATGGAGGAGAGCATGTAAACGTCACGCTTGTCTCTCCATTTCACCGCGAGCAGTTCTTCGTTACACAAGGCAGCCCTCTCCCCCCTTGCAAGACGGGTGGTAACGAGCCGTTGGGGGAAGCCCACGCGACTAGTTCGCGCGGTGCCACAGCAGCCAATCTGTTCTAGGAACAAATGCCTGAAGAGGGGCACACTTGTGTAGAAATTGTCCACATAAAGATGGTACCCCTTGCCAAATAAGGGTGACACCAAGTCCCAGACTGTCTTCCCACTGCTTCCCAGGTAGTCAGGGCAACCGACCAGCTCCAGGGTCTGATCTTTTCCCTCATAGATCCGAAATTTGTGGGTATAGCCTGTGGCCCTTTCACAGAGCTTATACAATTTGACCCCATACCGGGCGCGCTTGCTTGGGATGTATTGTTTGAAGCCAAGGCGCCCGGTAAAATGTATTAGGGACTCGTCTACGCAGATGTTTTGATCTGGGGTATACAAATCTGCAAATTTCTGGTTGAAGTGGTCTATAAGGGGCCGAATTTGGTGGAGCCGGTCAAAAGCTGGGTGGCCTCTGGGACGGGAGGTGGTGCTAAAATGCAGGAAACGCAGGATGGCCTCAAATCGTGCCCTGGAAATAGCAGCAGAGAACATGGGCATGTGATGAATCGGGTTCGTGGACCAATATGACCGCAATTCATGCTTTTTGGTTAGACCCATGTTGAGGAGAAGGCCCAGAAAAATATTAATTTTGGAAACTTGGACTGGTTTCCACCGGAAAGGCTGGGCATAAAAGCTTCCCGGGTTGGCGGATATAAATTGAGTGGCATACCGATTTGTTTCTGCCACGACTAAGTCCAAGAGCTCCGCAGTCAAGAACGGCTCAAAAAATCCCAGGGCCGAACCGATCTGAGCTGTCTCAACCCGAACTCCAGACTGGGCGGTGAAAGGGGGAACTAATGGTGCGGCTGAAGTTGGTGACTGCCAATCAGGATTTGCCAGCACCTCAGGGACTCTAGGGGGTCTACGGGCCTGTCTGTGCGGTGGCTGCGACGGGGTAACTACTGCACGTGCCACCGTACCAGCTTCAACTGCCCTTCTGGTGCTCGCCACTTCACCATGTTGTACGGCAGTGCTGGTACTAGGTCCAGGGAGAGCTGCGCTGCTGGTGTATGCCTCACCACGTGATCCGACAGCGCCAGCCCCACTCTGCTGCTCTTGAAGCGGATCCTGCGCAACCTGTGGTCTAGCGACACGGGGCCAGGTACGCCTGGTTCTATCAGGGACCTCGACCTCCTCGTCCGAACTTTGGGTCAGACTGCCACTGCTTTCTACAGGTTCATATTCTGACCCGCTACATTCGTCAGATGAGGGTTCCCATTCCCCATCCAACTGGGTCAGAATCCTGTAGGCCTCTTCAGAAGAATACCCCCTGTTTGACATTTGGACTACTAAATTTAGGGGTATTCCCTGAGACTACCCAAGAAAAAAAGCAAGCCTGTCTTACAAAGGGGAGGCTAGCGAAGTACCGGAGTCCGCTGATTGATAAAAAATATCAAAACAGATTTTTTTTATCGCCGCAGCGCTTGGAAAGTGATTGTGCAGTTTTAAAAAAATATATATTTTTTGTCACTGCGGCTGGGCGGGTGTGGGTGAACGCACGTGTGTGGGCGACCGATCAGGCCTGATCAGGCAAACACTGCGTTTTGGGTGGAGGGCGAGCTAAGGTGACACTAATACAATTATAGATCTGACTGTGATCAGTTTTGATCACTTACAGATAATATAAAAGTACAAATGCTGATTAGCGATACGCTAATCAGCGAATCAGTGACTGCGGTGCGGTGGGCTGGGCGCTAACTGACGCTAAACTACCTAACCAAGGGGCCTAAACTATCCTAAAACCTATCAGTCAATACCAGTGAAAAAAAAAAGTGACAGTTTACACTGATCACTTTTTTCCTTTCACTAGGTGATTGACAGGGGCGATCAAGGGGTGATCAAGGGGTTAATTCGGGTGATGGGGGTGATCTGGGGCTAAGTGTGGTGTTTTGTGGCTACTCACTGTGATGTCTGCTCCTCTGCTGGAACCAACCGACGAAAAGGACCAGCAGAGGAGCAGACAAGCCATTTAACACATCATATTTACAAATATAATGTGTTTTCTGGCTTTTGATTAGATTTTTTGAAAATCGCCAGCCTGCCAGCCACGATCATTGGCTGGCAGGCTGGTGACGAAATACTCTTCTAACTTTTGCCGGCCCGCGATGCGCATGCGCGGGCCGGCTTTGAGAGAAATCTCGCGTCTCGCGAGATGACGCATATATGCGTGACTGTGCGCAGGGCTGCCGCCTCCGGAACGCGATCCTGCGTTAGGCGGTCCGGAGGCGGTTAAATAGTAGCGCCTCACCAGAGACACGCCCCCCCACCCACCATAGACCTCGGCGTGTGACGTCAGGCGGGAGCGCCGCGCGTCACCCAGGCACGGCGTTGCGCATGAGATCCGGCGCGGGGGTCGCGAGTGACGTCAGAGGCTGACGACGGGATCACGTGGGAGGGGCAGTACTGCCCTGGATATGGAGAGGCTGTACAGGTGGTTGCCTAGCTACACGGGTAAGCAGGCAGTCACGTGGGACACACAGTGTGTGCGTCCATAGTAACCTATATAATATATGGCCAAAACAGGCCAATGGCATTTAGTGCAGAGAAGAAGACAAGAGGACAGTATTGATGCATCTGAAATGAGAACAATAAGCAGTTTTAGATAAAACAGGTATAGTTAAGTCTTTCATTCATGCCATATGGGGCTGATGTTTTTAGATGAAAGATCCATTGTGATTCACACTGGAGGAGATTCCTATCCCAATTCCCCCCTCTGGGAGGAGGTTTGACAAGGTCAATGCCCATGAACCTTAACTGGGCTCTGCCATTGTGCTCAGTGTGCTACCGGGGTAACTCTTTTGTGTACAATGTTCCCCAGATGCTCACCAATCCTCCTCCGGAATTCACGTATGGTTTTGCCAATGTACTCCAACCCACATTCACAGAGGATGCAATATATAACTCCTCTGGATTTACAGTAAAATAAAAGTGTAAGATGGGGTACATCCTGCCCGTGACTGAACTGGTGAAGGATTTCATGGTCATAATGTGCTTACATGCTACACAGTTGCCGCATTTATGACTACCTACTAAGTTAGACCACAGCCATGTTGAGTGTGTTACAGTAGAGAAAAAATGGCTGTGGACCAACTTGTCACGTAGGTTGCGACCACGTCTGTACGTAATCTGTGGATACTCCCCCAATACATCCTCTAGGTCGGGGTCCATTTTCAGGATCCCCCAATGGCGTTGCAGAATATTTTTGACTTGTTTCGATCCTCTGTCAAATGTAGTGATGATACGTAGCGCCTTAGCAGCAGGATTACTGGGCTGATTAGGGGTAAGTAAAGTAGATCTTTGTCGAGTCAAGGCTATCTTGTAAGCGGATCTAAGGACATGATCGGGGTAACCCCTTTGTAAAAATCGTGCCCTCAGGTCGGTTGCTTGGGCCACAAAGTCTTTTTTATTAGAACAGTTTCTCCTCAGGCAGAGATATTGACCCCTAGGTATCCCTCTTCTGAGTGGGAGAGGGTGGCTACTCTCCCATCTCAGATGGGAGTTCGTGGCATTCGGTTTTCTATGGATGTAAGTGTCTAGTTCACCTCTGTCATTCTTGATAATCGTGATATCCAAGAATGGCAGACAGGTGGAATGTGTCTCACAGGTGAACCTCATCCCTATCTCATTTTGGTACAGATTAGATACAAAGAACTCAAACTGAGCAGGGTTACCATTCCATATGATGAATATATCATCAATATATATCGCGCCCACAGCCCAATTCTAGACAATTCGTCCGGGTCCCTGTCCCCAAAAACCAGGGTCTCCTCCCACCAGCCCAGGAATAGATTTGCATACAAGGGGGCAGAAGGGCTCCCCATCGCTATACCCCTGAGCTGGTGGTAAATTTTATTATCAAAGGAGAAGAAATTCCTGTTCAGGGTGAATTCAAGGATCCGGACGATGAATTGGCTGTGGGCGTGATATTGGCAGCCACGAGGACTTAGAAATAATTCTACTGCCGCCAAACCCAATTGATGCAGTATGAGGAGTACAAAGCCTCCACATCAATGCTCTATAGGAGACAATCGTCCTCAAGTGTCAGACCCTCCAGCTGCTTTAGGAGGTCCGTGGTATCCTTTAAATGGGATGGCAACGTAGTGACAAATGGGGCCAAGACTCGATCTATATAGATCCCCAGATTTTGGTTCAGATTATCAACCCCTGACACTTTTGGCCTCCCTTTCAATGGGGATGTCCCCTTATGAATTTTAGGGAGACAATAGAAGGTGGATCTACGGGGATGCAAAGGAAGAAGAAAGGTATACTCTTCAGATTAAATGACCTTAGAGGCCTGAGCCTCATCTAGAATGGACTTTAATTCCCGTTTATACATATCTGTGGGGTCTCTCTCCAGGATCTCATAGGTCTCTTTGTCAGACAAGAGGTTCTTACACATATTCTTATAGTGCACTGAGTCGATGACCACAATGTTTCCCCCCCTGCAGGTTTGATGATGATTTGGGGTTCATTAGCAAGAGAAGAAATAGCAGTGGTCACCGACTCAGCGCAATTGGAATAATGTGAAGAGACCCGTAGATCCTCCAGGTCTTTAGTGACCATGTTGAGAAAGACATCAACACATGACATTTCACTAGAACTAGGTGGCATTTTAGATCTGTAAAAGGACCAAAACCTGAAGTGGAGTTATCTTCCATATCGAGGGAATGTAACAGTTGTACATCCCCCAGTAACTCGACCGGAATCCCTAACTCAAGACATTGACGTCTATCCATATGTTTAAAGTGTTTGTGCCACCTCAATTTACGGATGAACAGATTCAGATCTTTAACTGCAGTGAATCTGTCAAATTTCGGGGTAGGCACAAAGGAAAGTCCTAGTTCTGAAGTGTTAATTTCATCCTGAGTGAGGAGGAGTGAAGATAAATGAATTACTTCTGGTCCTGAGGTTGGGCTGGTAGCAGTTGTGCGCGACTGCGGAGAGGGTAGTCCAGAGTCTGACTGGGTTGCCCTAAAAAACGGTTATCACGTCCCCGATAGGGGCCACGGAAACAGCCTCTTCTCGGTGTGCCCCTATTGGGATACTTGTTTGTCTTAGGGCCTGTTTTACATTCTGAGTCAGGTCTCAGTTGAAGACCTCTCTGAGTTACACTGTTTGTTTTCTCTTTTTGTGTTATTCACAGAAGAATAAATGCGATTCTCCTTGAAATCAGACAGATCCCTTTTGAACTGGCGATGTTTTCTTTCCTTGAGGTGGTACTGATACTTCTAAAGGGTAAGTTGGAACTGTTTCTCTCTATTGGAGAACTCAGCCTCCTGTGAGAAGGTCTGCACCACCTCAATATGTTCAGTCAGTTTCTGGTTCAGGATGTTCAATGTGCCCTTTTCCTCTTCCACTAGTAGCCTCATGAGTCTCAGGGAACTGTTAGTGGCCTCCTGTTCCCATTTGGTCATGAAACCCGGATTACGTGAACGAGCTGCTGGCAGAAGGGAAATGCGAAGACCTCTAGGGACAATGTTATTTTTAATATAATTGTCCAGACTCTGGACCTCCCACCAAGAGGTAATTTGTTCCTTATATACCTGTGTTAGATCAGTGAAGGCTGTGTGAAAGGAAGGCAAATATTTTTTCTGGTAAAATTGTTTGTCAGAAAATATATCTTCAGCTTCATGAAGCCAATTATCAGCATCAAAGCCTGTTGCCAAGAACCCTGCCATGCCAAGGAAGGAAAACTGACAGAAAATGAACAAAAGCTCTAAATCTGTTTAGGCTTTAGAAGCACTCCAATATCAATTAGGCAAAAAATGGCCCCAGAGGGGGGAGTGTCATTGCATTAAAACATAATTTTTTATTTGCAAGATAACATTAAAAGTTATGTGACCCACTGTGATAACAAACAAACATATAGTAGAGGACCAGGAATGGTACCCTAAATGCTGGTAGAATAAACAAACCTGCTCCACCAAGTAAAAGATGTGAGCAGTCTTACCAGACCCTTGTAGACAGTGGGATCAGTCAGGAAGGATATCCAAGACACACTGAATGTAAACCGCACGGGAAGTCGCAATCTTACTTGGTATCTGTGTAGTAGATGCAGATCTGGGCCCTGTATAACCCTACCAATTGGGGAGGGGGCTATTTTTCTACTGCCTATCTATACAAAGCACCCGCCCTGAAAGGGGCGACCCGTCCGGATACCTGTCCCTACCTTGGACCTGATCCCTAAGTCTCATGAAATGGCCAGTGAAAGAAATTCCGATGACCTCCCGACGTGGCACGTTTCTGTCCGTGTCGACTCTTCAGGGGAGTAGGTACAAAAGTGTAAAAAGACGGAGAAAAACCGCTGGTGTGTAGCCTACGGCTAAAACACTGGATCAAGCACTTAAGCTTGCATTTGCTGCCCCTAGATGATAGGGTGCAAAATTGCAAAGGAGGGGTAGTCCTATGCTATACACTGTGTGCACAATTATTAGGCAAATGAGTATTTTGACCACATCATCCTCTTTATGCATGTTGTCTTACTCCAAGCTGTATAGGCTCGAAAGCCTACTACCAATTAAGCATATTAGGTGATGTGCATCTCTGTAATGAGAAGGGGTGTGGTCTAATGACATCAACACCCTATATTAGGTGTGCATAATTATTAGGCAACTTCCTTTCCTTTGGCAAAATGGGTCAAAAGAAGGACTTGACAGGCTTAGAAAAGTCAAAAATAGTGAGATATCTTGCAGAGAGATGCAGCACTCTTAAAATTGCAAAGCTTCTGAAGCGTGATCATCGAACAATCAAGCGTTTCATTCAAAATAGTCAACAGGGTCGCAAGAAGCGTGTGGAAAAACCAAGGCGCAAAATAACTGCCCATGAACTGAGAAAAGTCAAGCGTGCAGCTGCCAAGATGCCACTTGCCACTAGTTTGGCCATATTTCAGAGCTGCAACATCACTGGAGTGCCCAAAAGCACAAGGTGTGCAATACTCAGAGACATGGCCAAGGTAAGAAAGGCTGAAAGACGACCACCACTGAACAAGACACACAAGCTGAAACGTCAAGACTGGGCCAAGAAATATCTCAAGACTGATTTTTCTAAGGTTTTATGGACTGATAAAATGAGAGTGAGTCTTGATGGGCCAGATGGATGGGCCCGTGGCTGGATTGGTAAAGGGCAGAGAGCTCCAGTCCGACTCAGACGCCAGCAAGGTGGAGGTGGAGTACTGGTTTGGGCTGGTATCATCAAAGATGAGCTTGTGGGGCCTTTTCGGGTTGAGGATGGAGTCAAGCTCAACTCCCAGTCCTTCTGCCAGTTTCTGGAAGACACCTTCTTCAAGCAGTGGTACAGGAAGAAGTCTGCATCCTTCAAGAAAAACATGATTTTCATGCAGGACAATGCTCCATCACACGCGTCCAAGTACTCCACAGCGTGGCTGGCAAGAAAGGGTATAAAAGAAGAAAATCTAATGACATGGCCTCCTTGTTCACATGATCTGAACCCCATTGAGAACCTGTGGTCCATCATCAAATGTGAGATTTACAAGGAGGGAAAACAGTACACCTCTCTGAACAGTGTCTGGGAGGCTGTGGTTGCTGCTGCATGCAATGTTGATGGTGAACAGATCAAAACACTGACAGAGTCCATGGATGGCAGGCTTTTGAGTGTCCTTGCAAAGAAAGGTGGCTATATTGGTCACTGATTTGTTTTTGTTTTGTTTTTGAATGTCAGAAATGTATATTTGTGAATGTTGAGATGTTATATTGGTTTCACTGGTAAAAATAAATAATTGAAATGGGTATATATTTGTTTTTTGTTAAGTTGCCTAATAATTATGCACAGTAATAGTCACCTGCACACACAGATATCCCCCTAAAATAGCTAAAACTAAAAACAAACTAAAAACTACTTCCAAAAATATTCAGCTTTGATATTAATGAGTTTTTTGGGTTCATTGAGAACATGGTTGTTGTTTAATAATAAAATGAATCCTCAAAAATACAACTTGCCTAATAATTCTGCACTCCCTGTACGGTCAGGAGGATGTAATAATCCTATGTGTAATATATCCTTTATGATTGGGGGAAATAACAACAAAATCTACCAGCCGCAGTGATGCATATAACCAGTGGACTTTAAATAGTAACGCTTCACCAGAGACACGCCCCCACCCACCATAGACCTCAGCGTGTGACGTCAGGCGGGAGCGCCGCACGTCACCCAGGCACATATTTTCAAACTCTGGAGTATTTTGTCTGGCCTGATACTTCTCTTTCAGTCCAGTCATCCATACATTCTCATCATCAGGACCTTTATTCTAAGGGAATTTAATTGGCAAACTCATCCGTACAGCATTGTCATCCGTTGGTATGAAAATTACAGCACGGGAAGAAGATTTCAGTTTCAAACTGCACGTTCGAGCAACAGCCTCTTGAGCACTGACCTCTCTGTTTTTTGCATAGGCAAGCATCACTTCTTTCATGCTTTCACATTCAGATGTGGTGTGAGATGATCCTTTAATAATTCTCTTCAAATAGTCACTCATCTCATGCTCAGCTTTTGAAATATAAGAGAGTATATACATTATACAACTATATGGGTCAAGAATAAACTGTATGTCCATGTTTGCATCCCATGCTTCTAGAAGGAGAGGGTTGTATCTATTTATCCAAGAGTCTTTTGGCTGGCGCTCAATCAAAATAACACTGGAAGATGTAAGAGTCTGAACATATTCCTTGTACTCTTTATATGAGAGATTGGCCTTATGTAGCAGTTCTATAAAGCTTTCAAATATTTGAGAGGGGTCGTTTAACAAATCCCACACAACCTGAACCTTTTTCTTAGCATTTTCCATTCTTTAACGATGATAATTTCTTACAGCTTCAATTTCATCTTCATCGACTGCTTCAGTAGAGTGTTTAGGCCGAGTTATGATGGTTTTTCCCATGGGTGGTTTAGGAAATCCAAATCTGCAGTGTTTTTTGTTCTTGTTACAAGATTTTGAATGATTACGGCTATGAGTCTGTACTTCTGTTCCAACCTGATGGAGCTCTGGATCACTGTTAAGATCTGGTAGCTTGCAGGATATATATTGATCAATGAAATCACATATAGCTTGTTCAGGGTCATTTTCAAATTCTGGTGAATCCTTCACCCAAAACAAAGCATGAATATGCGGTGATCCCCTTTGCTGAAATTCAACTCTGTAAAACCAGTCAAACACCTCTTCAATAGGTTGTGCAGGAGACAGTATAAAGTTTATGAGAGCCTCTACTCTTTTTTTTAAAACATTCGCATAGCTGTTACAGGGTTAGATCGCAATATATCACATTTTTCTTGCTAGTCTAATGTTGAAAAGTCAATGCACTCTCCCTGCTGTGCTTTAATTGCTATTATCACCTCTGGCCATCTCATCTCATGTACAGAAAAATGTGGGAGTTCCCAGTTGTCTAAGCATAGCAAACAAATCTCATAAAGTTTTTTCCCAGTAGTCAGGTGTTCCTCTCAAGGGCTGCATAAACCTGGTAACCTCATTATTTTTCACAAGTTTATCTAGCTCAGAATTTTCTTGCAGTAGTGAACTGGTGATTCTGCAGCCATCAAGTGTTATTGATTTTGATTTTCTCAGCTGAATAGACATGCTTGAAAATGCTAAATGTATTTGTGTTACAAATTGAGCAAAAAAATATATAGTTTGTGTCTCTTGCAAAGCGATTATCAACAGAGAATAGCCTTGCATTAAAGTATCTCCTAGGCGATAACACTATCTCTCTGTGGGGTTCATCCAATGTGTTTTTGCCATCAGGAAACTGCACAGGAAAGGACATGGATTCTAGCTTAGGGACCTTAAATATGCTTACAGGTGTATTTCCCTCTGCAGGTGCAATGCAGAAAATACCATCATTAAAAGATAAAAGTTGATGTCCGAGATCAGGTGGTTGAAGGCACGTGTCCAAAATAAGACCAGAGTTTATATTTTCAGAGATTTGTTCACTGGAGTCCTCAGGAATCTGTTCTGTTGCATTATGGTCCTCTTCAATATCCATTTTGTTTTTAACATCAGCTGTGGGATGTTGTAAACTGTTAAACAGTTCTTCTGTGTCATTTATAGGGTTTAGTACAATTTCTTTATATTCTGAATGCATCTCTTTTAATTTCAGAAGGGCATTCAAGACTTTATGCATGCTGAGATGGTGAAACTGATAATGACCTTGATAACAAAGTCTTCTTTTTTGTTTCACTGTAAGCAACTGTGATTCACCTAAAGGGCGAGGTAAAGCATTTACTGTAGTCTCCACTTTCGAGGGAATTGATACAACGGCACCCCTAATTTCTTTCTGTTGACCTTTAGGGAGTGATATAATTTTAGCAAAAGGTTCTGATGGGATAGGAGTAAGTTCAAGTTTATTTGCAGCTGCTATAGCTGGTATCTTTCCTTTATATACAGTACAGACCAAAAGTTTGGACATACTTTTTCATTCAAAGAGTTTTCTTTATTTTCATGACTATGAAGGCATCAAAACTATGAATTAACACATGTGGAATTATATACATAACAAACAAGTGTGAAACAACTGAAAATATGTCATATTCTAGGTTCTTCAAAGTAGCCACCTCTTGCTTTGATTACTGCTTTGCACACTCTGCATTCTCTTGATGAGCTTCAAGAGGTAGTCCCCTGAAATGGTCTTCCAACAGTCTTGAAGGAGTTCCCAGAGATGCTTAGCACTTGTTGGCCCTTTTGCCTTCACTCTGCGGTCCAGCTCACCCCAAACCATCTCGATTGGGTTCAGGTCCGGTGACTGTGGAGGCCAGGTCATCTGGCGCAGCACCCCATCACTCTCCTTCATGGTCAAATAACCCTTACTTTCAAAGTTTTTTGCAATTTTTCGGCTGACTGGCTGACCTTCATTTCTTAAAGTAATGATGGCCACTCGTTTTTCTTTACTTAGCTGCTTTTTTCTTGCCATAATTCAAATTCTAACAGTCTATTAAGTAGGACTATCAGCTGTGTATCCACCTGACTTCTCCTCAACGCAACTGATGGTCCCAACCCCATTTATAAGGCAAGAAATCCCACTTATTAAACCTGACAGGGCACACCTGTGAAGTGAAAACCATTTCAGGGGACTACCTCTTGAAGCTCATCAAGAGAATGCCAAGAGTGTGCAAAGCAGTAATCAAAGCAAAAAGTGGCTACTTTGAAGAACCTAGAATATGACATTTTCAGTTGTTTCACACTTTATTATTGTGTAACAACTTTTATGTATATAATTCCACATGTGTTAATTCATAGTTTTGATGCCTTCAGTGTGAATCTACAATTTTCATAGTCATGAAAATAAAGAAAACTCTTTCAATGAGAAGGTGTGTCCAAACTTTTGGTCTGTACTGTATGCCATTCCTGGTTCAAAAATATGCTTCAGAGACACAACAGCGGATGTAGTTGTCATTCCTTGGACTTTATGACAAGTGCAAGCAAATGCTAGCTTTAAAGGAAACTGCCTTCGAACGATTCCTTTTCTTTTTAGGGGTTCCTCTGCTCTCTCTATATAAACAATATTGTTAGTTTCAGTGTTGCTGTTTTTTTTCTATATTTTTTCCCAGCATCAATATTATCCAGTTGTAATCCTATCATGGCAACAGAATGTACATTATTTTGTGTTTTGGTAATGATTTCTGCTACTTTGCCAAATGTTCCATTAACCAGACCATCCTCTACATCTATATTTCTTGTAATCATTACTTTTGCATCAACTGCAACCTGCAGTCTGTCGCTTAGTTCAGATTTTCCTCCTTGAACAGTTGTTGCTTGTATTTTCATTTGACCAGTTTGTGGATCTTTTTTAAAATCTTCAGCTTCAATATTTATAATATCTGAATAATTTAAGGATAGCGATTTTGAGTTATGATTATCCACCTCTTTATTAGTGGCATAAATATGTAGAACATCAGTGGGGCATTCTTAAGGAGACTTTATAGCAGTTGCCAGCATTTCTCTATTTCCATCAGATAATGGCTCAAGTTTTTGTTTAATTCTAAGCCTGTTCAGCAGTTCAGCATAGGCAAGATCATCTTTTTTTGCTGCATTATTTCCGTCAGTGTGATAATTTTGAAATAATCTCTCCAAAAATCTGGAACATGTTGCTCATATACACATAATGGTTTTGCTTTTCTTACTGGTGGTAGCTGCATGAAGTCACCTACTGCCAAAATAGAAATTCATCCAAAGGGCTTTTTGTTTCCTTTTATTTGTTGCAATCTCCAGTTAACATATGAAAACAATGGCTTTGATACCATCGAAATTTCATCAATAATTAGAATTAGCGGTTTACATAGATTTGCTCGAATCTCATCGAGGGAGTTTCCAAGACCTTGATAAGGAGGCTTTAAGCTTCTAGTTTAAGGAGTGAGTGAAGAGTTTTGCCGTTAATATTAAAAGCTGCTGTACCAGTAAATGCTGCCAAGAGTACTGTTGGCTGGAAAATGTCAATCTCTTCACTTACACATGTCATTTTAGATAGGACCTTTGATGCCTCTATATAAACACATCTAATAAGATGGCTTTTACCAGTGCCTGCTGTTCCTGAAACATACCAGAGGAACTGTTCTGGTGTTTCACCACAGACTCTTCTTTTGCACCAGTTACGCACTGCATAAAAAATGGATGCCTGTGTTTCATTCAGACTTTGGTACATTTTTCTGATTTGAGCTTGAGTTATCTGTGGAACCTCTACTGCTGATGTAACAGAGCTTTTAACAGTAGCATCATTAATGCAATCTGGTATATCATCTTGCTCATTTAAATAATTACGATCCGTTGGTTGGCGCTCCATAATGCTTTCCAAACAGATTAATTCGGTTTCTGGAGCTAATGTTGTCCAGGCATCTTCGATTGGGCCAAGCTGCTGAAAATCCTCAATGGCTTTTTCTATCGCTTGACTGTGTTTTTCATACCGTTTTCTGTTCTCCTTCACAATGCTGTAAACAGTCTGAAGCATATCAGTACCAGCCAGTTGTACACATGCACATGCATAAAACTATTCATATGTTTTGCATGTTATAGTGTGTAGCTGTGTATCTCTTCGATGAGGAAGATACAATTTGAGTAGTGTACAATAAAAATTTTCGGGATATTTTTGCTGGGAAAATCGTGCATATCGAATTATGGCAGGCTTGCCTTTGGATCGTTTTTGAATGTGTCCCATATTATTTTGCAATGACAAAACATTTTTGCCTTTTTTCTGTTCTCCATAAAGAATGCGATACTCAATGGCAAATTCCGCCATGCACATATTTTCAAACTCTGGAGTATTTGGTCTGGCCTGGTACTTTTCTTTCAGTCCAGTCATCCATACATTCTCATCATCAGGATCTTTTTTCTGGAGGGATTTCATTGGCAAACTCATCCGTACAGCATTGTTATCCGTTGGTATGAAAATTACAGCACGGGAACAAGATTTCAGTTTCAAACTGCATGTTCGAGCAACAGCCTCTTGGGCACTGACCTCTCTGTTTTTTGCATAGGCATGCATTACTTCCTTCATGCTTTCAAGTTCAGATGTGGTTTGAGATGATTCTTTAATAATTCTCTTCAAATAGTCACTCATCTCATGTTTAGATTTTGAAATATAAGAGAACATATACATTATACAACTATATGGGTCAAGAATAAACTGTATGTCCATGTTTGCATCCCATGCTTTTAAAAGGAGAGGGTTGTATCCATTTATCCAAGAGTCTTTTGGCTGGCGCTCCATGAGAATGACGCTGGAAGATGTAAGAGTCTGAACATATTCCTTGTACTCTTTATATGAGAGATTAGCCTTATTTAGCAGTTCTGTGATGCGTTCAAATATTTGAGAGGGGTCGTTTAACAAATCCCACACAATGTGAACCTTTTTCTTAGCATTTTCCATTCTGAAATGATGATCATTTTTTATAGCTTCAATTTCCTCCTCATCGACTGCTTCAGTAGAGTCTTTAGGCCGAGTTATAATTGTTTTTGACATAGGTGGTTTAGGAAATCCAAATCTGCAGTGTTTCTTGTTCTTTTTACAAGATTTTGAATGATTACGGCTATGAGTCTGTACTTCTGTTACAATCTGATGGAGCTCTGGATCACTGTTAGGATCGGGTAGCTTGCAGGATATATATTGGTCAACGAAATCACAAATATCTTGATCTGAGTCATTTTCAAATACTGGTGAATCCTTCACCAAAAACAAAGCATGAATATGTGGTGACCCCCTTTGCTGAAATTCAACTTTAAAACCAGTCAAACACCTCTCCAATAGGTTGTGAAGGAGATAGTATTAAGTTTATGAGAGATTCTACTCTTTTTTTCAAACATTCGCATAGCTGTTACAGGGTTAGATCGCAATATATCACATTTTTCTTGCCAGTCTAATGTTGAAAAGTCAATGGACTCTCCCTGCTGTGCTTTAATTGCCGTTATCACCTCTGGCCATCTCATCTAAGCAGCACTGAATGTACAGAAAAATGTGGGAGTTCCAAGTTGTCTAAGCATCGCAAACAAATCTCGTAAAGTTTTTTCCCAGTAGGCAGGTGTTCCTCTCAAGGGCTGCATAAACCTGGTAATCTCATTATTTTGCACAAGCTTATCTAGCTCAGATTTTTCTTGCAGTAGTGAACTGTTGATTCTGCGGCCATCACTTGTTATTGATTTTGATTTTCTCAGCTGAATAGACATGCTTGAAAATGCTAAATGTATTTCTGTTACAAATTGGGCAAAAAAAATATAGTTTGTGTCTCTTGCAAAGCGATTATCAACAGAGAATACCCTTGCATTAAAGTATCTGCTAGGCGATAACACTACCTTTCTGTGGGGTTCATCCAATGTGTTTTTGCCATCAGGAAACTGCACAGGAAAAGCCATGGATTCTAGCTTAGGGACCTTAAACATGCTTACAGGTGTGTTTCCCTCTGCAGGTGAAATGCAGAAAATGCCATCATTAAAAGATAAAAGTTGCTGTCCAAGATCAGGTGGTTGAAGACACGTGTCCAAAATAAGACCGGAGTTTATACTTTCAGAGATTTGTTCACTTGATTCATCAGGAATTTGTTCTGTTCCATTATGGTCCTCTTCAATGTCCTTTTGGTTTCCAACATCAGCTGTGGGATGTTGTAAATTGTTAAACAGTTCTTCTTCGTCATTTATAGGATTAAGTACAATTTCTTTATATTCTGAATTAATTTCTTTTAATTTTAGAAGGGCAGACAAGACTTTATGCATGCTGAGATGGTGAAACTGGTAATGACCTTGATAACAAAGTCTTCTTTTTAGTTTCACTGTAAGCAACTGCGATTCACTTAAAGGGCGAGGTAAAGAATTTACTGTAGTCTCCACTTCAGAGGGAACTGATACAACGGCACCCCTAATTGCTTTTTGTTGACCTTTAGGGAGTGATATAATTTTAGCAAAAGGGATGTATTTTGCTATTATGTGTCTCTCTAAGATATTCAGTTCACAGAGTTCTGATGGGATAGGAGTAAGTTCAAGTTTATTTGAAGCTGCTATAGGTGGTATCTTTCCTTTATTTAGGTTATCGTGGCAAGTGTGGCAGATCCATTCACTTTTTCTTTCCTCAATGTTACAGTCATTTGCACAGGTAGATAAACAAATATGAACATATTTTCCAGTTAGATAAGCAGAGATAATAACTTTAGGATTCTTTTTATAATTCTGAATACTTTGACGAACTTGATTACGAAACAATGTTCTATGGCAAGTAGTGCAAATAAAAGTTGGGCCACATCTTATCACCTTATTAAAATGGACTAGTGCTTTTGATTTTTCATTTCTGCTTGAAAATTTTTATTTCTTGATGGTTTATGCAGTGCTTAATAAAGCCTATACTTCATCAAAATCTTCTGGGCACTTTGCAAATTGTGAATTCCGTTTTGCATCTCATTCTGTATTGGCTTTTTTCTTTGACATTGGTCCTGAAAATATCATCAGTTTTATACCTTCTGTTAATTTTTTTTTTCCTTTGTTCATAGAAGCTTTTGTCACTTTGCACTTTATGAGTAAAATTATGCTTTTGTCTTTCCCTGTATATACAATCCTCAGAATATCTGTTAATAATATAATTTTTCTGTGTCGCTCTGTATGCAGCAATATCTCTGTATTTTTTGGTGATATATTCTTTCTGTTTCGCTCTGTATGCAGTTTTATCTCTGTATTTTTTGGTGATATATTCTTTCTGTGTCGCTCTGTATGCAGCATTATCTCTGTATTTTTTGGTGATATATTCTTTCTGTGTCGCTTTGTATGCAGCATTATCTCTATTTTTTGGTGATACATTCTTTTTGTGTCGCTCTGTATGCAGTATTATCTCTGTATTTATTGATTACATATTCTCTCTGCTTCTTTTTGTATGAATTATCATTTTTGTAATTATCTATCACAAATTGCCTTTTCATTTGTCTGACCATTGCATTTTTTTAGTACTGCTGTCTTAACTTTTCTTTCAGATGATCTCTATTTTTCAAATAGCTTGAACGTTTGCGCATTTTCACCTTTTCTATGAATTCCAGATGTTTAGATTTTAATTTATTCTTCATATTGTCGCAGGAAGTTTGTTGTTCTGTTTGAAAGTTGCATGTATGTTTGTCAATCTGTGCCCTTTTTAGAAAATATGCTTTCCGTCGTTGTATCTTATTTAATTTATTTTGTTTCTGTGACTGGCTTAAATGAGAATATTGGTCAAATCTTATCTTATTTGCGATTGAAGGTAAAAACTTTGGTACTTGCTTTTGTTGTTATTTTTAAAGAATTATTTTCAGTAAATTCAGTTTGATTTTTGTTCAATAAGAGATTTCCTTGATACATTTGGCCTATATTGGTATTTGAGATAAAATTGATGGTTGAAAATGAAACAGGCTGAAGTTCGTATTGTGTTTTATCACTGAGTCCCAGACCCTTAAGATATAAAAGAAGTAATCTTTCAGTCATATCCTCTACTGTGCAGAAAGTTAGCATTACAGCAGTGCCATTGCTCTCATTAGCCACTAATCCTAACTGTGTTCTACAATGAGAATCAAAGAAGCCAAATCTTCCTTCTAAATCTCTGAATAAAGCTATGCATGTGCTACCAATTAAAAGCAATGCATCAGTTATTTCATGCTTTAGACAACATAATGCAGTCTGTAGATTGGTATATTCCTGCATTTCAGGATGGGTAGATTTCTGTAACCCAAATTTTTGTTCATATTTTATAACACTGTAGCAGTGTTTGTCTGTGCTAACTGTGGATGGTATCTCATCAAAATTTAGCAAGTTTGATATAAATTTGCCTTCTGCTTGCAATGCAAGTTTGACACTAGTATACAGGGAATCGCTATTTTGTAAAATTTGATCTAGGTCCAGGTCCTGTAGGTCGTTTTTTTCATGGTGTTCAGCAAGGAAAGTCAAAGCATTACAGGTACACTGGAACCGTCGTGAAAAACTGCTATACCTGACATCACCTTGCCAATGTGATGCCAGTGTTGACTCACTCATTACAGTATATTCAATCCGTAGAAAACTTTTATCTTCCTTTAAAGCTTTTTTCATTTTCTCTCGTTCCTTTGCCATCTGAGACTTTTTATTTTGCCTCGGCATGTTGTTTAATCTCAATAAATCGAGTTTAGATGTATTAGTTATACAAAACTGTATATCGCTTACGCCTGAGATGGTACCCTCTGTAATAATAATAAAAAAAGATATAGATGTATGTTTCAAAAATAAAGATAAAGTGGGCATACAAAAGAATTATGTGTTTTGTAGGTATTGACATGATTTGTGTGCTATGTACTTTTTTTTTTTTCATTCTATGAAAATGATTTACTTGTTTTAATGTGAACAGTGTGAGTTTATGCATAACAGAATGCATGAACTATAAAATTAGCCACTGTGTTGCTCTAGGAAGAGCAGTGTTTATGCTCATGTGTGTAATGTGAAGGTGATATTATATATATATATATATATATATATATATATAGAAAAAATGGCAGCACCGACTAAGATAGTATGTGCTGTGTGCTAAGTCCTAGGTAACTGCTTCTTATCCATAGCAATATGTGGAAAAATAACGGACAGCACTCCAGTCTTGCATCAACATCAGGTGGGTTTATTGCATGTGAGATAGCAACGTTTCAGCTCTAATCTTGAGCCTTTTTCAAGCATGCTTAGAGCTAAAACGTTATATATATATTTGCAAAAAACGGGCAGCACTCCCATATAACATGAAATAAATACCTTTATTCACCCATGTGGCAAGGGTAATGTTTTGGTTCAATACTAGAACCTTTCTCAAGCTTGAGACCAGCAGCACTCATCCTTTTTATTAACTAAACATCGCTCAAAACCATGTTGCCACATCCTCGGATCATATAAGACCCGGGTATGACATATCAGTGAGAAACATATTAAACCTGAGAAACTAAACAATCATGTACTGTAAAGGGTCCGGAAAGTATAGGCCCAGAGCCTCTGTGGGCACAATGGATCGTATCAACTCGCTGTGACGTAGAGCAGTCAGCGACCAGAGGGCCAATTCGGTGAATCAGAGGCTGATCTTCGGGCGATTCGCGATTTTCCCGCCAAACGTCTCTCTGAGCGGCCCCTGTGCTGCCGACTAAATGGTCTACCTTGAGAGCTAGTGACAGAGTCTTGAGGTGAAGAAGCAGGCTTGAAGGTCTTTCCAGAAAGGATGCGATCAATGGCTGCTTCAGCTTCTGCGGAGGAATCAAAGGTAAGTGTTCCTTCATCAGTGTGGAATACCTTTAGAGTGGCCGGATACAAAAGATGGTACCGGACATTGCTTTTAAATAGCATGGTGCATATGGGACTAAAGGCCCTTCGTCGTTTTGTCACTTCCACCGAAAAGTCCTTGAACAGCATGACTGTGTGCCCCCTGATAGTAATTGGGCGACGTCTCTGTGTGAAACTGCGCATCATTTCAACTTTATCAATAAAGTCCAGGACACGTAAAATGACCTGGCGCGGTCTCCCTTGTGAAGCATGAGATGCTGTAAGTATGCTCTGATCTTTTGGTGCCATAGGATTTGGCCCAACCCTGTGCGCGCGTTCCACTCTACAATAGTGGGATAGGCCCAGGGCCTCTGGCAGCTCTTTTTCGCAAATATCCAGGAGCTCAGAGGGTCTGATGGATTCCGGTAGGCCCACAAGCCTTAGATTATTTCGACGGGACCTATTTTCAAGGTCTTCCAGCTTGTTATGTATGTGAGCCATGTCCCGCTGTTGAGCCTGCAGGGTGTTTATCAGCTCCCGCGTATTGGTGTGGAGATTGTGTACCTCCTGCTCAAGCGCTTTTACTTTCTGGGTAGTGTGGCCTACCTCTTCCTGAAGCGTGTGTAAGGACGACATGATGGTAGTCTCCAGAGTCCTCTGTATGTCAGGGGAGATACGAAGGGCCACTTCAATTGCGAGGCGTTTATAGTCCAGCATCTCTTGGCTGTCCGTTGCTGTATGTAAGCCTTGGGAGCCATCATCCATCGGCAATGGTGAGGATGCCGCCGTCTATTTTCTGTGTTTAAAGGGAATCTGTTACCTGGATAATCAATCAGTGACTTAGGTGGGGTGGCGTGCCAGCAATGACAATGCTGGGATAGAGAAGAGAAACAGCTGACTGATTAATTGAAAAAAAGTGGGCGGAGTCACAGAAAACCAATCAGAGTCTGATGTGTCTCTATCCTGGTAACAGCCATCTGATTGGATAAATGCCTTTACCTCACAGGCCACAGTATTTCACCTTCAATGTAAAACTTTCATATACTGTACTGCCATTCTCATAGTTTTAAGGCCCAAACCTGGCCCAGACCATTACTTAGTGATTTGGCTTAAAGTTTGGAAAAGTGGGCGGAGCTTAAAACAGCCAAATATTAGCTATTGCTAATCAAAGGGAATATTCAAATTGCTGCCATTCTTACACTGTTAATGTCAGGGTCTTCAAGCTTGGCACAGTTGGTCACTGGGTGAATGTAAGGGCATTAGGTGCACCCACCCTGGCACTTAGGTGCATCAATTTAGATTATTAGCATATGGATTAAAATTATATTTTCTCCACAACAAAGAAACAAATCACTAAGTGAAAGGTATCATTATATTCATTAACTGTCATGCCACAAAAGTGCTATTGCATATATGGGATTGCTTGTATGTGAATCTGACAGAACTTGTGCTATTAGGTTGGTAAAAAAGAAAACTGCACACATTGGAAGTACAGATACTTTTTTTTTGCTCTCACACAATACATGGTCAGAGAATATACAGATAAGTCCTTGTTCACACATCAGTTTTTTGATCAGTTATTTCCATCAGTTATTGGGAGCCAAAACCAGGTGTGGGTCAAAAACACAGAATAGGTCCAGATCTTTCCATTATACTTTATCCCTGTATAGCCTCCACTTCTGGTTTTGGCTCCCAATAACTGATGAAAATAACTGATCAAAAAACTGATGTGTGAACAAGGCCTAATAGAGAAAAATGGGAAATATTTCAAATAATTTTTTTTCCTCACATGTAATGAACTCATTTACAATGGCAGCAATTGATCAGATATAATAGCTTTCTATGAATGTCATGGTAATAGTGGTGTTCACATCCATATTAGAGACTGCTATGTCATAGAAAGGGAGGGAAACCATTCACTTCCCTCATAGACAGTAAACTCCTATTAACACCAGTGAAAAAACTTCAGATGTAAAAATATCCTCTTACACTGACAAAGGCATTTTTAAAAGTGCTATAAACCATCATATCTAATGCCCCTAGCACTGTATTACCACTATTAGCTGACTGACTCACAAATGACAGCAAACTCACCAAATCCCTCTTCTCTCTCTAACCAACACAGAATGACAGGTGACAGATGCTTTTATAGTGTGCTCTGTGAGGTAAAGGCATTTATCCAATCAGATGACTGTTACCAGGATAGAGAAGAGACACAGTTGACTGATTGGTTGAAAAAAAGTGGGCGGAGTCACAGAAAACCAATTACAGTCTGATGTGTCTCTATCCTGGTAACAGCCATCTGATTGGATAAATGCCTTTACCTCACAGGCCACAGTATTTCACCTTCAATGTAAAACTTTCAAATACTGTACTGCCATTCTCATAGTTTTAAGGCCCAAACCATTACTTAGTGATTTGGCTTAAAGTATGGAAAGTGGGCGGAGCTTATAACAGCCAAATATTAGCTATTGCTAATCAAAGGGAATATTCAAATTGCTGCCATAATTCTGCCCCTCCCATATTGATCTATCTTAGAACGCTTAACTAAACCGGTATTTACCACAACCTCCTCCATTTTTAAACCAGAACATACCCAACGACTGGCAGAAACTAATTCACTAATCCTTAACGTTGCAAAAAAGGCTAAAATAAAACTCGTCCGAAAAAGCAATGCTTTGAAAAAATCAAAGCAAACGGCAGACAAAATTTCATATAAACTCCCCAATAACTCAACTGATATTTGTCTCCTATTATCAACACCCGAGAAATTTTTACGGTAACCTTTCAGCATTTATTTAATAGGAAAATAAGCTGATAACGGCTTCTTACCTGACAACTTAAGAAAAAAGGAAATCCCTGCTATTGTCCTAGCAACTGACGAAAATGACAAGTTTCTTTTGAATAGACTAGCCATAAATAACATACCACAACCAAGGTCATCCACTTTGCTGGGCAACGAATTAGAGAATAGCACCCAGTCCCGCCATGCGGCTGCATACGCAGCCCATGTTTTTTTAGCCACCGACTGTTTAATCGACTCTGATATCAATCCCATAACAGATCCCAAAGATGTCGAGGGCACGACATTCCCTCCAACTCCGCTTCTGGTGCTAGTTCCCGAAATCTGCCAAACTGGAAACGAGATAGAGAATCCTCTAAAATATTATATTTACCTTGAAAATATTAAGCTTCAAACAACAAAGCACAAAATGCCTCAGCAATTTAACTACTAACTCACACTTAGATGACAATGTATTGATTGCGAATACCACGCCTTTATTATCTGTGTTGACCAAGATCCTTCTATTCCTAAAATGACTTCCCCCATAAAACAATTGAGACCAGAATCGGGAAAAACTCTAGCAGAACAATATTACGAGTTACCCCATTGTCACTCCAAGAAGATGGCCACGCCTCTGCCGACCACCTGCCATCCCAATAAGCCCCGTAACCACAGCTACCAGCTGCATCTGTGACTAAACCCAGAGCATCCGTCTCCACAAACTCCTCTTGCCAGCAATTTGCTCCATTAAAATTCTCTAAAAATTCCAACCAAATAGCCATATCATCTTTTAAACTTCTAATTAACCTAATATGCGAGCGAGGAGATTTAAGGCCTCGCGTTGCAAAGTATAAGCGCTTGGAGAAAACCCTTTCCCATAGGAAAAATCCTACAGGCGAAATTTAAAGACCCTAGCAAAGACTGCATCTCTTTCAAAGTGCATTTTTATTTTTTTTAGTAACGAAATCAACAACAACTTAATCTTATCTAACTTCTCTGATGACAGACAAAATTCCATGTTTACGGTATCTATAACTATGCCTAAAAATTCTAAACAAGTACAAGGAAAGACTGTCTTTTCTCCTGCTACCGGTATCCCAAACCCCTCACAAACTTTTAAAAATTTAAACAACAACAACTCTGAGCATAAACTGGAACTGCAATCGCCAACAAACAAACAATCATCTAAGTAATGTAACAAACCCCCTTTTGGCACTAATGACTGTAAAACCCAATTAATAAATGTTGAAAATGCTTCAAAATAAAAACAAGATAAAGAAAACCCCATTGGCATGCATTTGTCAAAATAGTAACTACCATCAAACTGAAAACATAACAAATTAAATCCAGAGGGCCTCACTGGCAATAAGCGAAAGGCTGATTTCACATCCGCCTTAGCCAGCAAGGCACCTATCCCAAATTGCCTTACCAATGCCAGAGTATCATAAAATGACGCGTAAAATACCGAGGTCTTAGACTTATCCACCTCGTCATTAAGCGAACTCTCATTAGGAAAAGACAAATGGTGTATAAGTCTAAATTCCCCAGAAACCTTTTTGGGAACTACTCCCAAAGGAGAAATACGAAAATTTGAAAAAGGAGGGTTGACAAAAGGCCCAGCTATTCTACCCAATTCTAATTCTTTAAACAACTTACTCCTGACTACATCTTTAAATAAAACACCGGATTTCATATTGTCTATCCAGCAGCAACCTTCACCTAAAAATTTGGGTACTAAAAAACCGTACTGAAAACCTTCAAATAATAACTTCGCCGTCGTCTGATCAGGGTACTGCCTTAACCATGGAAGCATTTCTAAAAGCTTCACTGGGGTTGGTGCTTTTGGAAACTTGATCCCTTGTGGAAGGCTGCTGCTGGTTAGTTTGTGAGTTCCTTTTAAAACACCTCAGCATAGGATGAGTGCCACCGCAAAATGAGCATTCGTGTTTGTAGCGGCAGTTAGACAACCACTTACAAGTTGCTTCATTGAAGGCGAAGCATACCCCTTTCCTCAAACTAGGCTGAGGAGCATTAAAGTTTTTGGGTGTAAACGATTTTTGAGGTAACATTAAATTCACCCAAAGACCTATATACTTGACTGCCCATTTAAGCGATGGGTGCACCGCCAACTTCTGGCGGAATACTTCATCATATTGGTACCATGCCATACCACTAAAATTTCGGTACGCTTCAAGAATAATATCCAAGTGTTGGAAAAGGCTGCTACAAAGCTCAGGATGCTTTTCATCAAGAACCGCAGCATATATGAAGACGGCATGAAGCCAATTATTAAAAGACCTTGGCATTGTACGCTTTCTATCATCATCATTTCTATAGTCTTTCTTTTCACGTACCACATGCTCCCTAGCA
This sequence comes from Bufo bufo, assembly GCF_905171765.1. Classification (NCBI taxonomy): domain Eukaryota; kingdom Metazoa; phylum Chordata; class Amphibia; order Anura; family Bufonidae; genus Bufo; species Bufo bufo. The sequence goes on along the minus strand of NC_053391.1, from coordinate 191,578,363 downwards.
GAAGGCAACAGGGACATGATTTAAACAAATTCTGATCTCCAAATCTTCTCTTTAATACCAGCAGCAAATGATAACCCAAGGGCAACACTTCACAAACCATAGCCTCCTTCACACACACTTCATTAACACCAAAACCTTTTTCCAACACTGGCCTTGAACTCACTGCAGCGTTGCTAGTAGCAACCTGCTTCTTATCATTAATCCATACGTCAGACGCTGTGTGGGGCACCTGCCTGCTAGCAACCTCTGCCAGCAGCTTAACCAGCCCAGACAACAGCGTGCGTGGATTCAGACACAGACGGTACATTAAAGCTCTCACCATCCATATGTTCCTCCTGGACCACACCAGAGGCTGTCTTCAATCTTCTATGGGGGCTCGGAGATGGCTCAACCCCCAAAGGAGGGAGCCCCTCAACAAGCTGCCCCAAGACGCTGTCAATACTTGAAGGTCCCACACCGCTCTTCTCATTCATAACTTTAGAAGTAGGCAGATCACGTGACCTATTGGCTCCGCCCACTAGCCGGCGCTCCTCTGCGACGTCCTCTCTCTGATCTTCAGCAGGCTGGCCGCTCTGTGCCCTGGAGACCTCCCGCCTGGCGGACTGATGCCGCGTCTTCTTGCTTCCACTTGCCGGCGAAGCGCTCTTTACCCTGCTGCGCCGGTGTTCCGCCTCAGAAGGAGGAGTATAGGCGCTCCCAGACTTCCTTGCTCTTTTGCCAGTAAAGTTTTTTTGTTTTTTTGTTTAGTGACATTAAGGCTACTTTCACACTAGCGTTCGGAGCGGGTCCGTCTGATGTTTCATCAGACGGATCCGCTCCTATAATGCAGACGTTTGCATCCGTTCAGAACGGATCCGTCTGCATTATAACTTAGAAAAATTTCTAAGTGTGAAAGTAGCCTGAGCGGATCCGTTCAGACTTTACATGGAAAGTCAATGGGGGACGGATCCGCTTGAAGATTGAGCCATATGGTGTCATCTTCAAGCGGATCCGTCCCCATTGACTTCCATTATAAGTCTGGACGGATCCGCTCGCCTCCGCACGGCCAGACGGACACCCGAACGCTGCAAGCAGCGTTCAGGTGTCCGCTCACTGAGCGGAGCAGAGGCTGAACGCTGGCAGGCGGATGCATTCTCAGTGGATTCGCCTCCACTGAGAATGCATTAGGGCCAGACGGCTGCGTTCAGGACCGCTTGTGAGCCCCTTCAAACGGAGCTCACGAGCGGACACCTGAACGCAGGTGTGAAAGTAGCCTAAAGCAAGAACAACAGCTATAAAAGATAAGCATAGTATCCATACACCTCTTGGGCCAGGGGCTGCACTGAAAGGGCCAGGGTAGCGCACACAGGGTTCACAGACAAGGGCCAGGGAGGCCCACACAGGGTCCAGCAGCGCAGACAAGGGTTAGGGAGGGGGCATAGATAAGGGCCTGCGGCACAGACAAGGGTCAGGGATGGGGCACAGATAAGGGTCAGGGGCGCAAACAAGGGCAAGGGACAGGGAGGCCTAGACAGGGGCCTGGGGGCACAGAAAGGGCCAGGGTGACGTCCAAGGGGGCAGAGACAAAGGCCACAACAAGGGTACAAGCAGTGGTGACATCAATGAGAATGCAACCTGTCCATTCACTTGAGAGCAGTGGTGACATCACTGAGCATGCAGCCTTCACATTCACTAGAGATCAGCGGTGACATCACTGAGAATGCTGCCTATCCATCACTAGAGATCAGAGGTGACATCACTAAGAATGCAGCCTAACCATCACTAGAGAGCAGCGGTGACATCATTGAGAATGCCTCCTATACATCACTAGAGATCAGCGGTGACATCATTGAGAATGCAGCCTATCCATTCACTAGAGATCAGGGGTGACATCACTGAGAATGCCGCCTATCCATCACTAGAAATCAAAGGTGACATCACTGAGAATGTAGCCATTCGATCACTATAGATCAGCAGTGACATCACTGAGAATGCTGCCTATCCATCACTAGAGAGTAGCGGTAACATCATTGAGAATGCTGCCTGTTAGTGGTTTTTCTCAGGCAGGTTTATGCTGGTATAAGATGAGGCATCAGACCTCCAACGCATGAATATTTCCCTGTGCAATGAATATCCGGTTTGCTTCTGATCAGGAGATAAATTTCAACCTTGACTCAACATAGGTTGTTAAATATCTGAAATCTTTTTTTCTCAGCACATACTTATAAGGCTTTTTGGGGGTGGGCGCATATTGTCTCTCAAGATCCAATTGGAACAATCCTGGTATTTCTTAGGAGGCCTTGGGAACTTGTTTTGTCAAAATACAGTTGAAACTTTGTTAAACAATGCTGGTATCTGCTATATACAATACTAGAAACGGGTTATTTTACATTGAACAGGTTTTCCTCTACATGCTAATAAGTTGAATAGGTTATCACAGTTCGTTGTCATTGTATGTGAGGTGATATGTTAAATAGCCTTTTGTTCAGGGATGCTGCTATTGTGTCCAGCACTGGCAGAGGGTGTGAGATATGTTAATTCGAGGTACTGCATTCCACAAGAGATGAGGCTTGTATAATATATGTCTAATCTGTGATGTTTCAAAAGTAAGATTATGAAAAATCCCTTTCACTGCCTATCCATCACTAGAGAGCAGTGGTAACATCATTGAGAATGCCTCCTATACATCACTAGAGATCAGCGGTGACATCACTGAGAATGCAGCCTATCCATCACTAGAGATCAGCGGTGACATCACTGAAAATGCAGCCTATCCATCACTAGAGATCAGAGGTGACATCACTGAGTGTCTCCTATCCATCACTAGAGAGCAGCAGTGACATTACTGAAAATGCAGCCTATCCATCACTAGAGAGCAGCGGTAACATCATTGAGAATGCCTCCTATACATCACTAGAGATCAGCGGTGAAATCACTGAGAATGCAGCCTATCCATCACTAGAGATCAGCGGTGACATCACTGAAAATGCAGCCTATCCATCACTAGAGATCAGAGGTGACATCACTGAGAATGCAGCCTATCCATCACTAGAGATCAGAGGAGACATCAGTAAGAATGCAGCCTATCCATCACTAGAGATCAGCGGTGACATCACTGAGAATGCCGCCTATCCAACACTAGAGATCAGCAGTGACATCACTGAGCATGCAGCCTTCACATTCATTAGAGATCAGAGGTGACATCACTGAGAATGCCGCCTATCCAACACTAGAGATCAGCAGTGACATCACTGAGCATGCAGCCTTCACATTCATTAGAGATCAGCGGTGACATCACTGAGAATGCCGCCTATCCAACACTAGAGATCAGCAGTGACATCACTGAGCATGCAGCCTTCACATTCACTGGAGATCAGAGGTGACATCACTGAGAATGCTGCCTATCCATCACTAGAGAGCAGTGGTAACATCATTGAGAATGCCTCCTATACATCACTAGAGATCAGCGGTGACATCACTGAGAATGCAGCCTATCCATCACTAGAGATCAGCGGTGACATTACTGAGAATGCTGGCTATCCATCACTAGAGAGCAGCGGTGAAATCAGTGAGAATGCTGCCTATCCATCACTAGAGATCAGCAGTGACATCACTGAGAGTCTCCTATCCATCACTGGAGATCAGCGGTGACATCACTGAGAATGCAGCCTATCCATCACTAGAGATCAGCGGTGACATTACTGAGAATGCTGGCTATCCATCACTAGAGAGCAGCGGTAAAATCAGTGAGAATGCTGCCTATCCATCACTAGAGATCAGCGGTGACATCACTGAGAATGCAGCCTATCATTCACTAGAGAGCAGAGGTGACATCACTGAGAATGCAGCCTATCCATAGAGAGCAGTGGCTGCAGGAGCAGAGAAGAGGGGCAGTGGGCACAGAGAGTCACATACCTGAAAAGTCAAGTGACTGGCATATGCTGTGCTCCTGCTGTGCTGCTCCTGCTCCTCCTGCCTGTGTCGCAACTCGCCCTTTTTCTCCCTCTCCCTGCTCAGGTCAGAGTACTCAGCCTTAGAACTGACGTGTGGGCGGGCCTAAGTGGAACAGTTTCACGGCCTGTACATGCTGGGCCGCCTGGCCTGAAAAACAGTAGTAGGCCTAGCTCTGGATGGATGCTAGGCTGCTGGGCCTATTTTCACTCAGGGGCCTGGAGCTGCAGCTCCATCCGCCCCTATGTTAATCCGGCCCTGATTACAACACATGTATTATGCTATAATCTGCAAGATACTGCAGATATTTCATGCACAGAAAAAAATTCCTTACACAAAATAAACTATCACTCCATTAAAGCTCGAAACTATAGTACATATGGGATTGGTTACTATTTTCCTCACATGAAATGAACATTTAATAATAAATCTAGTGATTGTACAGATTAAATTGCTCTGTCTGTGGATGTCATTCATGGTAATAGCCGGCCATATACAAGCTGTGGTTTCATTAAAGCCTGATGAAGGGCGTATGTTACGCAACTGATATACCACTGTTTCCGGCTGAAATAATATGAAATAAATCACTATTTATCATCATCACGGAGTGCTGTCTAAATACACTGCTCAAAAAAACAAAGGGAACACTTAAACAACACAATGTAACTCCAAGTCAATCACACTTCTGTGAAATCAAACTGTCCACTTAGGAAGCAACACTGAGTGACAATCAATTTCACATGCTGTTGTGCAAATGGGATAGACAACAGGTGGAAATTATAGGCAATTAGCAAGACACCCCCAATAAAGGAGTGGTTCTGCAGGTGGTGACCACAGACCACTTCGCAGTTCCTATGCTTCCTGGATGATGTTTTGGTCACTTTTGAATGCTGGCGGTGCTTTCACTCTAGTGGTAGCATGAGACGGAGTCTACAACCCACACAAGTGGCTCAGGTAGTGCAGCTTATCCAGGATGGCACATCAATGCGAGCTGTGGCAAGAAGGTTTGCTGTGTCTGTCAGCGTAGTGTCCAGAGCATGGAGGCACTACCAGGAGACGTGGAGGAGGCCGTAGGAGGGCAACAACCCAGCAGCAGGACCGCTACCTCTGCCTTTGTGCAAGGAGGAACAGGAGGAGCACTGCCAGAGCCATTCAAAATGACCTCCAGCAGGCCACAAATGTGCATGTGTCTGCTCAAACGGTCAGAAACAGACTCCATGAGGGTGATATGAGGGCCCGACGTCCACAGGTGGGGGTTGTGCTTACAGCAGGACGTTTGGCATTTACCAGAAAACACCAAGATTGGCAAATTCGCCACTGGCGCCCTGTGCTCTTCACAGATGAAAGCAGGTTCACTCTGAGCACATGTGACAGACGTGACAGAGTCTGGAGACGCCGTGGAGAACGTTCTGCTGCCTGCAACATCCTCCAGCATGACCGGTTTGGCATTTGGTCAGTAATGGTGTGGGGTGGCATTTCTTTGGAGGGCCGCCCATCCCTCCATGTGCTCGCCAGAGGTAGCCTGACTGCCATTAGGTACCGAGATTAGATCCTCAGACCCCTTGTGAGACCATATGCTGGTGCGGTTGGCCCTGGGTTCCTCCTAATGCAAGACAATGCTAGACCTCATGTGGCTGGAGTGTGTCAGCAGTTCCTGCAAGACGAAGGCATTGATGCTATGGACTGGCCCGCCCGTTCCCCAGACCTGAATCCAATTGAGCACATCTGGGACATCACGTCTCGCTCTATCCACCAACGTCACGTTGCACCACAGACTGTCCAGGAGTTGGCAGATGCTTTAGTCCAGGTATGGGAGGAGATCCCTCAGGAGACCGTCCGCCACCTCATCAGGAGCATGCACAGGCGTTGTAGGGAGGTCATACAGGCACGTGGAGGCCACACACACACACACTACTGAGCCTCATTTTGACTTGTTTTAAGGACATTACATCAAAGTTGGATCAGCCTGTAGTGTGTTTTTCCACTTTAATTTTGAGGGTGACTCCAAATCCAGACCTCCATCGGTTAAAAAATTAGATTTCCATTTTTTTTTTTGCGTGATTTTGTTGTCAGCACATTCAACTATGTAAAGAACAAAGTATTTCAGAAGAATATTTAATTAACTCAGATCTAGGATGTGTTATTTTTGTGTTCCCTTTATTTTTTTGAGCAGTGTATTTGTGTAATATTCATGGTAATAGCAGCATACATTTGCTAAATAAATGATTGAAGATTATTTATTATTGTGCGCACTTATATAACCCTACTAGATTCCGCAGAGATTTACAGACATTATCATCACTCTGTCCCCAGGAGCTCACAATCTAAGGTCACTATCAGTATGTCTTTGGAATGACCCCAGCGCTGCAAGGCAACAGTGCTAACCACTGAGCCACAGTGCAGATAATTTATATCAGAGAAAAAATCATCAAAATCAACTGTCATACCAAAAAAGTGCTATTGCATATATGGGATTGCTTAGTATGTGAATTTTACTCTTGCTATTAGGTTGGTATAAAAAAATAAAAAAAACAGACCACATTGGAAGTACACAGACTTTTTTCCGGTCATGTAATACACGGTCAGTCACAAAAGCAGCAAATGTAGAGATACTTTCATTTCTGTGTGGATTACTTACTATACTGCTATGTGATTGCTATAGAAATTCTGCTAATATTTTAAAGAATTTTTTTTTTTTTAACACATGAAATTGTCAAATTTAATTGCTCTGTCTGGACGTCATTCATGGTAATAGTGGTATTTGTTTGCTATATAAAAGTTTGCAGATAAATCATGAGGGAAAAAGTTTCCTCAGATAAAAAACTGTCATACCACAAAAGTACAATAGTATATATGGGATTGGATACTATGTGATTCTGTCAGTACTCTTGCTATTAGGTTGTTATTAAAAAAAAATTCACATATTGGAAGAACACAGACTTTTTTTCCCCTCTCACACAATACATGGCCAGTGAATATACAGATACTTTCATTGGTGTGTGTTGATTACATTGAATACTGCTATGTGATACATATAGAAAAAGGGGAAATATTTCAAATAATTATCAGGGATCTCAAGTCTCCCGGAGGTTCAGGGAGTCTCCCGCTATTAGATAGTGGCTCCCTGACACCCGCATGTGAGACCATATATCCTGGAAAGGTTTACTGATAGCAGAGCAGAGAGATAAGAGAAGTGACAGGACAGAGTTTAGATTACAGGTTGAATTAACCCTTTAGGGTCAAATTGGCTTCTCAAGGAGATCTATATGTTAAAGGCATCCCTTCTTCTGTCTCATTCAGTAGCTATATAACTATTGAGAGAGATGTATTTTTTTTTAGTACATTTACACATTTAACCCTCCATTTTAATTATATTATTTACCCCAGTGTTAAATTCACACCCCCTGGATGCTTGATTTTTTTCCTACAGTGGGGTAGAAAATTACACACAGGGTTTTAAAGAATAAACTTCCTGACTCAGCGAGTCAGCAAGTGAATCGAAGCATCCGTGCATGCGCATTGCGCAACCTAAGCTTCAGTTCACTTGCTTCTTGTCAGCTCAGCGAATGAACCGAAGATTCGATTCATGAATCGGTTCATTTGAATGAACTGATTCAAATGAACCGATTCATGTGAAAGATCCGAACTTCCCATCTCTAGTTTACTCGCAGTAAACCTTTCCGGCAACCTGTAGCAGTGTCCCCTTCTCGGCGCGTGCGCACAGTGCAAGAAGAAGCCGATGCCAGCAGTCCGCAACGGCGCATCAGGCTGAGCCTGTGCGCACGCGTGGGATCTCAAAGCGGGAGGAGGGGGAGGGAGGGAGAGGCGGGACTGATGAGTAGAAGGCGGCGCTGGGCACGAACGGCAATGCGTGCGGCCGGGCACCATGCATCCACAGACCTCCCCTGCTTGGGCACCTTAATTCAGTGATTGACAGGTTAGTAAAACCTGTTTTTCCGCAGAATAAAGCCACAAATAGCTTTTATAAGGCCACCTTAGAAATCAGAATGCTACCCTGGACATGAGCAGATGTTTAGCTAACAGGGCTTATAGGCGGTGACAGAATCCCTTTAATCATATACATAAATATGATAATTTGGGGCAGGGTAATGAGCCCAGTCCTCCATACCATAGAGCAAAGTGTGCAGATACTGCATATGTTTGGAAAATGTAATAAAAAGTTTGTGAAAGAAAAAAAAAGAAAACCTCCCTGAAATGAGAAGTGCACCTCCCTGAAATGAGTTTTTGCTGGTTGGGATGTCTGAATAATTTTTCTTCACATGTAATGAACATTCATTTACAATAGCAGCAATTGCTCAGATATAGTTGCTCTGTCTGTGAATGTCATGGTAATAGTGGTATATACATGCTGCCATTTCATACATAGGGGGGACAAAACCTTTTACTTCCCTCGCACACAGTAAACTCTTATTCTGCATTAGCATGCCTGCCTATTAAAACCAGTGAAAAAAATGCACAAAAATATCCTCCCACACAAAGGCAATTTTAAAAGTGTAATAAATCATATCTAATGTTCCTAGCACTGTATTTATCACTGTCTCACAAATGACTGCAAACTCACCCTGTAACTCCTCTCTAACCAACTCAGAAAGACAGCTGACAGCTGCTTTTATACTGCAGTCTGTGAGGTAAAGGCAGTTATCCAATCAGGTGACTGTTACCAGGATAGAGAACAGACACAGCTGACTCTGATTGGTTTTTGTGTGGCCCCGCCCACTTTTTTTCTCTCCAACTAATCAGTCAGCTGTGTCTCTTCTCTAGCCTGGTAACAGTCATCTGATTGGATACCTCGTTTACCTCACAGTATTTCACCTATAGACTTCAATGTAAAACTTTTAAATGCTGCCAGTCCCATAGTTTTAAGGCCAGAGGCCCCAAACTTGGCACATTACTTGGTGACTGGGATAAAAATTCTGAAAACTGGGGGGAGCTTAAAACAGCCAATCAAATTTTACCTATTAATGTTCAATGGGAATATGTAAATTGCTGCCTTTCTTACACTGTTAATGGCAGGGTCTTCAAACTTGGTATAATTGTTTAGTGCAAAATACAAATGTGATAGCACTCTGCAACCAGCATTCTGCCCTGCCTCTATGCTGGATGAGGCATTGCCTCATCCAGCATAGAGGCAGGACAGAATGCTGGTTGCAGAGTGCTATCACATTTGTATTTTGTGTTTGTATATGTATTTCGCCATAGTGATGTGCACCACATACAGGGTTGTGCTGACTCAATCACCCACATAATTGTTTAGTGAGTGACTGGAATTCATATTTAAAAAGTGGGTGGAGCCAAAAACAGCCAATCAGATTTTCCCTATTGACTTCAATGAGAAAACGTAAAAAGCTGTCCTCACAGTATTTTAGCCAGTGCACCCAAACTTGGCACAGTTTGTCACTGGGTGACTTAGGTTAATATGTATAAAAAGTGGGCGGAGTCTACAACGGCCAATCAAATTTCAGCCATTTGTTAAAATTGAAAATTGCTGCTGCTCTTAGGCCTCTTTCAGACAGGCGTTGCGGCAAAATGTGCGGGTGCGTTGCGGGAACACGCGCGATTTTTCTGTGCGAGTGTAAAACATTGTAATGCGTTTTGCACTCGCGTGAGAAAAATCGCGCATGTTTGGTACCCAAACTTCTTCACAGAAGTTCGGGCTTGGGATCGGGGTTGTGTATAACATGGTTATAAGGGAAAATAATAGCATTCTGAATACAGAATGCATAGTAAAATAACGCTGGAGGGGTTAAAAAAAATCAAAAATAATTTAACTTACCTTAGTACACTTGATCGCGCAGCTCGGCATCTCCTTCTGTCTCCTTTGCTGAACAGGACCTGTGGTGAGCATTCATTGCAGGAACAGGACCTGTGGTGACGTCACTCCGGTCATCACATGATCCATCACCATGGTAAAAGATCATGTGATGGATCATGTGATGACCGGAGTGATGTCACCACAGGTCCTGTTCAGCAAAGAAGGAGACAGACGAGATGCCGGCAGTGCGAGCAAGTGAAAATTAAGGTGAGTTAAATTATTATTATTTTTTAACCCCTCCAGCGCTATTTTACTATGCATTCTGTATTCAGAATGCTATTATTTTCCCTTATAACCATGTTATAAGGGAAAATAATAATGATCGGGTCTCCATCCCGATCGTCTCCTAGCAACTGTGCGTGAAAATCGCACCGCATCCGCACTTGCTTGCGGATGCTTGCGATTTTCATGCAACCCCATTCACTTCTATGGGGCCTGCGTTGCGTGAAAATCGCAGAATATAGAGCTTTCTGCGATTTTCACGCAACGCACAAGTGATGCGTGAAAATCACTGCTCATGTGAACAGCCCCATAGAAATGAATGGGTCGGGATTCAGTGCGGGTGCAATGCGTTCAACTCATGCATCGCATCCGCGCGGAATACTCGCCCGTGTGAAAGGGGCCTTAGACTGTTAATAGGTTAGAGGAGTCACAGCTGGAAGAAACATTGTGATTAAGCTAAAACGTACGATTTATTAGATATACACTAAAACTAGGGAGAAGTGTGAGGATCCCTAAATCTACAAACAAACAAAAATAATGGAATTACTTGTAAATTGTGGACTGGCACTCTGTATGTGTGGCTTCAAATGAATACACAATAATTATGGTGATCACACTCAAATTTAATAAATGAAAAACAATCGTAATGACACTATAAAACTATAAAAAATTCATAAAAACATCAAACAAACATATGCATGCTCACGCATATTAAATATTGTAGGAAAAATACATCATAAATCGTATATGCAGGTAGTTCCTAAAATAAATGAGGGTAATTTTCTGATGAGACTGAACTAAATCTTTATATTTGATTTAAAAGTTCGCATAAAGTGCATTCAGCTGTTATTGTGGCTTGCAGCTTGCAGGCCAAGATGTTCTTAAACGGGATGAAAAGCAATCCTGAATACTGTTCACCAGTTACTGCTTGATTATAGTTTGTTTGCGGTTTAAATGTCCAGACCTTAGTTTATGTCTATGATGGAAAAACAAGTACTGGTATGTACTATAATCACCGCCTATACAGGTCTTACCTGCTTCTAGGTGGATAAGAATATTCGTGTTCCAAGATATGGCATTACATACCCGACCTAAGAGTTGCTGCTGTGTTTGTTTCTCCACGCTATTCGGGCAGACGCCGGCATGTCACGTGGTCTGTATCAGGAAACAGGTTTGTATCGCGCAGCAATGTATCACAGGAACTTGGTGTTGAAAATGGGATCCAAATTTTTTTTTCTTATTTGGAGCGCTCCAATTTTTAGTAAGATTGATTTTAATAGATCATCCATATAAAGGCCTTTTCTTAGTCCAGTGGGAGTTCTCAGCTGGTTACGCCAGACACGTTTCGGGGACCTCTTACCCCTTCCTCAGTGGCAGCTGATCTCCCATTTTTGGACTGGCTACTTATAGGCTGCCCAGGATAGCTCACAGGTGTAGGGCGGATTAGGCTGCCCAGGATAGCCCACAGGTGTAGGGCGGATTAGGCTGCTCAGGATAGCCCACAGGTGTAGGGCGGATTTAGCAATCAAAAATTCAAAGGTTTAGCTCTGTTATTAGACATGCGGTTTTAGGCCCCTTTCACACGAGCAAGTATTCCGCGCGGATGCGATGCGGGAGGTGAACGCATTGCACCCGCACTGAATACCGACCCATTCATTTCTATGGGGCTGTTCACATGAGCGGTGATTTTCACGCATCACTTATGCGTTGCGTGAAAATCGCAGCATATTCTATATTCTGCGTTTTTCACGCAACGCAGGCCCCATAGAAGTAAATGGGGTTGCGTGAAAATCGCAAGCATCCGCAAGCAAGTGCGGATGCGGTGCGATTTTCACGCACAGTTGCTAGGAGACGATCGTGATGGAGACCCAATCATTAGTATTTTCCCTTATAACATGGTTATAAGGGAAAATAATAGCATTCTGTATACAGAATGCAAAGTAAAATAGCACTGGAGGGGTTAAAAAAATAAAAAAATAATTTAACTCACCTTAATCCACTTGCTCGCGTAGCCCGGCATCTCCTTGTGTCTCCTTTGTTGAAAGACCTGTGGTGAGCATTAATTATAGTTCAAGGACCTGTGATGACGTCACTCCGGTCATCACATGGTACGTCACATGATCTTTTACCATGGTGATTCACCATGGTAAAAGATCATGTGACGTACCATGTGATGACCGGAGTGACGTCATCACAGGTCCTTGAACTATAATTAATAACCTAACTAGGTTAACCTATTTAGCTATGTTATCTAACTAACGACCTCTGTTACCTCTACACACCACTGAACTACACTACGTGCGACTTACTACTATACTAAGGCGGCGACTACTAAAAACACCATACACTGTATTATGAACAATAAAGAATATTTATTACACAATACAATTATACAAGTCTAACAATACGCTATATCTATATATATTTATAGCTCAATCGTTATGAATATATATACATATAGATGTACACACCGCAGTATAGAAACAGTACTACAATAAACACAATACAAACCTAACTACACTACACACAATTACCATTCCACCCCACACACTATCTATACATTGCAATAATACATTCATACACACAAATATCAGTAACCCACCCGCCTGACTAATCACTGTCCCTACGGGGTACAAGGGGTTAAACACAATGGTGGCTCTGCAGGGGTTAATACCTGCAGGCCAATGAACACAGGGTTCTGGGAAAGGCAGGGCAAGGGGTCACTCAGTAAAGGGTTAACTCCTGGTATGGCAGGGGTTATTAGGGGTTAATGCTCTGCAGGGACAGGGGAGCAGAGCACTGAAAGGGTTGTTTGAAGAGCAGGGGAATGCTCTGCAGAGAACAGAGCATTGAAGAGGTTAATGCTCTGCAGAGACTTGCAGAGCAGTGGAACAGAGCATTATGGAGGTTAATGCTCTGCAGGGACTTTCAGGGCAACAGGCTGACTGTAGACTGGGGCAGCAGGGCAGGGGTTAAGGGCAGCAGCCATGCGGATACAGGGTCCACAGGGGGACTGCTGGGCATTGAAGGGGTTAATGGCAGGGGGCAGTGAGAATACAGGGGATCCCAGGGTCAATGCAGGGAAGGATCCTCGGGTTAAGGAGGAAGCAGGACAGGGGAAATCCTTAGCCAGCTGCTCCCTCTGGCTGCTCCGTCCTTCTGCTCTGTCTCCTCCTCTGGGCTGCTCTGGGTTCAACTACTCAGGCTAGCCTCCTCCACTTCTCTTCAGAGTGCTGCCAGCCTTTCAGGTATGTGAAGGCTGTATGAGGTTAGCGCAGCTCCTTCGCTGGCTGCGCTCTCTCCTCTTAGTGGGGGGGGGGGGGGGGGGGGGGCGATCTTCACTCCGGTCTTCAGAGCGCAGTGCAACATATCACTGCCTGTGCTCTCCTTCATGCAGGGGGTACTCCTGAGCACAGTGCTCTGCTGGGCGGCGGGCAGGCAGGGGTTATCTGTCCCAGCGCCGGATCCGCTCTCCTTCAAGGGGGGGTCCCGATCTGCCCGAGCGCAGTGCCGCTGGGGTATTTAAACCCCGCGGCGTTCGCTCCCATTTTCCTGCCCTGCACCAGCCCGCGCTCCCAGGCAGGGGGATCCTTTGATCCTCCCGCCTGTGGAGATATCGCACATCTCTGGCGTTGTAATTACAGCGCCGGAGGTAAGCGGCACACAGGGGCATGGGAACTTCTGGGCAGTTTAACTGTATATATACACTTATGGATGCTTGGGGCACATCCATAAGTATATATATACATATAAAACAGGGGGTCTGAATGGGCAGCAATAAGCCCACCTATACATATATTATACACCTACCACCTGGACTGGCCCATGCAAAAGGGCCAATATATATGCATATATGTAAGGGCATATATACATATATATTTAAATCAAACACTTCCCTCAACACTGTTGGAATTGTAAATCTTCAGTGCAATTCATCTTTATGCAACGGAATTGTCCAAAAGGTATGTTTATTAGCCAGTGTGGCAAGTGACAGCTATATATACATTTTTTGCTGTTGTTTTTTGGAATGTTCGGCATCCAAAAAATATTGTTATATACTATATGTTGATGCTAGATGTATACGAGATGCGTAATGATCCCACCAGTACATGTGGCTGTACTAAGAGGTGCGGAGCAACTACAGCATCAGCTAGTCATGCAACATATGTATAGTTGCTGGATACACAATGGTAACCTCATGCTCTGACAACACCTGTGTAAGAACCACTGTGGCGTGCTCAGATCACAGGTAGTCATATGCTATGACATAGGGTTACCCAGTGTAGGACTAAAAAGTTGCCGGGGGGGAGGGGAGTAACCACCTTTGTATAGGTGACCCTTAAAAATGAACACTAGGTGAAAATATCCTCCCTACAAACACCTCCATTCAGCAAAAAACTCCTAACTAATCCAGCTGACAGCTATCTGCCTTAATTAGCATGTGGATGCGCTCTGTCCATGCCCTAAACCTATGTTCGAGCTCAACGTTTCGCCATGTAGAGGCTCATCAGGAGCTAGGTTAACTATAGGACAAACAAACATGTAGGTGCCGTCTGCCTCTGATGGTGAGACGACAGCTCCGGCGCTATGATGGCCGTAGTACGGCCGCCGCTCTCTGCAGTTTAAATAGGGAGAAAACCCCTCCCACGGCTGGGCGGATTCAGCGGCTGCTGGCGAGTCACATGAGGTAGGTGTGTGAGAGACCCGCCTCTCTTCATGCCGCGATCCTGCACTGAGTGTCAACACACTCAAAAAATATATATTTAACAGGAAAAAATCGGCGATTCATTTCAGTATAATGCCCATGAAAGAACACAGATTGGGACAGAATAGAAATAGTGCTGAATGAAGCAGCAGTGTTTCATATCAGCGATCAGTCATCCATGTACCTGGGTTTACTGTCAGATACATTAACTCCATGTGTGCTGAGGTCATAGACACACATACACATGAGCTCATATATAAGAAATAGAGAATGATGACTCAGTTTAAATGGGGACAGGGACCAATAGGAAGGACGGTTCCGTGTATTGGATCCGTGGTGTAGTCACATATATATATATGTGTACCCAGGGCCTAAGGTATTATGCTGGGGGTTACTGTATAATTACAGAAAACAGACATATGATATATGTTCGTTCAGGACGCACAGTGCACAACCTGAACGTCCATTCTGCCTCCCGTTGTAACAGTCTCTTATCATGGTCCCCATCTCTTACAGACCTATTGACCACTTCAATACCCTGGAACTTAATAGCCTCCACATTGCCGGCGTGTTCGGTGGAGACATGGCGTGCGATGGGAGTGTCTGCGCCATTGCGGATATCGTTGAGGTGCTCACCAATCCTCCGCCTGAACTCCCGTACCGTCTTGCCTACATATTGCAGATTACACGTGCATGTGGCTAAATAGATGACCCCGCTGGTCCTGCAATTTATGAAGGATAGAATTGTAAATTGTCTCTGTGTCACTGTGCTGGTAAAATTTTGCCCCCGTTGGATCGCCTCACAGGCAACGCAGCCGCTACAACGAAAGGTCCCCCTAGGCTGCCGATCGAGCCACATTCCTGGCTGTGGGGTTTGCAAAAAACTGTGGACCAACCTATCCTTCAAAGATACCCCAGAACTGAGTGAGAACATCTCGCACACGTTCGCGTGCCTCATCAAATGTGGCAATGATACAGATTTGATTTGACTCATCCTCTCTGGCCTGTGGTTTCAGTAGTGCATCCCGATTAACCGCCAAAGAGTGTTGATATGCACTCTTCAGGACCTGATGTGGGTACCCTCTCTTTTCAAAACGACCTTGAAGGTCCCTTGCTGCGCAACCTCAGATATTGCCCTTTTGGTATACCTTTTTTCAAGGCCTGAGGGTGGCAGCTGTCCCATTGGAGGAGGCTGTTTGTGGCCGTCGTTTTGCTGAAAAGACGTGTGCAGAGATTCCCCTCCAAATCTCTGAATATTGTGAGGTCCAGGAATGTAATCTGATGTTTCTGAATCTCAGACGTAAAATACAGACCCCGGTCATTTTTATTGAGGTAGGTGACAAAGTTCTTAAAGTCACCCTCACTCCCTGACCAAAGGATCAGCACGTCATCGATATAACGTAGCCACAACCCTATGTATTGGGTCCAATAATTTGTTTCCTCCTCAAAAACAACCTCCCGTTCCCACCAGCCCAGGTAGAGTTTGGCAAAGGTCGGTGCACAGGGGCTCCCCATTGCCACTCCCCTGAGCTGGTGGTATAGTCGGCGGTCAAACAGGAACACATTATGTTCCAAAATAAACTGCAGCAGTTGTAGTACAAACTCGCCATGTCGCCACAGATATGTGCCTCGTTTCTGTAAGAAGGTCCCCACAGCCCCACACCCTTGGGGTATGGAGCTGTAGAGCGCCTCCACATCCAGGCTAGCGAGTAAGGTCTGATCATCAATCTGAATACCCTCCAATTTATTGATCACATCCGTTGTGTCCCTCACATATGACGGAAGGGCCAACACAAACGGTCGCAAAATCTTGTCCACGTATATGCTTATGCCCTCCGTGAGACTACCAATTCCTGAAACTATAGGTCTCCCTTTCAAGGGAGTGACCCCTTTATGGATTTTAGGGAGGCTATAGAAACAGGGAACTACCGGGTGTTTAGGGAGCAGAAAATCAAATTCCGCTTGATTAATAAAATTCTCCGCCAGCGCTGACATAAGAATGTTCCTCAGTTAACTCCTAAACTTGTCAGTAGGATTGATTTCCAACACTTTGTAACAACTACTATCATTCAGGATGTTCAGGCACATAGCCCTGTATTGTTCCCATCCCATGATTGCGATGTTCCCCCCCTTATCAGATGGCTTCATCACAATCGATGAATCACGTTCAAGGGATAACAGGGCATCCATCTCAGAACGAGAGAGATTGGAATTCCCAGTTCTGCATCCCTCTAGAGTGCTCAACTGATCAGTGGTAACTTTAAGGAAAATGTCCATCGCCGTATTATCACTTTTTGGTGGATTGGGATTTTAGATTAGTGAAAGGCCCTTCGCCAGGGTG
Organism: Bufo bufo; assembly: GCF_905171765.1. Lineage (NCBI taxonomy): Eukaryota > Metazoa > Chordata > Amphibia > Anura > Bufonidae > Bufo > Bufo bufo. The sequence goes on along the minus strand of NC_053391.1, from coordinate 191,561,332 downwards.
CCTCTCACCCTCTTCCAGCAATCCTGCTAGAACACGGACGTCCTCCAGCTCATCTGGGTTAATTCCAAGACCCGCACACTGCACTTTATCATGTGTGGCGAAAATTTTTCATCCCCAGATAGGCATAGCCACTGGAACACTTACTCTTCCTGCAGCCCTGGCCCGGCAGTAGTTTGTGGCCAGCTTCCTTCTTCTCCTGGCAGACACGGCCACCAGGACGTTTGCCTGCTCCATGTATTAAGCCTCTTCCAGCCTCCTTGTCTCCTTCCTGTTGTGATCTGTGCCCTACGATGCACATTCTCTCCACCGGCTTTTAAAGGTGTAGCACATGGCCAAATCTATTCCCAGCCAATGGCTATTGTCCCTTCGTGATATAAGGCCCCTTTCCTATAGGAAGGTTCCTGACCTCAAAGATTTCTAGCTTGCCCTCTAAAATTGTGTTAAGATTTATCTGATCTTCTTGCCTGTCCTCTGCTCGCTTACCGTTATCTGTTCCACTTGCCCGGTCCTCTGCCTGTTTATCGTACTGACCCTGTGCTGCCTGCCCTGACCTTTGGTCTATTTAACGGATTGTACGAACTCTGCCTACCTTGAACTCAGCTTGCCCACTGACTGCAATTCTACGTGTCCCCTTTGGTGCCACACACCAATCAATGTCCCTCGATTTGCCAGGGTCAGCTGTCACAGAATAAAGACTACTACAAGAGGTAGCAACCTGGTGGTTACCGTGCAGCAAAGTGCAGATCCCTGTATAGCAGTGAGTGAATGAATACAAGGAAGTCATTTAGATAACGCCCTTTGGGTGGATGGTTTTCTGGGTATCATTTTTTTTAAAGTCACCACCACTTCCTGTCCTGGCTCTTTAACTGCCTCTTGTGTTTGAACTTTTAGCATGGCAAACAGCCGTGCTTGACTTTCTCAATCAGACCATTCACTCCGATCAGAGACGGAAGGCGATGAGGCACTCAATTAGAGCATCACACATTACACTGATAAGTGCAGTACCCTTCTGTGGACATCTACAGTCGTGGCCAAAAGTTTTGAGAATGACACAAATATTAGTTTTCACAAAGTTTGCTGCTAAACGGCTTTTAGATCTTTGTTTCAGTTGTTTCTGTGATGTAGTAAAATATAATTACACGCACTTCATACGTTTCAAAGGCTTTTATCGACAATTACATGACATTTATGCAAAGAGTCAGTATTTGCAGTGTTGGCCCTTCTTTTTCAGGACCTCTGCAATTTGACTGGGCATGCTCTCAATCAACTTCTGGGCCAATTCCTGACTGATAGCAACCCATTGTTTCATAATCACTTCTTAGAGTTTGTCAGAATTAGTGGGTTTTTGTTTGTCCACCCGCCTCTTGAGGATTGACCACAAGTTCTCAATGGGATTAAGATCTGGGGAGTTTCCAGGCCATGGACCCAAAATGTCAACGTTTTGGTCCCCGAGCCACTTAGTTATCACGGTGCTCCATTGTGCTGGAAAATGCACTGTTCTTCACCAAACTGTTGTTGGATTGTTGGAAGAAGTTGCTGTTGGAAGGTGTTTTGGTACCATTCTTTATTCATGGCTGTGTTTTTGGGCAAAATTGTGAGTGAGCCCACTCCCTTGGATGAGAAGCAACCCCACACATGAATGGTCTCAGGATGCTTTACTGTTGGCATGACACAGGACTGATGGTAGCGCTTACCTTTTCTTCTCTGGACAAGCCTTTTTCCAGATGCCCCAAACAATCGGAAAGAGGCTTCATCAGAGAATATGACTTTGCCCCAGTCCTCAGCAGTCCATTCACCAAACTTTCTGCAGAAGATCAATCTGTCCCTGATGTTTTTTTTGGAGAGAAGTGGCTTCTTTGCTGCCCTTCTTGACACCAGGCCATCTTCCAAAAGTCTTTGCCTCACTGTGCGAACAGATGCGCTCACACCTGCCTGCTGCCATTCCGGAGCAAGCTCTGCACTGGTGGCACTCCGATCCCGCAGCTGAATCCTCTTTAGGAGACGATCCTGGCGCTTGCTGGACTTTCTTGGACGTCCTGAAGCCTTCTTAACAAGAATTGAACCTCTTTCCTTGAAGTTCTTGATGATCCTATAAATTGTTGATTGAGGTGCAATCTTAGTAGCCACAATATCCTTGCCTGTGAAGCCATTTTTATGCAACGCAATGATGGCTGCACGCGTTTCTTTGCAGGTCACCATGGTTAACAATGGAAGAACAATGATTTCAAGCATCACCCTCCTTTTAACATGTCAAGTCAGCCATTTTAACCTAATCAGCCTGACATAATGATCTCCAGCCTTGTGTTCGTCAACATTCTCACCTGAGTTAACAAGACTATTACTGAAATGATCTCAGCAGGTCCTTTAATGACAGCAATGAAATGCAGTGGAAAGGTTTTTTTGGGATTAAGTTAATTTTCATGGCAAAGAAGGACTATGCAATTCATCTGATCACTCTTCATAACATTCTGGAGTACGTGCAAATTGCTATTATAAAAACTTAAGCAGCAACTTTTCCAATTTCCAATATTTGTGTCATTTTCAAAACTTTTGGCCACGACTACATCTAGGCCTTTGAAGAGAACAACAGAGCTGTCATACAGTTATCCCAATTCTACATATACGATTGTACTAACAGATAACATTTCTCCCTCACAGTAGCAGTAAACTTATCATGGGTTACCTATCTGTATAGGAGTTTTATCTCTGTGCTAACTGCTACAAAAGTACCATATTTTGTATCTGATTTTCAACAGTATAGTGATAAAACAGCCAGAAATTGTAAATAAAGAGTTTGAAAAATTCCCCTTTCTGACTAAAGTCTCCATTTAAGCTGGGGAGGGAGGGTGAGGTATCTTTTGACAAGTAGTCTATTGTCTCTAATAGCCAACAGCAGAAATCTTAATGCGGACATAGTTTATAACACCTGTTGTAAATCAGGACCAGTGTAAAAAAAAAAATGTACAAAATTTACTTCCATTTTATGTACATTATACTGTATCTGTATAATCTCTGAAATGTTTAACCGAAACTACACAAAATGAACATATTTTGCAATAATAGTCTTTTGTATTACAGTATAATACAATACATTTACTATTACACTTACATTGCTTGCTGAAAATAACAAGATAAAGTTTTTTTTTTTTATTCTGCAGTGCACTATATTTTTTCTAGCTGCAAATAAAACCCTAAAAAATATGTCCCTATAGTGTATTAGTATTTACAAGGATGTGAAATATGGGGATAATAATAGTCTTTTTCTTTACAAGGAATACTGAAATATTTTTATGTAGCCACTAAGCCCTGGGTGTGGGTGCTATCCTCTGCACCAGATCATTTGCATGTAATGGCTCACTTTTAGTAATAATGATGTATTTGGCATCAACACAATTGAATTTGACAGTTGGCAAGAATTGCTGCTAATATCCTAAAAGGCACCCTTCTCTTAATAAATCAGGTGCATTTTGAATAATCTGTCTGAATTTTTTCTTATATTTGCTATGAAGAGCAGTACATTTCCACCACCAATTGTACAATTTGAAATGTGGCTTTTTAACCTGTGCATTTTTTGCCCAAAGAGACTAACGGTCACTGAGCTTTAAACAGACTTTGCATTAATCAATAGTACAGTGTGCACATGAGAAAAAACACTATTTCTGTACACTATATTACTTGTAGCAGGCATTTTTTAGCAGGTTTTTTATGTGCATGTTGAATATATAGTTTGCAGTTCTCCAAAACATGGTAGGTGGAGACTAGCTGTCATCCACTGCGAGTGCAGAAAGTAGATGAGAATCTCCTCCCTAACTGTCTCACAGTCACTCAGAAGCAGCTTTAAGATAATGGAGGACATTACAGGGAAAAAGTATTGACCTGTATTCTTGTGTATTAAGCACTTGTACAGCGCTATATCCTTTCTGTTGACTGTTTATTAATCTGATGTAGGTAAAATTAACCAACCCACTACATTCTAGATGTTGAGCTATACTATGAGGGCATGCTGCCACAACAGATTTTCCATGCAGATTTTAGCATGTATTCCACTAAATAATTCAGGGGAAAAATGTGTATTCCATCTCCCATTGCTCCTTAAAGGATATCCACACTGGCATTCACACTGCCACTGATTTTGTTCTCCGTGGATTACAAAACCACATCAATAAAGGAAATGGTGGCTGTGTGTATTTGCTTTCAAATGAAAATTTAAAAAAAACAAAAAACAATCAGATTCCACCTTACATTTTCCAAGGGAGCTGTCAAAAATGAGAGGTGGAATTATCTGGTTGCTATGGGCAACTAAGCCAGTTCTACTTTACACCAGTTTAATAAATGACCCCATAAGTGTCTGATTATTGAGGGTCTGACCGAATTGTTCTATGCAATTATCGAAGTCTTGCCAAGTAAAGATGATGTGCTTAAAAATGTGGAATTGAATCACTTATAGTCAAACCATCTAATATATTGATTGTGAATCACATAGCTGTAAACATCAAGCCTTTCAAATGACATTTTATAATGCTAAACAATAATTGTATATGAGTCAAACCGAACAAATTCATTTCTAGTAATTTTTATTCAGTCATCTTTTTACTATATGCAGAAATTTCAGACTGGTATTGCAGATTCCTGTTGTTTTTCATCAGGCTCAGCCTCTGCTGCTCCTCTGTACTTATTCCATGTATTTCTCTATGTAAATTCCTCAGGTGCGGTACCTCTCTTCGGCCTGGGTTGTGAACTGCTCCTAGTAAACTTTGTAGCCATCTTTGGCGAGTTATTTCTTCAATAGTTTTTCCTTTATCATGCATAAGTTGAGCCTCAGCAACTGATCTCTCTCTAGAAGACAAGAGATGATAACTAGCATATTAATCATAATATAGTAGGTTTATTGGTTTGTCCCATGAAAAGTATTTACATTTTTAAAACCAGCTCCTTTTGTAATTACCCTTAGGATACTGGAGGTTTTCTCTTTTTTGCGTTTTCATTTTTCTTCACTATCTTCCTTGAGCCATACCTTTTTTATTTTTCCATTCACATACTGTATGAGGGCTTATTTTTTGCAGGACAAGTTGTACATTCTAATGCCACCATTTAATATGTCATACAATCTAGTGGGAAGCCGGTAAAAAAATGCCAATTGGTGTGAATTGGAATTCCTCCACCGTTTTACGGGTTTTGTTCCCACAGCATTACGTTTGCTGCAAAACTGACCTATGCCCTTCATTCATTGGGTCAGTATGATTACAATGATACCACATATGAATAGGTTTTTATGTCAAAATAGTGTAAAAATAAATGTAAACTTTGAGAAAATTTTATTAGTTTTTTTTATATCACCATATTCTGACCCCCATAACTTTTTTATAGTTATATCTACTGAGCTATGCGGGGGCTCATTTTTTGTGGGACAATCTGTAGTTTTTATTGATACCATTTTGGAGTGTGTGACAGCATTCTCATTGGCCGCAGTGGTATTACGGTAAGAAGCTCAGTTGATCATGGCATCTAAAGGCTTTAATGACCGCCATCGGCATTATTGCTCGTCGCGGTCATTAGCTGCGGGTCTCTGCTTTTTGAAACAGCTGAGACCTGCTGGCCATGACGCCCACTGCACGCGCGAGCAGGGGGCCATGTTTGCTTATCGCTCCGACGCCGTACATGCATGCCACTGGTAGCGAAGGAGTTAAACCAGATCACACTGGCTTTTGGTGGGGTCCATAGACCATCTAATGTGTGTGTGAAGTTCTAAGTCTCACTAGACAGATGATGTTGTGGGATTATTGGAAGCTCCCCAACCCCTTTGTTCTCTAGGAAGGCACATAGGATGTATCTTTTGTATCCTGTTGTACCTTTTTGTATACCAGTTAGTACTATAAACACTAAGGATGAAATTTATTGACGGTTCTATGCCAGTTTTCTAATTTATTTGTGCAAGCCCCCTTTTGCACAAAGAAATTGTGACTTCTTGCTCGTTTTCTAAAAAGTGGGCAGGAGAGTGTGGGCCCTGCACAGTATGACGGTTTAAGGGCTCATGCATGACCGTACTGGCTCAATGCCATACATGGCGGGTCCGCAATATAAAGTATGCTACGGATGGGGTCCCATTGACATGAATAGGTCCACCATCCGCAAGATACGACCAAAGATAGGACTTCACCTATCTTTTTCAGAGTGAAGGCACGGATCGGAATCCTACTGACGTACTAAGAAATGCTTTTGCTGGCTTTTGAGTCTGTGCCTCCGCACCACAAAAAGATAGAACATCTTCTATCTTTGGCCGTGTCTTGCAGATCGCGGACCCATTCAAGTCAGTGAGTCCAGACTGCAATATAGAATGCACGTGGCCAGTGCCCTTGCATTGTTGACCGCTATTTGCTGTCCACAGCACGGGCACTGGGCCAGTACCGTCGTGTGCATGAGCATTATTTAGCCAGAAAACTGGCATCAATTAAACTTGAAATCTGTGATTTTGGGGCATCTTATGCCAGCACAGCATCTAATTAAGGCTACTTTCACACTAGCGTGTTTTCTGGATCCAGCAGGGTTCAGCAAAAATGCTCCCGTTACTGATAATACAACCATCTGTATCCGTTATGAACGGATCCGGTAGTATTATCTTTAACATAGCCAAGACAGATCCGTCATGAACTCCATTGAAAGTCAATGGGGGATGGATCCGTTTTTTATTTTGTCAGATAGTGTCAGAGTTAAACAGATCCGTCCCCATTGACTTGCATTGTGGGTTAGGACGGATCTGTCTTGCTCTGCATCCCATGACTGTGGTTTGCTCTCCGGTATGGGAACGCAACCAAACGGAACAGAATGAATTTTGGAGCATTCCGTTCTGTTCAGTTACGTTTTGTTCCCGTTGACAATTAATGGGGAAAAAATGGAAACTTTTTTTTCCGGTATTGAGACGGATTGAAATACCGGAAAATAGAAACACTAGTGTAAAAGTAGCCTAAGGCCCCTTTCACACGGGCGAGTATTCCGCGCGGATGTGATGCTTGAGGTGAAAGCATTGCAACCTCACTGAATACCGACCCATTCATTTCTATGGGGCTGTTCACATGAGCAGTGATTTTCACGCATCACTTGTGCGTTGCGTGAAAATCGCAGCATGCTCTATATTCTGCGTTTTTCACGCAATGCAGGCCCCATAGAAGTGAATGGGGTTGCGTGAAAATCGCAAGCATCCGCAAGCAAGTGCGGATGCGGTGCGATTTTCACGCACGGTTGCTAGGAGACGATCGGGATGGAGACCCGATCATTATTTTCCCTTATAACATGGTTATAAGGGAAAATAATAGCATTCTGAATACAGAATGCATAGTAAAACAGCGCTGGAGGGGTTAAAAAAAATATTTAACTCACCTTAGTCCACTTGATCGTGTAGCCGGCATCTCCTTCTGTCTTCTTTGTTGAATAGGACCTGTGGTGAGCATTAATTACAGGACCTTTGATGACGTCACTCCGGTCATCACATGGTACGTCACCATGGTAAAAGATCATGTGACGTACCATGTGATGACCGGAGTGACGTCATCAAAGGTCCTGTAATTATTGCTCACCACAGGTCCTATTCAACAAAGGAGACAGAAGGGCCGCGATCAAGTGGACTAAGGTGAGTTAAATTATTTTTATTTTTTTTTAACCCCTCCAGCGCTAGTTTACTATGCATTCTGTATTCAGAATGCTATTATTTTCCCTTATAACTATGTTATAAGGGGAAATAATACAATCTTACAGAACACCGATCCCAAGCCCGAACTTCTGTGAAGAAGTTCGGGTTTGGGTACCAAACATGCGCGATTTTTCTCACGCAAGTGCAAAACGCATTACAATGTTTTGCACTTGCGCGGAAAAATTGCGGGTGTTCCCGCAATGCACCCGCACTTTTTCCCGCAACGCCCGTGTGAAAGAGGCCTTAGAATAGCATTTTACACTCCAGTCTTAATGAATCAACCCAATGTTTCTACGATGCAAATTTTTTTAGATTATCAGATGATTCATACTGATTATAGTCCTTTGTGTCAAATGATTCATTTACTTATTGTGTGTCAACATTGAAAGCATTCTTCGGCCTGGGTTGTGAATGGTCTCCAGTAAACTTTGTAGCCATCTCTGCCGATGTATTTCTTCAATAATCTTTCCTGTATCATGCATTAGCTGAGTCTCTGCAACTGATCTCTCTCTGAAATGAAAAGGAAAATGATTAAAGATAAAGTATCAATCACATTACTATTCATTAATTGTGCACCATAGGATAGACATACTATTCGCGTGAGACTGAGACCCAGTATCACTGATATTATTGATTCATTCGGTAGCTAGTATTTTTTTATTTTGTTGTTTCCATAGTATTTCAGCATTATATGCCTTTTTATGTATTTAGTTATTTACTAACATTTATACATAACAATTGCAGAGGTCTTGTATTATCGAGATCACCATTTTTTACAGTTATTTTATCAGTCCTGTGTCATTTATGATTTTATTATTTATTGATTGCTCACTTAAAACAAGAATAATCTAGAATCACCATCTTTTGTAGTTGGTGCAGCCTGTGTTATTTATGATTTTATTATATTTTTATTCACTTAAAGCTAGGATCACCTAGATCACCATCTTTTTCAGTTATCAGTTCTGTGTCATTTATGATTTTATTATATATTGATTGTTCACTTAAAACTAGGATAATCTAGAATCTCTGTTTTTTACTGTTGATGTATCCGTTTTGTGTGCTTTATGATTTTATTATATATATTTATTTTTCACTTCAAGATAGGATCATACTAAATCAGCATATTTAACAGTTATATCAGTCCTGTGTCTTTATTATTATTATAATACATATTTATTGTTCACTTAAAGCTTGGTTCCTCTAGAACAGTCTTTTACAGAGTCCTGTGTCATTTATTCTTTTATTGCATATTTGTTGGTCATTTAAAACTTGGTTTATTTAGATCCTCTTTAACACTTGTACAGGGAGTGCAGAATTATTAGGCAAGTTGTATTTTTGAGGATTAATTTTATTATTGAACAACAACCATGTTCTCAATGAACCCAAAAAACTCATTAATATCAAAGCTGAATATTTTTGGAAGTAGTTTTTAGTTTGTTTTTAGTTTTAGCTATTTTAGGGGGATATCTGTGTGTGCAGGTGACTATTACTGTGCATAATTATTAGGCAACTTAACAAAAAACAAATATATACCCATTTCAATTATTTATTTTTACCAGTGAAACCAATATAACATCTCAACATTCACAAATATACATTTCTGACATTCAAAAACAAAACAAAAACAAATCAGTGACCAATATAGCCACCTTTCTTTGCAAGGACACTCAAAAGCCTGCCATCCATGGATTCTGTCAGTGTTTTGATCTGTTCACCATCAACATTGCGTGCAGCAGCAACCACAGCCTCCCAGACACTGTTCAGAGAGGTGTACTGTTTTCCCTCCTTGTAAATCTCACATTTGATGATGGACCACAGGTTCTCAATGGGGTTCAGATCAGGTGAACAAGGAGGCCATGTCATTAGATTTTCTTCTTTTATACCCTTTCTTGCCAGCCACGCTGTGGAGTACTTGGACGCGTGTGATGGAGCATTGTCCTGCATGAAAATCATGTTTTTCTTGAAGGATGCAGACTTCTTCCTGTACCACTGCTTGAAGAAGGTGTCTTCCAGAAACTGGCAGTAGGACTGGGAGTTGAGCTTGACTCCATCCTCCACCCGAAAAGGCCCCACAAGCTCATCTTTGATGATACCAGCCCAAACCAGTACTCCACCTCCACCTTGCTGGCGTCTGAGTCGGACTGGAGCTCTCTGCCCTTTACCAATCCAGCCACGGGCCCATCCATCTGGCCCATCAAGACTCACTCTCATTTCATCAGTCCATAAAACCTTAGAAAAATCAGTCTTGAGATATTTCTTGGCCCAGTCTTGACGTTTCAGCTTGTGTGTCTTGTTCAGTGGTGGTCGTCTTTCAGCCTTTCTTACCTTGGCCATGTCTCTGAGTATTGCACACCTTGTGCTTTTGGGCACTCCAGTGATGTTGCAGCTCTGAAATATGGCCAAACTGGTGGCAAGTGGCATCTTGGCAGCTGCACGCTTGACTTTTCTCAGTTCATGGGCAGTTATTTTGCGCCTTGGTTTTTCCACACGCTTCTTGCGACCCTGTTGACTATTTTGAATGAAACGCTTGATTGTTCGATGATCACGCTTCAGAAGCTTTGCAATTTTAAGAGTACTGCATCCCTCTGCAAGATATCTCACTATTTTTGACTTTTCTGAGCCTGTCAAGTCCTTCTTTTGACCCATTTTGCCAAAGGAAAGGAAGTTGCCTAATAATTATGCACACCTAATATAGGGTGTTGATGTCATTAGACCACACCCCTTCTCATTACAGAGATGCACATCACCTAATATACTTAATTGGTAGTAGGCTTTCGAGCCTATACAGCTTGGAGTAAGACAACATGCATAAAGAGGATGATGTGGTCAAAATACTCATTTGCCTAATAATTCTGCATGCAGTGTATAAGTCCATGGTCAGCACAGTGGCTCTGTGATTAGCACTGGTGCCTTGCAGTGATGGGGGTCCTGGCTTCAAATCCGACCAAGGACAACATCTGGATGGAGTTTGTATTCCCCCCCCGTGATTGTGTGTGTCTCCTCCGTGTACTCCAGGTTTCCTCCCACACTCCAAAGACATACTGATAGGTAACTTAGATTGTGAGCCCCACTGGTGACAGCTTAATGCTGATGTCTGTAAAGCGCTGCGGAATATAGCTTTGCAACGTACATAAGTGCAGAAAATAAAGAAAATCCAGTGTAATGTATGATTTTATTGTATATGTATTGTTCATTTAAAGCTAGGATCACCATCTTTTACAGTTGTCATATCAGTCACATATCTGATAGTGTTTGTCCCTTATTTATTTCTGTCATTGTCTATTTCCTTTATTTATTATTCCCAGACAAATAACATGCAAAGATGAATGGTTGTCCTGTATTTATAGCTTTTAAGTTTGGTGTATGCCAACGCCATCATCCTGCCGAATGGTCACATCATTCTTCATTTTCCATACATTCAGCATGGAAATGGCGTGACCACAGTAGGCGTAACATAGCTTGTAGGAGTTGGGCCCACACCCCAATAGTTGAAAGTATTTTGCTGATGTTAAACAATTTTGTGGATAAAATGATAGTATACAAAATGGACATAGAATGTGTAACATATGTCTACTAACAACCATTATATGAACCATGTTCATGATGTGACAATTTTTTTGCAAATTAATGATGTCACCTTTTTGTTTTTGTCAACAGATTCCTGCCAACTGGGAACTCATTTGCATCCCTGCATTTTGAGTTTCTTTTGGGAACCTCGACGATTTTTCTGATTGTGCGTTACACTTGCCATGTCATCTGGCATCAACTCCGAGAGACAGTGATACCACAGTCCAAGGCGGACGATTGGGTTCAAATCGCTGAGGGCTTTAATCTTGCTGCACAGTTTCCAAACTGCATCGGGGCAATAAATGGCAAGCACATTCGTGTGAAGAAGCCTCCTCACTCAGGGACCCGATTCTTCAATTATTAGCAATATTTTTCGGTAGTGCTTATGTCTGTTGCTGACAGTAACTACCGGTTTATAATGCTTGATATCAGGCCTATGGAAGCACTGCAGATGCTCGCGTCTTTAGTGCTTCTAGAATGGGTGAGCGGCTTCATGCCAACCAGCTTGCCCTGCCCGAGTCCAGAAGACTGCCCGGATATGCAGGTCCCCCGGCTCCATTTGTGATCGTGGTGGATGAAGGGTTTGCATTGACTACCCATGTTATGCGGCCATTCCCAAAGCGTAGTTTGGATGTCAGGAGGCGTATTTTCAACTACCAGTTGACTCGTGCTCGTCGGTATGTTGAGTGCGCTTTCGGAATACTCTTTAGCAAGTGGAGGGTGTTTTTGTCATCCATACAAATGGATCTGGAGAATGCTACCCTGGTGATTCAAGCTTGTGTTGTTCTACACAACTTCACCAGGATTCACAAGGCTTCCTCTTCTGTTGACATGGAAGAATTTCCTACGTCAGCAGTTTTGGGTTTGGATAGGACCCTGCATAGACGACCTGGGACCTCAGGCATTGCAGTTCGGGAACTCTATGCAGACTACTTTTTCAGCCCAGAGGGGGTCCTTGCCATTGCAGATGGACGCTATTCGTGGCAGTGTTTAATTTATTCTGTTCTCGTTAGTTTTTTTTTTAGATAGATTATGAAATTTATGTTGTAGTTGAGTGTAGGGACTCACAAGAGAATGAGGACCCTTGACGTGGTCTTGCGGGCTGAGGTTTTGGGCCATAAAAAGATTGACGTTGAGTATAATTAATAAAGATGCTTTTTAAAGTCGACTGTTTTAAACAAAAATAATCTAGTTGATATATGGTTCCAAAAACCTTCTAATACCTCATTTAAAGATTGGATAATTAAAGTGATAGTACTAGGAGTATTGTGTGTGTCTATGTTATGTTGAAATGTGTTTACCTGTTTAATGTAATTTGTCTCACAATAAATTACTGAAGCCAAGTGATTTTTGCAATCAAGTTTTTACTGAAACCCTTGCCCCCCCAAACAAAATACAAAGACAATCCCTGTCTCGACAAAATACAAATAACAATAAATAAATAAAAAATACACAATTATAACTCAAAAAAGGTCTCTTGTGAAGGAGCCTTGGCCATATGAAGAAACTGGCAGACCTGGCCAGAATCAGGGCCAGATGAAGAACCTGGGCAGACTTAGCCAGGATCAGGCCCAGATGAGGAGGCAGGGCGAACCTGGCAAGGATCTTGCCCATAGGAGGAGGCAGGGCAAACCTGGGTAGGATCTGGCTTATATGAGGAGGCAGGGCAAACCGGGAAGGATTTGGCCCATATTAGGAGGCAGGGCGAACCTGGGAAGGATTTGGCCCATATTAGGAGGCAGGGCGAACCTGGGAAGGATCTGGCCCATATGAGGAGGCAGGGCAAACCTGGGAAGGATCTGGCCCATATGAGGAGGCAGGGTGAACCTGTGCAGGATCTGGGGCCCATGTGGCGTATCCCGGCCGGACCTAGGCAGGATGTGGGGCCCATGTACAGTAACTGCCCTGATTACTCTGCTGGCAAAGGAGGGGGTTGGGGTCTGGGAACCTGCAGGGTTTTTGGCCGTGGAAAGGTGGCCCTTGGGGTGGCTGTTGAGGAGGCGGGTACATGGTGGGCTGATGAGAGGGTGGCATCATTAATTGACGCCGTAGATCATCAATGTGTGAGTGTCTCCCTGGTCGTGGGAGGCATACATCTCAATCACAACTAATGAGGCTACACACATATTATGCCTCTCCATAGGGACCTGGCAGAGTAATGGTGCCAGTCCCCTCAAAACAGATTCCTCTTGTCCGTCACTCCTCCTCTGGGCACGGAACTCGATTACACGGGAATCTATCATTTCCCGAGTATCTTGCCCAGAGGCAGACTGACGGACATTCCTCCTTCTTCGCCTGGCCTGAGGCTGGTGTGTTGCTTGTGGGCTCCCTTTGGAAATGGCAGCAGGTTCTCTTGGCTGTTGTAGTTGCTCCTCAGCCAGTGTTGGTGCAGGAGAGGAGGCTGGTGAAAATACTGCAGGCGTTTCCGCCCCTCCCAAGTTAGAATGCTCGGGGTCATCCAGACTGTCCACAGTACTGTATTGATAAATGACATGAAAACACATTACCTTATGGCAAAATTACATTACAAAACACCAAAAGCATTATATGAAACATAGTGCTGTATGTCTACAATAAGGTGAGCCGAGATAGATCACATAAGTTTCTAAAATCTTCAGGTTTTCCATAAACATTTAAGGACACATTACATAATCCAACCTTTGAAGGACTGTTGCTTTGTTATAGGCAAAAAAAATCATTACAAATAGCTGGTTGTTTTGAACTGTCCAGCACCAAAACATTCACACACATTCCGCAGCTAACCAAGTGCTGATATTCTGACCTTGGATATCTGCTCTGCTCAACCTGCGGCCCTCCAGCTATTGCAAAACTCCAACTCCCATCATTCTCAGACAGCCCATATCTATAAGCCTACAGATGGTCATAGTGAGAGTTGTACTTTTCAAACAGCTGGAGGGCCGCAGGGTGAGCATCCCTGGTCTATATAAACGGAGAGGTAGATTCGCATTGCTTGACATAGCATATCTACAATTTAATATTTTTTTTTTGCTCATGCGAGTTAGAGTACAATATTACAAATAGGTAAAAGGCGGTAAACACACAAAAACACTTATTTAAACTAGCATGTGTTTATGCCAACTTGGACACACATCAAGCGAATGTCCCCTTCAACTGCCTTAAAAGCCACACCTTTGAAAAATAACTAACCAAAATGTGTCAACACGATTCTGTGCTAAATAACCTTCTGGAGTGACAACAATCGGTCACCCTGATTATGAAAAAGCACCTACAAAAGGGGAGAACTATGCATCTGGTGACTAAAATAAAACATTTGTAATTGGCCACCGCCATCATATATTGCACACCAAACCCGGAAGAAAGGTCTGCTATATTATGTTACTGGCCAATGACATATACCGCTACAAACAGTATTTTATGTTTACAAAAAACTTACGGCCTCAAGTCCATGACAGGGCGGAGAAACTGCAACTGCTCAGTGTACATATAAGGCCTTTTATGGAGACCACCAGACCCACTGCGGCCCTTTTCTGTGAGCTCCCGCCTAAACTGGTCCCGGCAGCTGTTCCACCGGGTCTTTGTCTTCTTGACTGTGAAAACATCAAACATGGCATAAAAATTAATAATTTCATCAATTATAACAAAAAACTGTAAAAAAATAACATTAACATATAAAACCAAACCAATAAACATATTGAAGCAATGCTAAAAGGTGAGAATGCACAGCACATGGTAGAGTAGGCCAGGTCTGGGTATCTGCAGTGTTTAAAAACGTACATGAGCATCCAACGAAAACATAATTACACAGCAGACCAATGTCGGACAGTACTTTGTGGTACTCATGTGAAGCAGAGGATCCAAGGTACAATAATTGCATAAAGGAGGAGATTATTTGTTCTAGGCCTTTTACAAATAATACTTTATGTGGAAAGGAGACAGATGTTGGAATAACAATTACAACAGGGCCATATGTGACCAAAACTATAAAGTGCTCATGCTGGGTAGACATTACTAATGTGTGCTGTAGCTAAAGTCAGGACATCCATTAAAACATGGTGGTGTTTGAATAAATTGGAAGGATCAAAATAGGCACAGGCCAGTTCATAATTAACGCTGGCCACAAAAGGAACATGATTATGACATGAATATAGTAGTTGTAAAATAATTAGGGACAACACAGGGGCAGGACACAACAATGACATAGCTTGCACTTACCTAAATCATCCCGACCTCTGCTATCTACTTTATTCCATTCAGAAGGTCTGATTTGACGGGCCACTTGCTCCTACGATGCATCCTTCCTCACCCGATCGTGGTAGATATTGTTGCGGCTGCACCAAATCTCGGGACGTTCCTGCACCAACCTAATTAATTTGTCCACATTCCAACGTGGCATCTTGTGATATTTGCAGACAGCCAAAAGCACAAGCCAAACTGTGGCAGGTGCCTATCACTCACCAAACTCTGAGTTTGAACTTCCTGTACCTTTTTTTTTTATGTCAAAGGTCTTGGATCCAGGTTGCTTGGCAACGGATCCGCAAAAAATGCGGATGACCTACGGATGGCTTCCGTTGTGCATTCGCTGTTTTTACAGACCCATTGACTTGAATGGGTCCGCAAACCGTTTTTTGCGGACAAGAATAGGACAGGTTATTTTTTTTTGCGGATCACTTAACGGAGCAACGGATGTAGACAGCACACAGTGCTTTCCGCATCTTTTGCGGCCCCATTGAAATGAATGGGTCCGCATCCTATCCGCAAAAAAAAAATGAAACGGACGCGGAAACAAACTACGGTCATGTGCATGAGACCTTATTCACACATCAGTGTTTGGTCAGTGTTTTCCATCAGTGATTTTGAGCCAAAACCAGAAGTGGAGACTACACAGACATATGGTATAAGAATAAGGGAAAGATCTGCACCTTTTCTGTATTTTAGAGCCGCACCTGGTTTTTGCTCGAAATCACTGACCGAACACTGACTGTGTGAATGAGGCATACAACACATAATTGTGGTGGAAAACAAGTATGCCAGTATGATGGTGAAAATCGAGCCAGAAAACTTGCGCATTTAGCTTAGTAAATCTGCATGTAAATTACAAGAAAGACAGTACTTTTCTATGTTCTCAGAGGCAAGTAGATACGCAAAGGAGACAATTCCTAGGAAAGTCATCAGCTGCAGGGATTTCTGAGACAGGAACATCTCTGTAGTCTGTAGAAATAAAAAAAAATATGTTGGAATGTATTTTTGAAATGCTCACAAGATTTGTAATATAGTATTATAATTAATACTTGGTTACCGTATTTTTGGGAAATTTTTTTTGCAATTTTTTTTTAAAAAGGGCCTGCATCTTGAAGTCCGCATTAAGAGTGGTCCAGCACTGCTAGATCCCACCTGACTGCTTCCTTGATGATCCGACAGGGCGCTCATACAGCGCTTTGTTGAATCATTTCTCTCTCCTGCCTGACACTGATCTCTGTGATCAAAATGATTGTTCAGCACATGGAGGGGAGCTGTGTTTTCAGGTGTGTACGCAACAGAGCTGTGTGTATGTCATCTGTGTAGCAAAGATGTGTTTGTCAGGTGTGTATGCAGCAGAGCTTTGTTTATGTGTGTGTGTGTATATATAATTTTTGTGTATGTATAATGTGTGTGCTACAAAGCTGTGTGTGTCTGTAATATGCATAGTGCACTACTGTGTGTGTATATAATGTGTGTACACAAAGCTATGTGCGTGTTTAATGTGCGTACTACAGAGTTGTGTTTATAATGTGTGTCCTGGAGAGCTGTGTGTGTGTTTGTATAATGCCATGATCATGGAGAGTACAAAAAATACCTAAAAAAAAAAAAAAATATCTAGTAGAACAAGCATATTGGGACGCTACAGAGCAATGACAGGAGACAAATGTACTCGGATAGGTACATTTAATGAGGTGACCACATACTCCATTTATGTTTGTTACAATGGTCAGCAGATTACACACTGAAGTTAACAGTAGCTGACCAAAACTATTTACCTCTCCACTTCATTAAACTACCAGGGAAGGTTGAATAAGTAGATTTTTTATTTTTTTTTGTGTGTAAGGCTCCATTCACACGTCCGCAACGTGTTTTGCGGATCCGCAAAACACGGACAGCGGCAATGTGCATTCCGCATTTTGCGGACCGCACATTGCCGGCACTAATAGAATATGCCTGTTCTTGTCCGCAATTGCGGACAAGAATAGGACATGTTCTATTTTTTTGCGAAACGGAAGTGCGGACCCGCAATTCCGTGTCCGGGCAGCACATCGTGCTGCCCCATAGGAATGAATGGGTCCGCAATTCCGTTCTGCAAAATGTGGAACGAAATTGCGGACGTGTGAATGGAGCCTAAACCTGGGGTGCATCTTATAGTTTGAAAAATATTTTGAAAAACATGGAGCCATCTATTAAATATAATGTAATAAAACACAGGTTTGAACCCAACCTATACACACACACACACACACACACACACACACACACACAACTAAATATACCATATACCTTCAATAGCTGTTGACCAGTAGCTATCTCTCTCTACTCCTGCATACACATACTTAACAGTAAGGCCCCTTTCACACGGGCTAGTTTTCCGCGCGGGTGCAATGCATGAGGTGAACGCATTGCACCCGCACTGAATCAGGACCCATTCACTTCTATAGGGTTGTTCACATGAGCGGTGATTTTTTTTACGCATCACTTGTGCGTTGCGTGAAAATCGCAGCAAGCTCTATTTTGTGCGTTTTTCACGCAACGCAGGCCCCATAGAAGTGAATGGGGCTACG
This sequence comes from Bufo bufo, assembly GCF_905171765.1. Classification (NCBI taxonomy): domain Eukaryota; kingdom Metazoa; phylum Chordata; class Amphibia; order Anura; family Bufonidae; genus Bufo; species Bufo bufo. The sequence continues at coordinate 191,543,293 of NC_053391.1, read as the reverse complement.
TGAAAATCGCAAGCAAGTGCGGATGCGGTGCGATTTTCACGCACGGTTGCTAGGAGACGATCGGGATGGAGACCCGATCATTATTATTTTCCCTTATAACATGGTTATAAGGGAGAATAATAGCATTCTAAATACAGAATGCATAGTAAAATAGCGCTGGAGGGGTTAAATTTAAAAAAAAAAAAATTTAACTTACCTTAATCCACTATCTCGCGCAGCCCGGCTTCTCTTCTGTCTTCTTCTTAGCTGTGTGCAGGAAAAGAACCTGTGGTAACGTCACTCCGGTCATCACATGATCCATCACCATGGTAAAAGATCATGTGATAGACCATGTGATGACCGGAGTGACGTCACCACAGGTCCTTTTCCTGCACACAGCTAAGATGAAGACAGAAGAGATGCCAGGCTGCGCAAACAAGTGGATTAAGGTGAGTTAAATTTTTTAAATATTTTTTTTAACCCCTCCAGCGCTATTTTACTATGCATTCTGTATTCAGAATGCTATTATTTTCCCTTATAACCATGTTATAAGGGAAAATAATACAATCTACAGAACACCGACCCCAAGCCCGTTCGGGTTTGGGTACCAAACATGCCGATTTTTCTCACGCGCGTGCAAAACGCATTACAATGTCTTGCACTCGCGCGGAAAAATTGTGCATGTTCCCGCAACGCCAGTGTGAAAGAGGCCTAAGTGTTTTCAATGGGGAGAGAGGAGAAAGCCTCTGGCAGTGGCTTGTCTCCATGAGAACAAAGGGATCAGGCATTGAAATTCAAGGTGCCCGTACATAAGTATTAGATTGTCGTCCAGTCCACAGTGGCCCAGTAGTTGGTGGGATTTGGTGTGACAATACAAACTTTACTATATAAAAAATTCTGTTCATGAGATATTCAATTTTATGGCTCTAAGTTACTGGAGAATTATTAGAAATACACAGAGGAGGTTTTATATGATGAGCTATTGGAGAGCAAGGGGCCTATATACTGTTTTTGCCCTCTATGTCTGCCCCTGTTCTTAAAAAGGTTGACCAATTTGTAAAAATATTTTCCAGTAGGCCTTGATCCAACCATAACTTAACCTGCCACTCAGCAGAAGGCTTCCAGGTCCCAATCAGTGAGCTGTTTAAACTCGAAATGTCTTCCGCCCCTGCCTCCATAGGGCACAAAATGGCAGCAGTGACATGATTCACCCGCGCCACAGCATTCTTTTGCTTTCCTTGGATGGATGTTCTAATGTGCTTGCGCTGAACATGTTTATTTGCTGTTTAGGTTATGCACAAACAGGATCTATCAATGAACAGCAGTGAAAGTGGTGACGTGGGTGAATCCTTCTACTGTGTAGTGGTGGTAAGTTATTTAGCGATATACAGATTAGAGATGAGCGAACTTCTTGAAATTCGTTTCATATCAGATTTGTCAAATTTTTCATCAAAAATCGATTCTACACTAATCACATATGCTCAAATGGCATGAAAAAAATTTATATATGCAGTATCTGTTTATTATATCTCTTTATTTTTTAGGTCTTTCTCTTCTACTCCTTACTTTTAAGTTCACAGCAATAGCAAATTTATAGCAATGGGAGGTAAATGCATGGTTGACAGTTTTAACAGACAGCATGTTTAAAAACACTGCACCGTTGTTTTTCATATTAGAAACCTTCCAAAATGTGTCACTCATTGAGTGAAGATGGTGTTTGAACACAACTGGTTTTATTGGAAAAAAAAAAACTGTGGCTTGTTGGTACCAAGCGTCCAAAATTTATGCCTAATTGGGGGCAGATGCCTGTTTATAAACATATAAAGCTGCTTTTTCTGAAGTCGAACAAGCCTGAAAAAATACCCCCTCTTATTTGGGAGCAGCAGCAGTGTAGATGTGGAAAGGGTAAGGTATGTAGGGGTAAATAGTGGCAACAATAGTAGCGCCAGCAATTGCAGCACAGCATGCAACAGAAATGGCAGCAAGTAGATACTGTATGAGTGAGGCTGTGTTGGAGTAGTAGTATTAGTGATAGTTGTGATGATAGTGGCAGTAAAGGTAATGGACGTGGCAGTACGGGGATAAGCAGCAGGTATTAGCAGCTGTGGTGGCGGCAGCAGCAGCTATACAGTATTGAACATGATGGTAAGCAGGCAGACATCAGCAGTTGCACGATGTCAGCAGCAACCATACGTTATGGAACATGATGGTAAGCAAACAGACAGCGTCAGTGGCATGATGGCGGCAGCTGCCATACGGTATCGGACATGATGGTTGGTAGGCGGACAGTAACAGTGGCATGATGGCGGGAGCAGTGAAACAGTACGGAACATGATGGCTAGCAGGCAGGCAGTGGCATGATGGTGATGTCTTGTTCATTTTGACGAAAGTGATGTTTTATACACTAGGGGAGGTTTCAACTGCAGAAGACAATTTTGTCCATTTGTGTGTGACACCATCTGTTTAGCAGAAAACCCTCTTTGAGATGACACTGGAGGCTGGACAAGACAGTACAGAGAGAGAGCATACTTGGCTACTTCCAGCCATTGTTCCAGTCTGGCTGCTCAGAACTCTATGGGGTCAAAGAACAATGTATACGCTGGAAAAAGGCCACAGTTCCAGGTAAGACTGAACCTGGATGTTCAGGCAGTACGTCTCCGTTTTCTGATTTCTGCCAGTCTGGCGTACAAGTAGCACATGAAAAAATTCCTCCATCATGTTAATGATGCTAAACTGGTTAATGCTGCAGCAAGCTGCGCACACTGGTAATAAAGAAATTTGGTTTCCGTTTTGGTGACAGGAAAACATTCCCCCATTTTGCTTTGATAGAAAGGGTCTAAAAGCATAGCTATCCAGTAATCATCAGATTGCTTGATAGTAAGGATACGTCTGTCATTATGTAAGCAAGCAAGCATACAGCTAGCCATTCTCGCCAGCATGCCTACGGACCCATTTCTTTCCGGCTCTACCCCCCCTCCCCCAGTGAGATTATTGGTTTGGTGTCATTTTCATCAGCAGCAGCTTTTTCCTCCTGTATAGGCAACTTCTCCTCGTCCTGCTGCTCCTCGTCCACTTCTTCCTCCATGGGACTTTCTTTGTGTGGGCCCCAACAGCTATAAGGCAGTCTCCTGGACCACCCCCAAGCACCGCCGATACACAATTATTATTTTTTTCCGGTGTATTGGCGGTGCTTGGGGGTTGGTCCTCTGTCCCGGGCCGGAGCCTAATGTAAAAGTTCAGTTATTATGTTTTTAACAGTGGTTTTAACAATGCTACTATTGTTTTAAATGTCTATTACATTTTTGTACTCTTCAGTCTAACCATTTTTGGTATGTTTCAGAAATTAACCTCCGGCTGCCTTTCGTATTTTTGTGACATTGTCCTCTCATTATTGTCAACAAGTCAGGAGCGTTTTGGCAAAGAAGAGCAACCTTGCCATATGTCCATATTAAATTTGGATTGTTGGGAATATTGGGGTTCTGGCTCTTGCAAATGTTTTTGTGATGATTTATACCGTGTTATACTGCTCAGTTAGGCATATGCTATGGTTTTTAATGTACTAGTCACTGCATGTCACATTGCACTTGCACTTTGCACTTTTTGGAATCACTTTTTTTCAATCACTTTATTTTTATCATCATTGTGTGGCCTGTAATTATAAATTTCATTACTGTGTATTGTTATTTAATTATGATGCTTAATAATTCTTTTTTATCATGTCACTCATTATTCTAATTATCATTATATGTAACATATTTAATGTAATTTTAATACCTATATGCACTTTTTTATTTTCTCACTAATCATCATATTATTTACAGATGAGTTTATTTTTATTTATGTGCCGATTTATGGGCTAATGTACTTTTATACTATTAGTAATTGCCATATATTTCTAGGATCATGATTAATAATACATTTATTTAATGGTTATTAGGCAGTCCCCTAAAAATACCTTGCAATATAGCTGATCATTTCAACATATGTATATCCTTTTAAATAGTAATATGGGCATGTTGCCCTTTACCAATATGGCGCTCATGCTGTCATGTGACGTCTTAATCCCGCAATGTTGATGTAAGAGATATTTGGCTTTCAGGCCTTAGTGAGGACTGAGGATGGGCAGTCAAGTAATGATCCGCCCACTCTATGAATAAGTAATAAGGCGGTTTGTTGCGGATCACTCTAACATAGTGAGTCGCATGATCTAATTCGTCATGTGACCATGGTGTCACATGACCGAAATGAATCTGGCAGGATTTGGCGGTCATTTTTGGGACTAGGTGCGGCATTGTATTGCCGGAACTAAGACTCCTCCTTTGCCTCTCAGATGTGGGACATTAAATTTGGAATGGGAGATATTTGCCTAATCAGAGGGGGTATAAATAGGATGTGGTTTGGATGGTTGGTACGCCCCTTGGAGGAAGCAAGGTGAAACGCGTGTCGGGGTTGGTGGTCCCTCTGAATCCCTGGTTGGTATCTGTCTTTCCTACAATATTGCATTTGTGACTGCATTGCCTTATCTTGTATGCTGCTATATTTATTATGTTCCATTCAGGATTAGCCGTTGTTGGGATTTAACTTGTATGTTACTACTTCTTGCCATAGGTCACTGGGACGTGCGGTATCATTAGTAGGATTTGGATTTTTTGCAATTGGAAATGAATTGCTGATATTTTGTCAGCCCTTTTTTGTGACATTGCATGTCCTTTGTAGACCTTGATAGTTGTTTTTGGGGGACCACTATTATCACAGTACTTCCGGTATTTGCTGCTATTTTATCAGTAATTATATTTGTTGAGTTGTATGTTTTTCTATAAATAAACTATTAGGTTACATTATAAGTGTGTCTTTAAATTTTTGGTGAGCTTTAGTGTCACACTTATTGTATTATTTGGAGTTTGCTAATATTGGTTGCGAGTATGTGTCATTCCCACAAAATGCAGATGGCCATAATATTCCTGCCATCGTCGCTGACCACCTTGCCTAGTTGAAGTTGGCAGGAGATAGCCAGTGAGATGGTTGCTGCTGTTACGGATCCATTGATTAAGGATCAAGACGTATCAGTGGTAATGTGGAACCACTCTGCCACGTAACTGGTTTGATGTTGGGCCAAACGCTATGGTTGTTATTCACAGGCAGGAATAGGTCAGACATGACAATGAACACAGGTTAGATATACATACCGGCATACAGAACATATAACATAAAAGGGCAGTGAAGACTCATGATGCAATTGAAAAGCTTCTCTGGGGTTGCAGGGAGGAGGAGCCGGAAGAATGCTGTGACCCATGGCTCCCAGGCACAATGTCAGAATCAGAGGAGATATCCGCATCATCCTGCTGTGTCTGAGAAGATGAGGGATCCATCCAGTCCACAATCTTATCCTTTTTCTCCTAAATAATAATGTTGCGCCTATCTGAAGCCAGGAAGAACAGTTCTCTACTACTAATGCTGGCCGGATGGTGTTGCTACTGCTGCTACTATCCATATTCTGACTCTAAAATGAGAATGTATGGGTCTTTCATTTTCCAGACATTTTATTATTAGGCCTATAAATGAAAAGTTAATGCATTTTATGCAGTAAAATGTGTTGAATTACACGGTCTGTTGCAGTAATGTGTTCATTAACACGGGTATAAGCAATAATGCAATTGTTGCAGTAGAATCTTTGAACTACGTTGGTATGATGCATTATTGCATTCACTAGCACAGGTATAATGGCAATTTTTATAGTAAAATGCCTTTGATATGCAGTCTGTTGCAGTAATGCATTTACTGACAGATATAAATGCAATTTTTGTAGTAAACTGTCTTTGAACTGCATGGTATGTTGCAGTAATGCAATTTTTGCAGTTAATATCTTTGAACTACACGATGTTGTGCATTAACACAATACAATATTTAGCTTTTTGCAAGTTTTTTTTTTTTCAGTAAAAATAAAATGGATTCAATACATGGGTATAAAAATGGTGTAATTACAGTATTGTTTTTGCTGTAACTACCCGTTATCTTGCAGTAGTATGTAATGCATTTAATACCTAGTATAAAGATGGGGTTATGGCAGTATTGCTTTTGCTGTAACTACTCATTTTCTTGCAGCAATATGCAACACGCTTCATCACAGGTGTATAAAAATGGCAAAATTGCAGTATTGCTTTTGTTGTAATTACCCATTATCTTGCCACACATTCTGTAAGATGGGTATTATGCACTGAAATGCCCAAGTACAAACGGTAAATTTAAACTGCTTTTTACAAGGAAAAATGCACAATTGCTCGTCATTTGAAGCAGAATATATGCTATTAGGTTGTTGGCAATAAGTCTATGAACTCTAGAAACCTGAGTTTGAAAAAATAGTTACAGGAAAAAAATATTTTCTTGTGGGGTTTTGTAGTACAGAACCAGCTGCCAACAGCTGTATTAAAAACACAACTCTGAGTGATCAGTCTCCCACTCCCTCATGCTTTCCCTGATCAAAGTCTAAATAATACCCAATAATTAGTTGTTATTCTCTCCCTATACTCTTCTTATAGCGTCCCTATCACACTATATTAGTGGCTTGTGTCTATAATAGCTTTTTTTCAGACACTGCCACAAGACATCCTTCAGGGTCACAAGCTTAACACAGAATGGTGATTCTTCTTTCTCACCATAAGGACCTGCCTGTCTACTGAACCCTGATTGACTGATCAAACTGTCTTTCAGCCTCTGAGCCAATCATGACAAGCCCCCCCCCCCCCCAACTTCCTCTTAGTGTCATATGATCCTTCATCTTCTCCCTCCTGGTTGTCCCCGGCAGTTTTCACAGTAAAATGCTGCTGGGTGGCATTTTTAGGCGAGTCGTCCAAAGCAAATTGCAAAAAATTCACACTCATTTGGTCAAATTTTTTTTTTCAGGTTTATTTATTGGTTTTATTATAGAAAATACATAATCATCAAGGACAAGGACTCTGAACGGGTGAGGAACCATATTGTTCTCAGCTGCTGTACGGCACTGTCCATCTCATATATAGCTTCAGCTGCATGACACTGATCCCAGGAGCTAACTCTCTAACCACAATCCTTGAGGCTTTAGTTTACTTCAAGATTCCTGATGAGCGGTAAATTATGTTTTCTCAGAGATTTTAGGAACTGATCCTTGTCTTCCTTTCCCCAGGATTCCACATGATGGAAGAGCTCCCGCCACTGCTCCAGAGAGGTCACCTTGCTGCGCACTGTTTCATATGCTTCATGTGATAATAGTCTATAGGGGTCATCTATGATCGGAGCCACCAGAACCACCCGTGATATCAGTGCAGCGGGATGCTGATCCACGAAATGCTCCGTGTCTCTAGATGTGGCTCCCTGATCTGCCCCCGAGCTGGGCTTCTAGAAGGCACCGCCATTCACCATCTTAACGTCTTTCCTGAGGTCTTCAACCTCCTGCTTCTCATCTATGGCTTCTAGAACAGTTAGGGTGACCTCAATTCCATAGAAATCCTTGTAGTATCCTCTGGTCAGATCAGCCACATCCTCCGGGTTGGGTTCCTCCAGTTTACAGTTGGGGATCTTGCAAAATCCTTCCTTGATCTCCCAGTCATTTAACTTGTTTATAAACCTCTTAGATATTTTTTTTCTAGATTCTCCAGAGCTTGGACCAGGACGTCTCTCTCCGTCTTCCCCATATCCTCCTAAGTAGTGACCCCAAAAGGTAATCTCGTCCCTCGTCAGCTGGAATTGAAACCCTTGTCTGCATTTCTTCATCTTTCTGCCTTCCCTTTAAATCATGGCGGCCACCTCTAGTGGCCGTATATAATAAGTAAAGGTTTTCCCGCCAGCCCTTTGATCTGATGAAAGGGGTGATTCACTTCTGAAACGCGTTGTTTTAATGCAAACCACAATATCCCAGGCTGTGACTGATTGCTCCAGTGACAGACTTCATTCTTACTGTGCCTACCAGGATTCCTCCTTGATCTGCTCATTGGAGAGACTGGCTTGAGGATGTGGGCAGCGATAAGAAGCATATGCTATTACATGGAAGGAGTGGTGAGTATCCCAACAGAAGAAGGTGAACGCAATACTGACCTGTGCTCCTATATATTCTTCCCAATGGTACTTTACGAGACACTGCCTTTTTTTTTTTCTTCTCTTTTTGTTTATTTTTATTTAGAATATCAAGAGAAATGACAGCCATATAAAATACATTAACCCCTTAGTGACCAAGCCTGTTTGGGCCTTAATGACCAAGCCAAATTTTGGAAATCTGACGTGTCATTTTAGCTTAGAATAACTTTGTAACGGTTTGCACATCAAAGTAATTCTGACATTGTTTTCTCGTCACATATTGTACTTTACTTAGGTGGTAAAATTCTACCGATAAAATATGTGTATCTTTATTAAAAAAGTGAAAATTTAAAAAAAATTGCACATTTTCCTATTTTCAACTGCAATATTTCACATACATAAATACTATTCAATATTTTTATCAGAAATATATTTCCACATCTTTACTTTATTTTGGCTGCACTTACAATTTTTTTTTACTTTTTTTTTATTTTATTTAGGAGACAACATTTTAACATTTTAATTTGAAGTACATTTTTTTCCTGCAACAAGCCAAGTTTGCAGAGGCTTATAAGTGTCAGAATAATAGAACCCCCCAAAAGTGAACCCATTTTAAAAACTAGGCCCCTTAACGTATTTATCTATGGGTGTAATGAGTTTTTTGACCCACTAGTTTTTTAAAGAAATTAATGCTAAGAAGGTGAAAAAAAATAACACTTTCATTTTTTACACAAAAGTGTCAATTTAAAGACAGATTTTTTTCTACAGAGCACATGAAAATGAAGATGTACACTCCAAAATGTATCACCCCGTTTCTCCTGTCTTCAAAAATACCCCCATTGTGGCCCTAATCTTATGTCTTGACAAACGGCAGGGCCCAAACATAAAGGAGCACCCAGTTGTTTTCAGAACACCAAATTTGCTTGAAAATGGTTCAGGCCCCATTGCACACTTGTAATGGCATTGAACTGCCAAAACAATAGAAAACCCCCATAATGGACCCCATTTTGAAAACTAGACCCCCTAAGGTATGCATCTAGGGGTGTAGTGAGCATTTAGACCCCCTAGTTTTTTGGAGAAATTAATGCAAAGCAGGCTTTTTTTTTCTTCATTTTTTACACAAAAGTGTCATGTCTACAGAGCACATGAAAATGAAGATGTACACTCCAAAGTGTAAGGAAACAAATCAGAAAAGGTAAAATTAGTTCCAATGTCTGAAAAAAAAAATTTGGCTCCCTCCCTGGAAAGCCAACAAACTAAACAGAAAATGAGAATAAATTTAATTCCTGAACCCCCCCATGTTCTTTTTGGTATTAAATAAAATTAATAATTCGCAACCGTATGGTAAGTTTTAAAACAGGGGTAATTGCAGAGGCCTGGTTGCGATGGGCAACTAGGGCAGTAAATCGGGTGTCCCTCCTCCTTCCATGTTTGCTACACACCCGGCATCTTTTCTGTGGATAAGTTTTGCTGGTAGTGGCAGGGACGGGGTGTCATGACCGGCGTCACGCAAAGGGAGGGAAATGGGAAGGCCCTGTCCAAGGGAGAGGGAAAGGTGGTGCCCCTGACTCACCTTGAGGCTGGCACCTGACTGCCCTGACGTCCCTAGACGGGTTCCTCACCCGTACGCCGATCACGTGCCTAAACCCTGGCTTTCCCTAAGATGAGCCCTACGTAGTGAACAGGGCGGTGGGATCACTAGTCCGCACCACCGACACTAAAGGAAAACACCAAGGAGAGGACAGACAATACAGACAAAACATATAATCCCAGGTGGGCGACAACAGCAGACAACAAAAGCCCAACAGGGATCCGGAGGGTAACGCTCTGGAACAACAACCAGGGATCACAGCTACTCAGCTCCAGTGGGTCAGTATAGAAGTCCAGGCAGGAAGCTCTATCTGGCAACCAGAGAAGTGGGAGAGGGGAATATAAGGAGGCTGGGAGTGCTGAACAAGAAACAGCTGAGGAGAAGAAGCTACGGATCCCTGAGTGAGCCAAAAAGGGTTGCAAGGCAAACCCAGAAAGCTACCATTAAGAAATAGCACTATCTTTATACATAGAGCGCGCAGCCACCCGCTGCGACTTCCTGACCCCGGGTATAACGGAGTCAGACGTGGCTCTTGACATCCTCGTGACACGGGGTGAGGGAAATGGCGTTCTGAAAGCCTTTGAACGTCCTCCGATTCGAAGGCTTGCCCAGGTGCGGGGGACTCAAACAGGAGACTCTCAACCACCTTCTCCTGGTACTCGAGGAAGTTGAGGTTTCCCTGGGACTTTTTAAATAAAAAAACTATTGTAGGTAGCAATCTGGATGAGGTAGATTGCTACCTTTTTATACCAGGCCCTGTTTTTTCGCTTCACCGGGTAGGGATGAAGTACCTGGTCTGAGAGGTCTACATCTGCCATAAATTTATTGTAGTCTGTCACACAGACCGGTTTGTGCTTGTCCGCCGTAGCCCCCCTCTCCCTAACTGCCACTGTGGTGTCTGCATGCAAGGTGGTCAGCATGTAGACATCCTTCCTGTCCTTCCACTTCACGGCAAGCAGCTGGTCACTTGCGAGGGCGAAGGATGTTCCTTTCTCCAAACGTTTGGAGACCAGCGGTTGTGGGTATCCAACTCTATTTTTGCGGACTGTCCCACAAGCCCCTGTGTTTGCAGCATGGAGGGATTTATAAAGGGGTATACTGGTATAAAAATTATCTGTGTACACATACAGGGAGTGCAGAATTATTAGGCAAGTTGTATTTTTGAGGATTAATTTTATTATTGAACAACAACCATGTTCTCAATGAACCCAAAAAACTCATTAATATCAAAGCTGAATATTTTTGGAAGTAGTTTTTAGTTTGTTTTTAGTTTTAGCTATTTTAGGGGGATATCTGTGTGCAGGTGACTATTACTGTGCATAATTATTAGGCAACTTAACAAAAAACAAATATATACCCATTTCAATTATTTATTTTTACCAGTGAAACCAATATAACATCTCAACATTCACAAATATACATTTCTGACATTCAAAAACAAAACAAAAACAAATCAGTGACCAATATAGCCACCTTTCTTTGCAAGGACACTCAAAAGCCTGCCATCCATGGATTCTGTCAGTGTTTTGATCTGTTCACCATCAACATTGCGTGCAGCAGCAACCACAGCCTCCCAGACACTGTTCAGAGAGGTGTACTATTTCCCTCCTTGTAAATCTCACATTTGATGATGGACCACAGGTTCTCAATGGGGTTCAGATCAGGTGAACAAGGAGGCCATGTCATTAGATTTTCTTCTTTTATACCCTTTCTTGCCAGCCACGCTGTGGAGTACTTGGACGCGTGTGATGGAGCATTGTCCTGCATGAAAATCATGTTTTTCTTGAAGGATGCAGACTTCTTCCTGTACCACTGCTTGAAGAAGGTGTCTTCCAGAAACTGGCAGTAGGACTGGGAGTTGAGCTTGACTCCATCCTCAACCCGAAAAGGCCCCACAAGCTCATCTTTGATGATACCAGCCCAAACCAGTACTCCATCTCCACCTTGCTGGCGTCTGAGTTGGACTGGAGCTCTCTGCCCTTTACCAATGCAGCCACGGGCCCATCCATCTGGCCCATCAAGACTCACTCTCATTTCATCAGTCCATAAAACCTTAGAAAAATCAGTCTTGAGATATTTCTTGGCCCAGTCTTGACGTTTCAGCTTGTGTGTCTTGTTCAGTGGTGGTCGTCTTTCAGCCTTTCTTACCTTGGCCATGTCTCTGAGTATTGCACACCTTGTGCTTTTGGGCACTCCAGTGATGTTGCAGCTCTGAAATATGGCCAAACTGGTGGCAAGTGGCATCTTGGCAGCTGCACGCTTGACTTTTCTCAGTTCATGGGCAGTTATTTTGCGCCTTGGTTTTTCCACACGCTTCTTGCGACCCTGTTGACTATTTTGAATGAAACGCTTGAATGTTCGATGATCATGCTTCAGAAGCTTTGCAATTTTAAGAGTGCTGCATCCCTCTGCAAGATATCTCACTATTTTTGACTTTTCTGAGCCGGTCAAGTCCTTCTTTTGACCCATTTTGCCAAAGGAAAGGAAGTTGCCTAATAATTATGCACACCTAATATAGGGTGTTGATGTCATTTGACCACACCCCTTCTCATTACAGAGATGCACATCACCTAATATGCTTAATTGGTAGTAGGCTTTCGAGCCTATACAGCTTGGAGTAAGACAACATGCATAAAGAGGATGATGTGGTCAAAATACTCATTTGCCTAATAATTCTGCACGCAGTGTAGTACCCTTTGTGCAGGAATGGCACCAATAAATCCCACACAATTTTGCCTAATGTTCCAATATTTTCGGGGCAGCCTGGGGGGTTGAGTTGGGAGTCTCTGCCCTCATAAATAGACAGACCACAGGTGTAGCCGGTTGTGCTCTCGCACACCTTATACATTTTTACCCCATATCTGGCACGCTTGGAGGGAATATATTGACGGAAGGAAAGGCGGCCTTTAAAACTGAAAAGGGACTCATCAATGGATACATTTTTTTCAGGGGTATATAATTTCAAGAATAAATCTGTAAGGAGGGAAATAAGGGGTCTCAATTTATTTAGGTGGTCGAAGGCTGGGTCAGTTCTGGGCGGGACTTGGGAATTGTCAGAAAAATGCATGAACCGCATTAGGACTTCATACCGGTTACGGGACATAACTGCTGCAAACAGGGGTTGAGTGGACAGTACTCGCAGCCCAATAGGATCGGACAGTTTTTTTTTACGATGCCCATGTCCAGGGTAAGCCCCAATTTTTTATTTATTTCAGGGGCACTTGTGGGGGTCCACCATCTTACATTAATAGACGTGGGCTTTTGTACAGCAAACTGTGTGGCGTACAAATTAGTTTGCTGCACAATTAACTCAAGGACGTTATCATCCACAAATAAGTGAAAAAAATCATAAGGGGTAAAATTGGCGACATCCACATTAATTTGGGGAGTGGATAAAAATTGGGGTACTTGGGGGGAAAATGAAGTGGCAGGAACCCACGTAGCAGAAGGGACGGGACCACTGGGTGGAGAATGAGAGGAGGTGGTGACTTCTACCACCATAGGGCTATGAGATCTGGGGATGGAATCGGAGTCCCCGCTATCTGAAAATATTTCCGCCTCTGAAGCGGTGTCAGAAGCAGAGTGGTCAGAGCAGAGAAATTCGTATGCCTGCTCTGCACTGAATAATCTCTGAGCCATTTTTTTATCTGTACAGCTCAGAAAGAAATTAAAATAACTGACAGTCCCTAATAGACTGGTAATGGACGGCAAATGCCTGACACCCACTGACTGACACAGTGACACCCACTGACTGACGGAGTGACACCCATTGACTGACTGACACCCACCAACTCACTGACACCCACCGACTGACTCCCACCGACCGCCAGTAACAGACGGACACAGGGTCCCTAATAAAGATAATTGACCGTCACTAATAGAAGTCTAATGACGGACGCCTAATCACAAGAACCCACTGACCGCCAGTTACTGATGGACAGTTTATAATTAGATCTTTTTCTTTTTACAGTATGTAATCACAGAGCCAGGAAAGAAGTCTGATCTCTCTCTCCTCAGAACAACTGTGCTGAGGGGAGAGAGAAGCGCAGCCCTTGTCCTGGCTGTGTGTGTAAATATAATGGATGTGATCTCCATGATAGGTTTATCCACGTGCTTGAATAACTTTATTTAAACATATCTGGGGGCCATATTGCCCCGATCGGGGTGCTGGGGGACCCGATTGGGGCATAATTTGAAATTCTCTCTCCTGAGGAGAGAGACCTTACTGTGAGCGGTGGTGAGGATAAGGGGGGGTGGGGGTTGAGGACCGGGTCCCAGCTTACGAGCAAAAGCGCTGGGGGACCCCATCGCTGCACGGGATACTTGGTCCCTCCTCTCTTACATGAGAGGCGGAAGAAAGTTTAGTGCGGGCAGCTTCACTGCCGGCATTTTCAGTTATCACTGTGATAAAGTGTATCACAGGATCACGTGATCAAAGACCGCTTGTCATGGTCTCTGATCACTGCCCCGAGCCCTCAGCTACCTCCGGTAGCTGCGGGCACGGAGCTACAGCGCTTGATTTTATCGCTACCTTGGGCTGAAGTGCTGCCGTAAAAAAGGCGGAGCTTCTGCCCAAGGCCCCTTAGTGACTGCCGTAAAAACACGTATGAGTGGTCACTAAGGGATTAAGCATCTGATTGCTCAAGATAAACCCTCCCACAGGGCAGCTGCCAAATAAACCGTATCAAGAGCATACACCTAATAGAAACCCCCTGGTGAAGCGAGGAAGGAAAAAAAAAAAAAAACATCTACCATGAAGACCAAATTTTAGATCATGCTTCTGGCTTATTTTGGGCAGTATATCTTTTCCCCGGCGCCTTTCCCAACGGCACTGACAGGAGGGTGCACAGCTACAGAAGATGAGGGAATGGCAGCTTGACCCGGTGTTAATAGATTTGGTTTGCAATTCAGGTTACAAAGATATATTTGTTTTGCTTGAATCCAGATAGTTGAAGCAAAGGAGGGGACCTACATACCGTGCCTTACTAAAGTATGGGATCACACAAGAAAGTTATTAGAGGTCATTGGCACATTAGATTTTACGCCAGTTTGGGGAAATGTTCATTTAGGTGAATTTGTGAATATGTCACAAGATAACTTCTGGATAAAATCAGGTATTAATTATATTTCACACAAAAATCCAAGCGAAGTTCCCCCAAAATAAAGGCAGAGACTGTTGCTGTCATAAATGTGGATATGTGAACGCGGATTTCAGGCATTTACTTTGGGAATATAGTAAAATAAAAAGGTATTGGGAACAGGTCTTTGTTGCTTTACAAAAGGAGTCTCCTTCGACATATAGCCCTGGGATGTTGACAGTGATGTTGGGATATTATGCTGTAGACACGGAAGTCCCGGCCCGGGTCAGACAGATCTGGATGAGGGGTCTGATGGTGGATAAAGTTATTTTAGTTAAATATTGGGGGTCTGTCTCCCCACCCTCGTTAAATGAATGGATCCTGTACCTTCAACAAATTAAAGTCTGAGGATATGGAAAGGAAACGGAGAGCGGCACGTGTGACTGTTCAGACATAGTTACTAGTGTAATTATGTCTGTATTTATCAGAGCCATAGCGACGACAGCCAATTGGGGGGGGGGGGGGGGGGGGGTGGGAGGTTATAGTTTTATTTGTTGTATTAATTGTGAATCTACAGTCATGTTCATAATCTATGAAGGATTCTGTGGTATGTTATAGGGTAGTTGACTATTGTTTTATAGTGACTATCCTGTATTGGATGCCTTTTCTATTATAATATGTTGTTGTTTTGTATCGTGAAGAAAATAAAATGGAATTTAAAAAAATATATATTTCACACATTTTTAGGGATGGGGTTATGCTCATACTAGATAAGATTTCTCACCCAGAAGGTATACGAAGGATTGATTGGTTCAGATATAGACAATTATACTCCTCTTATACTCTTACAGGTCAGTCTCCATTATTTATAGTAGAATATAATAGATTAATAGAAAGTCTGACTAAGGCACAGAAGGGGAAGATTAAATTATCACACATATATAGGGGATTGATCCGTGGCTCGGCAGGTAGGGTCTCATTTCCTAGTTGGGGGAGATGGAGATGTGAAGTTCCCGGATTAATACAGACAGATTGGGATAGGATTTGTTGTAATATGAGCAGATATTTAGTGAATTTTAATCACACAGTAATCCAGTTTAATTTTGTGCACTGGTTATATCTATCTCCCGTTTGAATAGCAAGGATGCATGGGGGGCCCAACTCGGGTTGCCATAGGGGGGACCACGAGTTCGCCGACTTCATGCATCTTTGTTGGCACTGACGATATGTTCAGGTATTTTGGCAGCGGGTATATGGCACTGTTAAAAATAGGACTGTGGTACAGCCGCCGTTCAACAACCAAGCTGCCATATTAGGGGATATAGAGCAATGTCAAGTTAGAATTCAAGTTCAAACTTATTTCTATGGTTTTTATGTTGGCTAGAGTGATCATTGCACATGGGTGGATGGCTAGAGCCGCTCCGGTTATAAACAACTGGCTCAGCCTGGTTAATAAAGTGAAGGCATATGAAAAGGGTTAATTACTCTTACTGGTAATTGGATTTTCCAATAGCCTCCCCAAAGGCACTGACAGGAGGGTGCTCCCTGCCTCCAGGACAGGAAACAACACGTAAGCTCAACTTTAAAAGGGGGCCTCCTCCCCTTAACTAATCAGTGTTGTTTCCTGTTTCGGATAGTGTGGAAGCTCCTCCTGTGTTCCCGATCAGGTTTACAGAGATTTCATCTGCGCGGCCTGGTCTCTTCCCCCCGCTTGTGGGAGGGCCGCTGCAGTAGACGGGGGCTCCGGGGACACATGGCCTCCCTTCCCTGTACCTCTGGCATAAGTCCTGTGGAAGGTAGCGCCGGGCTATATCCTGCATACTCCTTTGGTGGAGTGCAAGGCATTCTTCATTTTGGCAGATTCAGGGAGCAGCGACACTGTGCAGTTCCCTTCCTTGCAATGTCGGCTCCTACTGACCCGGATACCGTCCACAAGCCTCTGGATGTGGCCGCAAGTTCCATCAGCCCGGTAAGCCTCCTCTCCTGACTTGGGAAGATATTGGTGTATGGGGTTAAGCTTATTATCCACCTTGGGTGCCTGGTGTTGATGTTTATGCCTTGGAAAGCTTCTGAACCATGGGCGTTGCTAGGGTCGAAAAAGAGCCAGGTCCCAAGCCCCAATAAATATGGCCCAATTGTCTAAGTCCCCCCCTCCACACTGCATTTTACTGTACTTGCTAAACAGCAGCACATACCTGTCACATCCAGTGCCTCCAGGTGACATCTCCTCCAATCTAGATATTCTCGGTCATCATATTCTCCATTTGGTCTATACAACTTCTTTCAGCCGCACCTCATCTCTGCAGAGTGTGACACACAGACATCTTAGCTTCATCACTTTTCTGTCATCATCCCCCAACCTGTAGTCCCCACAGTGTTATCCTGCTGTTCCCTGTGCTCCCCAATATCCCTAAATACTATCCTGAAGAAAAAATAACTGCCATACAGATAGACCCCCCATAGTAATAGTGCTCCTCATAGTCCCACCAATAGTAATTCTCTTCTAGATTGCCCTCATTAGTAATACTGCCCCCTAAAGTGCCCCCAACAGTGATAATGCTCCCCAGGAGTGTCCCCATTAGTAATACTTCCCCCCACAGTTCCCCTAACTGTGAAAATGCTCCCCAAGAGTGCCCCCATTAGTAGAAGAGCCCTCCAGTATTAATAATACCCTCACAGAGCCCCCAGTAGAAATAAGGCCCCCTATTTTTCCCCCAGTGGTAATAAAGCTATCTGCAGACCCCTTAGTAGTAATAAGGCCCCCATAGTGGTCTTAGTAGAAATAAGGCGGATCTATAAGTCCCTCTATACCCCAGTAGTAATAAGAATGCCTATAATGTCCCCTGGATTTGCAGTGCCCCCTGTAGTTCTATTCCTCCCTCCACCATACATTCCCATGTAAATAACATCACACCATCTCTCCAGCCCCCTCCAATATACAGTCCCATGTAAATAACATCCCTCTCTATCTAGAGCCCCCTCCAACATACAGTCCGATGTAAATAACATCACTCCCTCTAGCCCAGACAACTTCTTTCTGCCTGTTGGTTTCCTGACACTCAGGCCTTGGGACACTGCCTCTTTATGACTGGGAGCTTTTGTCACACTGCCTGTCCAGGAACCTGCTCTGTTGTGTTACTGAGTCTTGCCAGCACAACACACCTCTATATTCCTGCTGCATTGCCACTGCTGCTGTTCTTGTGGGTCCCTAAAAATGTTTTAGTAAAAGCCAAGGCTGCACAGCTGGCACTCTGTGTCACTTCCTGCCAGTCCAATACTGATAAGACGAGCGAGGAGCAGCCGAGCCAGCCTGACTTCCTGTGCACCCACAGGATAACTAGTAAGAGGAGAAGTGAGGAGGAGCCAGCAGCCAATCAGGTTAGAAGATCCACTGCAGTTGTCGCTGCTGTACTTAGCGCAGCTTTATTGCGCCAGCACCCGTCTGTGTGAGTGAGTCAGCTGAGCTGAGCCAACCCAGGAATCAGATGTCATGCTGCAGCTGATGTAAGCCAAGTAGCTGCCTTAATAGATGTAATATCGCAGTGTGCAGCACTGCAGCCAGTCACCACTAGTCTCACAAGTCCCGAGGATAAAAAGCCATAGCGACGCCCCTGAAGAACCTCCTGCCTTCTTGGGCTCCAAGCAGAGTATGATTCGTTAAGAGGTTAATGCTGCAGTGGAGTCTAGGTTACCTTTCTCTTCACCGCAAGCCTCTACGTCTTAAAAGATACCGGAAGATACAGATAGTCTCTTAAAAACTAAAGAAAGGTCGTTCCATCCAGATGTTTCAGGGTCTAGGAGAAATAAAAAGACATGTCTTTCCGATCCATAATAATGTCAAATCGCTAATCTCAAGGGTGTGGAAAGATCCCGAAAATAGAGAAAATATCCGTTTTCGGACTCAGACTCAAATCTTTGGGATAAAACTCCAAAGATTGATGCTCCAGTCGCACGGATATACAATAAATCCTCCCTCCAGTTTGAGGACATGGGATTACTTTGTGATCCAATGGATAATAAATGTGAGAACCTACTGAAATAGGCTTGGGAAGTAAATACAGCTATGTTCAGACCAAGCATTGCATCGACCTGTACCTCCAGATCCCTATCAGTATGGCTTAATCAGCTAGAGGATCATCTTGCAGCAGGAACCCCAAGGGAAGAGATTTTGGCCTCATTACCCATGCTTAAACAGGCCTCAAATTTTCTGGCCGACACCTCCGCAGATTTAGTCAGGTTGTCAGCTAGATCAGCTGCTATTTCTAATGCCACCCGCAGGGCCGTATGTCTCCACTCTTGGTCGGGAGACGCTGGTTCGAAAAAAACGGTTGTTGGCTTTTTGGGTCAGTGTTGGATGATGTTTTAGAACAGGCATCCTCAAACTGCGGCCCTCCAGCTGTTGCAAAACTACAACTCCCAGCATGCCCAGTCTGCCTACAGGTATCATCCTACAGCAGGGCATTGTGGGAGTTGTAGTTTTACAACAGCTGGAGGGCCGCAGTTTGAGGATGCCTGTTTTAGAACAAGCTTCCGATAAGAAGAAAGGTTTTCCCACTGACTCAAAATATTTTCATCAGAGACGCTCCTTTCGTAGTCAAAGGAATCCTAAACCAAAACAAAAGAAGCGAGAATACTCACGAAGATGGCAATCAAGAGGAAGAAACAGGGGATTCCTCTTTAATCCTGACAACTCTTCAAAAGCCGCTCAATGATGCCAGAGGCCAGGTGGGAGCAAGATTTTGTTCCACAATGGAGAGATATAGGAACCTCCCCTTGGATGCTACCTGCCATTCAATGGGGTTTCAAGCTAGAATTCAGCTCTTACCCACCAGACCACTTTATCGTCAACAAACTGTTGGCAAAGAAAGAGGAGCAGTCTTCCCTAGAGGCAGAGATAACCAACCTGATTCAAAAAGAGGTCCTGTACCAGTTCTAGAAAAAGCCAGAAAGGTTTTTATTCCCCAGTTTCTCATAAAAAAGCCAGAGGGATCCTTCAGGCTTATTATAAACCTAAGGAGTCTGAACAAGTACCTATCTTACAAAAAGTTCAAGATGGAGACCATAAAATCAATTATAAATCTCCCTCCTCAACATTGTTTCAAGGCGACAATAGATTTGCAGGACGCATATTACCATATACCCATTTTCAAAGATTCCTCAGGATAGCAGTATTTATGGGAGGTCGCCTTTGTCACTTTCAATTTTAAGTGCTCCCCTTTGGCTTCTCATCAGCTCCCAGAATTTTCACAAAAGTAGTGGCAGAAATAACCAGTTATCTTCATCTACAGGGCATTCTTATTGTACCTTACTTGGACTACTTCCTATTGGCAGCAGAAGCAGAAAATCAGCTTCTGGTACATCTAGACCTTGTCCAAAGGACCTTCACGGATCTAAGATGCATAATAAATGTCAAGAAATCCAACCTCTTTCCGGCTTAGCAAAAAGTATTTTTAGGGGTTCTTCTCGACTCTTGCTTAGGCCTCCTGCACACGACCGCATTTGCGGATCTGCAATACACGGGTGCCGTTCCGTGGGCATTCTGCATCACAGATGCGGACACATTCACTTGAATGGGTCCGCAAATCCAGAGATGCGAAACTTAAGCACGGAACGGAACCCTACGGAAGCACTACAGAGTGCTTCTGTGGGATTTCGTCCCCTACTTCCGCTCCGCAAAAAGATAGAACATGTCCTATCTTTTTGTGGAACGGCGGGATTGTGGACCCATTAAAGTGAATGGGTCCGCGATCTGCTGCGGCTGCCCCACAGAAAGTGTTCATGCATTGCGGCCCGCATTTTGCGGGCGCAGCACGACCACGGGGCGCACACGTTCGTGTGCAGGAGGCCTTACTGATGTCCTTTCTCCTAGAAGAGAAGCAGTCGTCCCTTTAATTAAAGGTAAATCAGTTTTGCAGCCTAAGATCAGTTACTATCAAAAACGTCATGACAATCCTGGGAATTCTAACATCCTCAATCCCTTCTGTCAGATGGGCACAAAGCCACCCCAGAGTTCTGCAAGCCTTTCTTCTAGCATCTTGTGATGGCAACAGAAATTCTCTGGACAAAAAAGTTTAAATCCTGCCATTCGTAAAACGTTCCCTGGCTTGGTGGAGGATAAAGAGAAATCTGCAGAGAGGTGTCTTCTGGCGTCAAGAAGATTTACTAGTGGTGTCTACAGATGCCAGCAGACGAGGCTGGGGAAGTCATGCAGGGGACCTTATGGTTCAAGGAATCTGGGACAATTCCATGCTACATGCCTCAAACCTAAGAGAGCTTAGAGCAGTCTACAGAGTTCTTCTAGCCCTTCACTCAAGAACCTCTGTCGATCATATCAAGATCCTATAGGACAATAAGACGACAGTCACTTATTTAAACAGGCTGGCAGCAACATCATGGGATATCTTTTCTGTCTGAAGCAGAAAGGTCTCTCTGACCTGGTAATCTACACCCTGCTAAAAAGTCGAAAGGTTATAACCTCCAAGATCTATCTCAGAACCTGGAAGGCTTTCCTTTTGTTTTCTAGTAAAAGGATCCAACAAAGTTCCTTTGTCAACATCCTTGTCATTCTGGACTTCCTGCAGGCAGGTTTGAACAAGGGGCTTAAGCCATCCACTCTTAAAGTTCAGATCTCCACTTTAACAGATTTTCTAGAAACAAACCTATCTGATCATCCTCTAATCAGGCGATTCATCAAGGAAGCAACCAGAGATTCCCCCAGATTACACTCTACCATCCCACCGTGGGACATGAACCTAGTCCTTACCACACTGATGGACTCTCCATTTGAACCTATTGAAGATATTTCCCTCAAACTCCTGACCCTAAAGACTACCTTCCTCCTGGCCATAACAACGTCTATAACAATGGCAAGGAGGGTGGGGGAAATACAGGCCTTCTCTTGCTGTCCTCCTTATCTCAGAATCCTAGACAGGATAATCTTAAAACATTGTCCTTCCTTCCTCCCAAAGGTAGTATCCAGATTTTACTGTTATCAGGAAATCAATTTACCATCATTTTGTCCATCACCATCGACAGACCTGGAGAGGCGCTTTCATTATCTGGATGTGAGACGTTGTGTGCTTGCCTACTTAAAATTCTGGAGAGAAGATAGAAAAATCGGATCATCCTTCAGTTTCAAGGGCCTAACAAAAATCAGGCAGCCAGTAAAGCCACCATTGCAAGTTGGATAAAGCAGGCAATTTCTCTTTGTTATGCTCAGAAGAACCTAGATCCTCCGAAGAGACTCAGGGCCCATTCAAGACGTCAACCTCTTGGGCAGAAAATGCAGCCGTCTCTATTGAGCAAATTTGTAAAGCAGCAGTGTGGACAAATCCAATGACTTTCTTCAACCATTATAAATTAAATGTCATGCACAATCAGGATTTATCCTTTGGGCGTAGAATTCTTTCTGCCGTAATCCCACCCTAGTAAAACTCCTGTTATTCCTCCTGTCAGTGCAGTTGGGGAGGCGCCAGGGAAAAGGGGTTAATTACTCTTACCGGTAATTGGATTTTCCAATAGCCTCCCCAACGGCACTGGGGGTTTTCCCACCCTTATGTATGGTTTATTGGATTTATGATGTCATGTTCATTCTTGTATTCCAGTTGGATTAATATAATGGACTTTGTTATTCACTGATTAGGTAAGGTGAGGAGGCCCCTTTTAAAGTTGAGCTTCCGTGTTGTTTCCTGTCCTGGAGGCAGGGAGCACCCTCCTGTCAGTGCCTTTGGGGAGGCTATTGAAAAATCCAATTACCAGTAAGAGTAATTAACCCTTTTCATATGCCTTCACTTTATTAACCAGGCTGAGCCAGTTGTTTAGAACCGCTGCGGCTCTAGCCATCCACCCACGTGCAATGATCACTCTAGCCAACATAAAAGCCATAGAAATAAGTTTGAACTTGAATTCTAACTTGACCTTGCTCTATATCCCCTAATATGGCAGCTTGGATGTTGAACGGCGGCTGTACCACAGTCCTATTTTTAACAGTGCCATATACCCGCTACCAAAATACCTGAACATATCGGCAGTGCCAGCAAAGATGCATGAAGTCAGCGAACTCGTGGTCCCATCCCTAAAAATGTGTGAAATATAATTAATACCTGATTTTATCCAGAAGTTATCTTGTGACATTCACAAATTCACCTAAATGAACATTTCCCCAAATTGGCGTAAAATCTAATGTCCACTGACCTCTAATAACTTTCTCGTGTGATCCCATACTTTAGTAAGGAACGGCATGTAGGTCCCCTCCTTTGTTTCAACTGTCCGGATTTGAGCAAAACAAATATATCTTTGTAACCTGAATTGCAAACCAAATCTTTTAACACCGGGTCAAGCTGCCATTCCCTCAACTTTTGTAGCTGAGCTGCTAGGTAGTAACCTCTAAAAAAGGGTACTCCCAAGCCTCCTGATCTAACAGAATAGTACAAATATTTTTGTTTCATTCTAACCCGTTTTCTTCCCTTATCAGCTCATTTAATAACTTGTCAATAAGTGAGAACGTACTATTGTCAATCCACAATGGAGCAGCCATAAATTGATACAAACCTTGAGGGAGGATAATCATTTTAATCAGTGAAATTCTGTCCACCATTGATAAGGGCAGTTTATACCAAATTGCAATCTTATCTTTTATTTTTTTAATTAACGAGTTGATATTAAGTGGGACAAAACCATCTATAGAAGACGAGACTGTCACGGTGGGGAGTGGGGGAAACTCCCCACCGTACAATGTCACCAGGTACTAGGCCATAGGCAGGGAAAAGGGAGCTGGTCACCTCCTAAAGCTTCCCTAAAATTGCCCTAGACTCCTGGCTGTATGAGCCGCCTTCAAAGGTAAGGGGGCTCATACCCACGAACCTAAAGGTCTAGGAATCCCTGCATCACCCTCAACATAGTGACAGGGCAGAGACCTCCTGTTCATCCATCACCACGGATGAAAGGAGTCTCCAGCGGCCCAGTAGCAGACAGGGAGAAAGACAATGCAGCAACTGCACGGCAGGTAAGAACACAATGTAACAACGGAACATCAAACACTTACCTGCCGCAGCAAAGATGGAATAACCACGCAACAACAACCTGGACCCCAATGCGGACACCGAAGCAAGGTGGCTCCAGGCAAGGCTGCTAATGTCTTTAGGTTCAGAAGACGAACAGGGGAAATGTCTAGCAGACATGCTGGACACAACATCAAAAGACCAGACATGTAATAACGCACAAGATATAACAACCAAATCCCAAATCAAACCCACACCAAACATAGACACATAAGGATGGGTGGAGACATGGAGAAGACATAGGGATGACATTGCTAAAAGACCTTGATGTCCAACAAGGTGGCCCTCAATGACTGGGCAGATGGAATAGCCACAGAAAGGGGCATAGTTTCCAGCCCAAAGCAAGGCTAGAGTACAACTAACCTCCATGCAACAAGCCTAGGCTAAATAGCTCCAAGAGACCACACCCTGATCCACACCTAGTCAGGAAATTAACCCCACAGTCACCAAACAGCAGGAAGAATCACCTAAGGGGAAGTGTACGTGCAAACCGAAAACTACTCGTTGCCCCCGGCAACCAGTCTGCACGGCAACCGTGTCATGGTCAAACAATATGACCGTGACGGAGACTCTTATTCCCAGATACTCAAAGACTCCTGTGGCCCCAATATCCTCAATCCCCCTGTGTTATCCAACACTATTTAATTTAGAAGCAACAAGATGTTCTTGTTCCTGTTAATCTCCAACCCCAACATACCCCCAAACTCCTCCACACTATGAATTATATTTGGTAAGGTGTTCGGGGTATCGCCCAAGCAAAATAAGATATCATCGGCATATAAAGACACTTTTTCTACTCTCCCATCTTTTTCAAAGCCTCTTATTGAATCATCTTGCCTAATCTCTAAGGACAGAGGTTAAAAAAAAACGTTAAATAAAAGAGGGGCTAAGGGACAACCCTGTTACATAATTCTTGATAATAAAACAGATGGAGTTAACACACCGTTGACACTAATTTGAGCAGTCGGGTTTGTATATAACATTTGTGTAAGATTAATAAAATAGTCCCCAATACCAAAATATCTCATTGTTGTCCAGAGGAAGCCCCACTCCACCCTGTCAAAGGCTTTAGTGGCATTTAAGGACAAGAGAATAGACGCCTTATGTTGTAATGAGTACTCTTCCCCAGAATAAATCCACATTGGTCAGGATGTATAATCGAATCTATAACTTTCCTAAGTCTAATGGTCAATACCTTGGCAATGATTTTAATGTCTGTATTAAGCAAAGAAATTAGTCTGTATGCACCGACCTCCAACAGGTCTTTCCCCTTTTTTTCCTATTAATACAATAATGGCCTCCATCATAGATCTTGACAATTCTCCCTCCTGGATTGAGTCACAAATGACCTTTTCCAGACAGGGTAACAATACCTCCTAATACCTCCTATAAACCTCAAATGGTAATCCATCTGAGCCCAGGGAGGTATTACCTTGGATTGATTTCAGGACATTCTGTAATTCATTCACAGAGATCAGTGCATCCAGGGCAAGTCTCTGCTCCTCCGATAGTCTTGGAAATTTACCTTGATTTCGTTTCTATATATGCCTACAAAATAAATTCTTCCTGACTATGGAGAATATTGCCTTGCAAAGACCTTATTGTGAGTATGGAGGGGGCATTATCCTAATTCTTATTAAATGGTGGAGAGCAGCTTACCAGGCTTCCCTGATTCTCTGAAGACATTATAGCCTGCAAAGAAGGTTTTTTGATGTGCTTTTTTTATACATAAAAAATCACCATACTTTCATTGAGCATTTATTATTTTTGTTTTTCGCAAATATTCTAATCGTAAATTTTTATCGCTAATATTGGCACTTCAAGAATTTGTAAATATCTAGAATATAGTGCTATATCTTCGTAATCGCGAATATTCTAGATTTTTTTTCATCAGTACCCATGATCCCTCACTGCTTCTTGCTTGTGTGCCAATGATAAGGCTGCAATATCTTTGACTTTAGGAGTAGTGTTGATTGCGAATTTTCGTATCGCGAATTTTATCGCAAATGTTTATCGCTAATTTTCTGATTGCCAATTTTCGCAATCGAGAATTATAAAATTCGCGAATATATGGCGAATATTCGCCCAAATATTCGCGAATTCGAATATTGCCCCTGCCGCTCATCACTGTTTATTATGTCCTCTCTTTTAACATCTGTCTTACTTTCATAATATACTTGCTCCTTTCTATTACCCTATTCTTTAAGCTCCTATTCTTTTAACGCAAACTCCCTATTAATATTCCACATATCGGAGATCTCCTCTTGAATAGGTCGATGTTCTACAATAAGACTCAGCCAATGTGGATTTATCCTCTGACTGGGTCCTCCCCTTCTACTCCAGCCAAGATTGATCTTCAACAACATAGGAGAGTGATCAGAGATCGACCTTGGCTTATATCTCATTTTAACCACACTTCCAGCAAAATCTATGGTTAATTAACGCCATGTCAATGTATGACATGGAGCCAATTGTTCTACTGCAAGAAAAGGCCTTAGTACGGCCGTTTCTTTCTCTCCAAATATCAACAAAACCCGTTTCTCTGCAGAAGTGAAACTACGGTGATCCCTATCCCCCCTAGTACTACTAAATCTATCCAATTCTATATCCATTACACAAATTAAAATCACCAATAATAATAGTTGCACAGCTATCCCTCTGTTCCATAAATACTGCCAATTGTCCCAGTATGTACGGAGAGTATGGAGGAGGAATGTACACGAATGCAAGGATACATTTTCTGCCATTTAATATCCCATGAAGAAAAATAT
The DNA here is from genome assembly GCF_905171765.1 of Bufo bufo. Taxonomy (NCBI): domain Eukaryota; kingdom Metazoa; phylum Chordata; class Amphibia; order Anura; family Bufonidae; genus Bufo; species Bufo bufo. Next base: position 191,516,769 of record NC_053391.1, on the reverse strand, counting down.
ATCTCCCTTCCCAGTCACAAGATGTAGAAATGCACTTGAAATCGATCCTTCTATGTATTATTACAGAAACACCCCTTGAGTAGCTAGTGTAAACTGAATGATAACAAGAGCTCATCCAGTTCTTTTGGATAACACGTATGGTTTCCTTAATCAGGTGCGTCTCCATTAAACCGACTATGCCTGGAAGATGTTTATGAATCAGATAAAAAATGGCACATCTCTTTACTTTGTCCCCCATACCCTGCACATTCCACACTAATATCTTAACTGACACACTGGGTCAGGCAGCAAAAAAAAAAAAAAAAAAAAAAATGTTTTCCCTTTCTTTTCCCTCGCTCCACCAGTACCAACTATATCCTCCCACTCCCAACCCCTCCACCCATCCTCACCCTCCACCCCACCACTTGTCCCCAGGCTAAACTTAACCTGCAAACTCTATTCCGGAACTACTGCAATCCCCACCACTCTTCATCATAAACAAAAAGGACTGCGGTATTCATTAGTCCTTGGGACTATTTAAGTCCCTTTCTGTCAATCCATTCTGCATCCTCCTCCGACTTATCAAAAACATGGATAGTGTTCTCAAAAACAACCCTCAGTCTAGAGGGAAAGTTAAGGGAGTATCTAATATTGGCCTGTGCCAGCCTTTTCTTAACAGCCGCAAAGCTACGTCTTTTTTTCCTGTATGTCCTTAGAATAGTCCAGGTAGATAGATTTCTTGTAGCCATTGTAACAGAGATCTGTTTTCTCCCTTGCTCTCCTCAGGATCCTATCCCTGTCTTTGGAACTCAATATATTGGCTAACAATACGGGTGGATAAGACCCAGGGACTCTTTTTTTCTCAACTTGCAAAAACTGAAATAAAGTGATCCTTCCCCAAATTGTCCAGTAGCCATGTTTACAAAAATAATTCAGGATCCTTGCCCTCAGCTCCCTCAGGAAGCCCTATGATCCTGATATTACAGCGTCTTGATCTGTCCTCTAGATCCGTGAGTTTTGCTTTAAGGGCCGCTCTTTTCTCCTTTAAAAACAAAATATCTCGTTGCATGGTATCGACCTCCGACCTCAAATCTGAAGTAACAGCGTCTAGTTCTTGGAGCTTAGATCACAATTTACAGTGGCGGAAATAATTATTTGACCCCTCACTGATTTTGTAAGTTTGTCCAATGACAAAGAAATTAAAAGTCTCAGAACAGTATCATTTCAATGGTAGGTTTATTGTAACAGTGGCAGATAGCACATCAAAAGGAAAATCGAAAAAATAACTTTAAATAAAAGATAGCAACTGATTTGCATTTCATTGAGTGAAATAAGTATTTGAACCCTCTAACAAAAAAAGACTTAATACTTGGTGGAAAAACCCTTGTTTGCAAGCACAGAGGTCAAACGTTTCTTGTAATTGATGACCAAGTTTGCGCACATTTTAGGAGGAATGTTGGTCCACTCCTCTTTGCAGTTCATCTCTAAATCCCTAAGGTTTCGAGGCTGTCTCTGTGCAACTCTGAGCTTGAGCTCCCTCCATAGGTTTTCGATTGGATTAAGGTCCGGAGACTGACTAGGCCACTCCATGACCTTAATGTGCTTCTTCTTGAGCCACTCCTTTGTTGCCTTTGCTGTATTTTTTGGGTCATTGTCGTGCTGGAACACCCATCCACGACCCATTTTCAGTTTCCTGGCAGAGGGAAGGAGGTTGTCGCTCAGGATTTCACGATACATGGCTCCGTCCATTTTCCCGTTTATGCGAATAAGTTGTCCTGTGCCCTTAGCAGAAAAACACCCCCAAAGCAAAATGTTTCCACCCCCATGCTTGACGGTGGGGACGGTGTTTTGGGGGTCATAGGCAGCATTTTTCTTCCTCCAAACACAGCGAGTTGAGTTAATGCCAAAGAGCTCTATTTTGGTCTCATCAGACCACAGCACCTTCTCCCAGTCACTCTCTGAATCATTCAGGTGTTCATTGGCAAACTTCAGACGGGCCTGCACATGTGCCTTCCTGAGCAGGGGGACCTTGCGAGCCCTGCAGGATTTTAATCCATTGCGGTGTAATGTGTTTCCAATGGTTTTCTTGGTGACTGTGGTCCCTGCTAATTTGAGGTCATTAACTAACTCCTCCCGTGTAGTTCTAGGATGCTTTTTCACCTTTCTCAGAACCATTGACACCCCACGAGGTGAGATCTTGCGTGGAGCCCCAGAGCGAGGTCGATTGATGGTCATTTTGTGCTCCTTCCATTTTCGAACAATCGCACCAACAGTTGTCACCTTCTCTCCCAGCTTCTTGCTAATGGTTTTGTAGCCCATTCCAGCCTTGTGCAGGTCTACAATTTTGTCTCTGACATCCTTGGACAGCTCTTTGGTCTTTCCCATGTTGGAGAGTTTGGAGTCTGCTTGATTGATTGATTCTGTGGACAGGTGTCTTTTATACAGGTGACTAGTTAAGACAGGTGTCCTTAATGAGGGTGACTAATTGAGTAGAAGTGTCTAACCACTCTGTGGGAGCCAGAACTCTTAATGGTTGGTAGGGGTTCAAATACTTATTTCACTCAATGAAATGCAAATCAGTTGCTATCTTTTATTTAAAGTTATTTTTTCGATTTTCCTTTTGATGTGCTATCTGCCACTGTTACAATAAACCTACCATTGAAATGATACTGTTCTGAGACTTTTCATTTCTTTGTCATTGGACAAACTTACAAAATCAGTGAGGGGTCAAATAATTATTTCCTCCACTGTATTTGGGTTGTGTCTAATAAGAGATGTGTCAGTTTTTACTCATCCCATTTGGTTTGTTAAATTTTCCAGGGCCACATTACTTCTCTTAACATGTGCAAGGATTTCACCAAGGATATGCGCATCTTGGTTATTTGTATCTGGCAAATTGGTGGAGGTGGAGGTAGTGGAAGTAGAGAACCCCTGCTGACCCGGTTCCAGAGCTTCACTTGCAGCGGGCTAATCATGGTTACTTTCGTTAGTGCCGTCTCCCTGTGTAATCTTAACGGCCATCCTTGTTTTGGTCACTGAGGATTTAAAATATTTATCGATCTTAGATCGATCCCCCTTCTGCTTTGCTCCCTGAGCGGCCTTTTGGGGAGGACAGTTCGCCTGATTTTCTGCTAAATAAACCATAAAAAAGTTTTTTATGAAAATTTGGCTTTTCAACCCTCTATACACTCCGATCTCAGGGTACAGGCTTACTCAGGTCAGAGAGCGTGGCAAAGGGAAAAAAAAAGAAGAAAAGAGTAATTAGAGGCACAGCCTAAAGAGTAACTTTAGTAGTAGTGGCACTTTCCCCTCTTCAAGTAAAGCACCTCCAGCTTCCTTTTACCACTACTTATTCCAAATACCTCCACTTTTCCTCTGTTCATACCTCCACTCCTCTTTTCCTATATTTAAACGCAACTCTCCTTCTTCTCCTCTTATACCGACTCAGTAGCGCAGATGGCCCAGTTAGTGCTTGAATCAAGCCAAAGTCTAAGCCAAAATACCGCTCACAGGTTGAGGGGGGAGCAATGGTGCAAACCGTGGATACAGCACAGTTCTCCGTCCTGCCATAGAAGGAAGCGAGTCAGTCCACGGTCTTCCGATCCTCCCCTCTCAACAAGTTCTTCAACAAGTGCCGTGGGCCAGTGTCAGACAAAAGGCGCAGCACCTGGAGGCACAAGCAGACCGCAGTCCAGACATCGCAAGCGACATGCACCCGTGGGCAGGCAAGAGAGGTGGGCGGGTAGGGTGGAGAGCGCGGCATGCTCCGTTCATGTCATGCCGCCACGCTCAACATACACTCCACCTGACGCTGCCTCTTTCAAGGTGGAAGACTTGGTAGAATTTTTTGGTGAATCCGATTGAATCCGATTCGTTTTGGAATGGATTCACTCATCTCTAATACAGATGTATGTTAACCCAAAAATAGATTAGGGGCTATTACTAATTATTTTTGCATATTAGCCAACCCTTTTAACATACATTTGGAGGATTAGCAAGCAGTAGAGGACATTGTAATCATTATAACTGCAGTGACTACACAGTTTGTGTGTTACCATGTAGACCATAAAACAGTTAGGCCTCTTTCACACGAGCGTGATGGATTAGGTCCGGATGCGTTCAGGGTGTGTTCAGTGAAACTCGCATCATTTTGCAAGCAAGCTCAGTCAGTTTTATCTGCAATTGCGTTCAGTTGTTCAGTTTTTTCCGCGCGAGTGCAATGCGTTTGGATGCGTTTTTCACGCGTGTGATAAAAAACTGAAGGGTTACACACAACATCTCCTAGCAACCATCAGTGAAAAACGCATTGCATCCGGATGCAATGCGTTTTTCACTGAAGCTTCATTCACTTCTATGGGGCCAGGGCTGTGTGAAAAACGCAGAATATAGAACATGCTGTGTTTTTCACGCCACACAGAACTGATGCATTGCACCTGCGTGGAAAACTCGCTCATGTGATAGGGGCCTTACAGAAAAAAAACTATAGTCTATTTATAAATGATGATTATTTGCAAAGTGACTTAATTTTTATTTTTATTTTAGATGCTTTTTAGAAAAAAGATTGTGATGGTATATATAGCCACTAACCAAAAGGTAACCATACACATTACACTTTAGTTCTTTAAAAAACTGGATTTTATGTTCCCTAGTACATACAGTACAGACCAAAAGTTTGGACACACCTTCTCATTCAAAGAGTTTTCTTTATTTTCATGACTATGAAGGCATCAAAACTTTGAATTAACACATGTGGAATTATATACATAACAAACAAGTGTGAAACAACTGAAAATATGTCATATTATAGGTTCTCCAAAGTAGCCACCTTTTGCTTTGATTACTGCTTTGCACACTCTTGGCATTCTCTTGATGAGCTTCAAGAGGTAGTCCCCTGAAATGGTCTTCCAACAGTCTTGAAGGAGTTCCCAGAGATGCTTAGCACTTGTTGGCCCTTTTGCCTTCACTCTGCGGTCCAGCTCACCCCCAAACCATCTCGATTGGGTTCAGGTCCAGTGACTGTGGAGGCCAGGTCATCTGGCGCAGCACCCCATCACTCTCCTTCATGGTCAAACAGCCCTTACTTTCAAATTTTTCCCAATTTTTTTAAAGTAACGATGGCCACTCGTTTTTCTTTACTTAGCTGCTTTTTTCTTGCCATAATACAAATTCTAACAGTCTATTCAGTAGGACTATCAGCTGTGTATCCACCTGACTTCTCCTCAACGCAACTGATGGTCCCAACCCCATTTATAAGGCAAGAAATCCCACTTATTAAACCTGACAGGACACACCTGTGAAGTGAAAACCATTTCAGGGGACTACCTCTTGAAGCTCATCAAGAGAATGCTAAGAGTGTGCAAAGCAGTAATCAAAGCAAAAGGTGGCTACTTTGAAGAACCTAGAATATGACATATTTTCAGTTGTTTCACACTTGTTTGTTATGTATATAATTCCACATGTGTTAATTCATAGTTTTGATGCCTTCAGTGTGAATCTACAATTTTCATAGTCATGAAAATAAAGAAAACTCTTTGAATGAGAAGGTGTCCAAACTTTTGGTCTGTGCTGTATGTCTATGAAATCACCATCTGGTAGGTCAGTTTTCTCTGTTCTCTGTCTATTGTCATCTGTGTGTGGGCTGAAATCCCAAATGCGCATGCACATTTTTTTATTAGTGGAATGGGGGGTCAGTATTTCTTTTTCTTTTCCTATTTTTTAAAGCAGCAGTTCATAAAGAGGTAGAAGTTTCTGGTTACTTCTCCTCTAGGCGTCAGTAATGACCTTTGTTCACCATCTGTGCTCCAACACACAATATCCCATATTAGTTTAAAGTAATCCCTCAGATATTGGGGCAATAGGGATTGGATATATTAAATCTGTTCGCTCTCCACATTGAAACAAGCACATACAGTAAGCTAGGCCAAGCAAATCAGACATACTTATGGTGGAGTGAATGTGCACATAAACAACAGCTATTCATGTGTATGACTGGCTTACGACCTAGCATGTGGGAGAGAGAGCTCTAAGATGGCTGTTACGTAGTTCGGTTGATAAAAGACATAAGTCCATCAAGTTCAACCAAGACTGTATGTGTATAGCTTAACACAAGGTTATTTTATGTTCTTTCAATTAAAAATTTCTGTTGAAGTGAGCATATATATGGAAGAGTTGGGAGATACACCTTTTGAATGACCAAGAGTGTATGCTTTTAAATAAGTTTGCCATGTTCTTTCTTTTAGATACCACTTGTCTTCTTTTCTCGATCACATACTTCCTTCTGTCTGTATTATTATTATTATTATTATTACTAGGGTAGCGTACATTACTTTTAGTTTGCCTAAATTTATAATGTTAAAATTCTGAAAATATGCTTAATCTTTAAATAATGACAAGCATTTATACATGTCTGCGCCCTTGCAGACAATCTATGTTCAAACGACTGGATCTGTATGATCTGCCATACTTACTGAAGTCTCCTCACGCTGATTAAGGCGCTATCTCCCTAAGGAGAGATAGTACCCCCCTAATCCTGACAGACCTCTCACCCAGTCGAGCCAGTACTCCCTGCTCTGCACTGATGAGGGGCAATCACCCCGAAACAGCTGTCTGCAGATGAGGTGCTGGCTTATTTAATATCCAAGTCATGTGTCAAGGCTTATTTTAAGAGCTGAATATTGACTTATAGGATAGCTGCCTTACATCTGGTGGAATTAGAGGCAGAGCTTGTTAAGAGCTCATTTGCATCCCTTTCCTGTCACTAGTTTATACTGCCCTCAGTACGGTCAGCATAAAGTTGATAACAGGGGTTTTCTGGTTTATATCAATATCCTTTAACCCTTTCAGGTCTTGCACCATACATGCATGGCATAAGTTGGGGTTTTCAAAGATGGTGCCTGCTCAAATAGTCTTTATGTAGAATTTATCATTCCTCCTACGCCACTTTTCTCATGTTTGAAGACTTTTTTTTAATGCCACTTGCAACAAATTTCTATTCCCGACTCCCTACTTTCCCGAAAAAGAGATGTTACGAGAGAGGGCAGGCCAGTAGACCCGGAACATTTATCATCATTTACACCAGTTTTCTGGCATGAATGAAGACAGAATTATATGGCAGCTCAAAGGATTAATGTACTTGTCTATTGAAACTGAAGTAAGCCACTAGCATGTTTATGATCATGTTCATCCTTGGTGTTGGATAGGTGATAAATGAAGGGGCCCACTTTTGGTTTTATTGTTGCCTCCTTGGAAAGAAAATGGAGATAGGTACTAAAATTGGAGTGGATTAACGGAAGGACCAAGGAATAAATTATTTCCGCATGAATTGGTCTTGATAAGATACTTTTGTCCAATTAGAAGTTGTTGTAGGTGTAACTTATGTAGATCAGTGGTTATGTATAATAATGATGTGTGTGAGTAACATTGAAGCTTATGCACTGTTGTCTTGCTTCTCTTGTCTGAATAAACAAAAGAATCTTCTCAAAAAAGTAGTTGCTTCAAGAAGTTTTGTATTGCTGTGGACGATTTCCAATATTGTATGGAAGTCTAGAGCGTAGCTGTGCCATGTCACTGGCAGACACTGCTATGGTAGCACAGTGACTGGATGGCACTGTCCTTGGAGAAATATGTCTTACACTATTATGGCTCTGTGACTACCACAGTGATAATGGGATACTGTACCTTATTCATATAGTGGCACTGAATAGGAAAAACAGTATATTGTGGATGTGACTCTGGGGTGTGACTGTGGCATGTGGCTGGCAGACTGTTAGAATTCACATCACTGTTATTTTTCCATCAGAAGAACAGAAAAACAGATCCTGTGCATCAGTTCTGCACATTTGGCATCCATTTGAGCCATTTATGTCTATGCAGCACTTTTGATTGTCTAAAAAAACGAATCTCAGATGGAAATGGCTCAAATGGATGCCAAATGTGCACAACTGATGCACAGGATCCGTTTTGGGATCCATTATTTCTCTTTATTCTTCTGGTGGATTAGACACATAACGGTGATGTTAACTCTCCATATAGAACTGTGATGGCACTGGTATGAGAGCACTATGGCTGACATTATTATTGGGGATCTGTTTTTGGAACTGTAACAGAGCTTCAGGTTCTCACATAGAGGCACTGTGTCTGACATTATGGGGTCTTATTTGTGTGGTTGATGGTTATGCACTTAACATGTTTTATAAAATGTTCTATACAACTCTGCAACTGAATGTAAGTTGTAACTGTTGAAAAGGACCTGTGACCTCTCTCCATGGAATAACAGTTCTGGCACATTATTTCTTATGACTCTATACTGTGCCATTCCTCTATTGTTCCTACTAGAAGTTTATGAATAAATGTGCATTTGGGTGTTGCCACCTGGGAGTGTGTCTCTGTCTGACACTGTCCAATCAGTGCTGGCAGTGTCAGACTGTGCAGTGTCTCACCTCCAACTGGTAACACCCAACCAACTGGACCTTCATTGCACACTGCTAGCATTTCATTCATAACTTCTAGTGAGAATGATAGAGGAATGTCACCACATAAGTTATAAGAATAGATGCTCCAGAGTTAATACATGGGTAATGCAAGTAATTACTAAAACAGACATGTCAGAAGAGGTGTCAGGACCATTTTAAGCCCTTAAAGGGAACCTGTCACTGGGATTTTGTGTATAGAGCTGAGGACATGGGTTGCTAGATCGCCGCTAGCACATCCGCAATACCCAGACCCCATAGCTCTGTGTGCTTTTATTGTGTAAAAAACCCGATTTGATACATATGCAAATTAACCTGAGATGAGTCCTGTCCCTGAGATGAGTCACATACAGGACTCATCTCAGGTTAATTTGCATATGTATCAAATCGTTTTTTTTACACAATAAAAGCACACAGAGCTATGGGGACTGGGTATTGCGGATGTGCTAGCGGCCATCTAGCAACCCATGTCCTCAGCTCTATACACAAAATCCCAGTGACAGGTTCCCTTTAACACATAATGCCGTACATGTAAAGCATTATGCGCAAGGGTTTGTATGCAGCTGGCTGCTGCACTGAGCCCACTCCATATGTGGCAGTTGCTGGCTGTATAATACAGAAGGCACCTGACCGCAATGACTGGGATCAGCAATTATGCCGAATCCAGTCATTCAACCCCTCAGTAAACAACATAAAAATATTAAAAGTTCAAATCACTCTACCTTTCACAAATTTACATATAAAAATATATAAACAATAAAAAAATAAACATAACATGTCCGAAAATGTCTGAACTATTAAAATATTTCAAAAAAGTTTTTCCTGTGCGCTGAATGGAAAAAACAGAAACACAATTCACCATTTTTTTGTCACCTTGTCCCCCTAAAAAAGTTGAATAATAGTGATCAATAAGTTGAATATACCCCAAAAATGGTATCATAAAAACTACAGTTCGTCCTGCAAAAAACAAGCCCTCATACAGCTCTGTAGACCGAAATGTAAATAAAGTTATGGCTGTCAGAAAATTCAAAGAAAATTTTGATTATTTTCAAAGGTTTTTATTTTTTTTTAAGTAATAAAAACTATACAAATTTGGTATTGCCATCAATGTATTGAGCTGCAGAATAAAGACCTTGTGTCCTTTTTAGTGCACATTGAACAACGTAATATCAAAATCCAAAAAAACCTTGGCAGAATTGTATTTTTTTCCCCTGTTTTCCAATGCAAGACACAGTAAATTACTGTAAATACTGCATTAAAAAAATGCATCTTGTCCCATAAAAAAAAATAAGCCCTCATATAGCTACATGAACTGAAATTTAAAAAAAGTTATGGCTATTGGGGAGGAAAAATAAAAAAGAAAATAAGCCCAGTCCTTAAAGGGGTTGTGTCACTTCAGCAAGTGCCATTTATTATGTAGAGAAGGTTAATACAAGGCACTTACTAATATATTGTGATTGTCCATATTGCTTCCTTTGCTGGCTCGATCTATTTTTCCATCACATTATACACTGCTCGTTTCCATGGTCACGATGTCCCTACAGTCCATCAGTGGTGGTCGTGCTTGCACACTGTAGAACAATGCCCTGTCCTCTCTGGTGGCTGGGACCGTGGAAGCACAGAGAGCTAGTGCTTTTCCCTATAGTGTGCAATCATAACCACCACTGAGGGATTGCAGGTTTGTCATAACCATGGAAATAAGCAGTGTATAATGTGATGGAAAAATTAGTCAAGTCAGAAAAGGAAGCAATATGGACAATAACAACTCATTAGTAAGCGCCTTGTATTAAGTTTCTGTACATGATAAATGCTATTTGCTGAAGTGAGATAACCCCTTTAAGGGGTTAAGGCATTTAATTAGATTTTTTATATTTGATACTTAATTCTATAGACCTTTCTTAACTATTTAATTGGCATCACATAAATTGTAGAATATTTTTGAAAGTTTTTAATTTTCACAATTTCTGCAGTGTTGCAGAATTAAAGAATATATAATTTACTTCTTACATTATTCATAGCATAGTTTTGGTACCAGTACCAAACAATTCAAGTATTTGACAAAGGAACTAAATCTAAAGCTATGCTCTTATAGCTCTTATATGCCAGTGAGTTCCTAAAATCTTGCACTGTAAACTATTTAGAAACAAATAATATAGAATGAATCACATATGTCAAGATTTCAAAAAATATTGGGTAATGTTTCAACTCTGCTACACCAGTTTTGTGGAGTAAAACTGTTGTAAGTGTAAGTGATGACCGTGTCCGAAATTTGGTGAGCCTCACCATTTTTAGAACTGTAGTGAAAAGTAGGTCAGGATTTCAGATTGGAGCGACTTTCAGCCTCTTTTTTTTTTTTTAAGTCGCAAAAAACTTGCATCTCCATGCCAGGCAACCCCCTGGTATACAGTTACAGACACAAGCATACACCACCTTACACATTCACCAAATATATTATTACTATCTGCCATTTCACAAATTTGATGCAACCTCACAGAGCAAAGGCAGACTTAAAACTCACACCAAAACCACCGCAAATGATAACTCAGTTCAAAAAAATCTACAAATCATGCACAGTCCTATCCATCTCATATCTATCGATCTACCTCATATCTATCTAATTATTTATCTGTTTATCTATCTATCTATTATGTATCTATCTATCTATCTATCTATCTATCTATCATATATGTTTTATCTATCTATTATCTATCTCATAGCTATCTATCATTTATCATATCTGTTTATCTATCTATCTAATTATCTATGTCTATCTATCTATCTATCTATCTATCTATCTATCTATCTATCTATCTATCTATCTATCTCATATATATGTATTATCTATCTCATCTAAATCTATCATCAATATTATACCACAACGTGGATGCAAGTTAAAAGACACATCACTTTGTCTGTAATCTTCCTTAGTTATGTCATATACTGTACAGATTTACTGTATTATGCAATTCTCTCTAAAAATTATCCATGAATGTTTTTATATCTGTGTGCAGATTCCATGTCTTCTATGCCTGATACAGATCAATATTTGTAATACTGACATCTTTATTTATTTATGAACTTATTATCAATTATTTCCAATTAAAGACAATCACTTCTAATGTATTGATAGATTGTGGTACTTACCGATACAAGGGACTTATCACTTATAGGGTCTGTGAAACCTCCTTCAAGAATACACAGATAATCCTCTGGCCAGTTTGTGACCAGGGAATTCCTTCCTGGCTCTTTATATATGCTCACGATTCATTCAAACAATGTAACAAGCATTGTGACTAAGACACTTCATTGCTGAAGGAACCAGACGCCTGTTAATTTTTAGCTTTCATGCAGGTTGTATTGTGCTCTTATGGCATGACGATTCTAGTCTCTCTCTCTTTCTAATATGAATATATATATATATATATATATATATATATATATATATATATATATATATACAGTGGATATAAAAAGTCTACATACCCCTGTTAAAATGTCAGGTTTCTGTGATGTAAAAAAAAAAATCAATCATTTCAGAACTTTTTCCACCTTTAATGTGACTTATAAACTGTACCACTCAATTGAAAAACAAACTGAAATCTTTTAGGGGGAGGGAAGAAAAAAAAATACTAAAATAATGTGATTGCATAAGTCAACTGGGGATGTAGCTGTGTTCATGTTAAATAGGAGTCAGCATACACCTGCCATCATTTAAAGTGCCTCTTATTAACCCCAAATAAAGTTCAGCTGCTCTAGTTGGTCTTTCCTGAAATTTTCTTAGTCGCATCCCACAGCAAAAGCCATGGTCCACAGAGAGCTTCCAAAGCATCAGAGGAATCTTATTGTTAAAAGATATCAGTCAGAAGTGTACAAAAGAATTTCCAAGGCATTAGATATACCATGGAACACAGTCATCATCAAGTGGAGAAAATATGGCACAACAGTGACATTACCAAGAACTAGACGTCACTCCAAAATTGATGAAAAGGCGAGAAGAAAACTGATCTGGGAGGCTACCAAGAGGCCTACAGCAACATTAAAGGAGCTGCAGGAATATCTGGCAAGTACTGGCTGTGTGGTACATGTTACAACAATCTCCCGTATTCTTCATATGTCTGGGCTATGGGTTAGAGTGGCAAGACGAAAGCCTTTTCTTACTAAGAAAAACATCCAAGCCAGGCTACATTTTGCAAAAACACATCTGAAGTCTCCCAAAAGCATGTGGGAAAAGGTGTTATGGTCTGATGAAAGCAAGGCTGAACTTTTTGTCCATAATTCCAAAAGATATGTTTGGCGCAAAAACAAACACTGCACATCACCAAAAGAACACCATACCCACAGTGAAGCATGGTGGTGGCAGCATCATGCTTTGGGGATGTTTTTCTTCAGCTGGAACTGGGGCCTTAGTTAAGCTAGAAGGAATTATGAACAGTTCCAAATGCCAGTTAATATTGGCACAAAACCTTCAGGCTTCTGCTAGAAAGCTGAACATGAAGAGGAACTTCATCTTTCAGCATGACAACGACCCAAAGCATACAGGGAGTGCAGAATTATTAGGCAAGTTGTATTTTTGAGGATTAATTTTATTATTGAACAACAACCATGTTGTCAATGAACCCAAAAAACTCATTAATATCAAAGCTGAATATTTTTGGAAGTAGTTTTTAGTTTGTTTTTAGTTTTAGCTAATTTAGGGGGATATCTGTGTGTGCAGGTGACTATTACTGTGCATAATTATTAGGCAACTTAACAAAAAACAAATATATACCCATTTCAATTATTTATTTTTACCAGTGAAACCAATATAACATCTCAACATTCACAAATATACATTTCTGACATTCAAAAACAAAACAAAAACAAATCATTGACCAATATAGCCACCTTTCTTTGCAAGGACAATCAAAAGCCTGCCATCCATGGATTCTGTCAGTGTTTTGATCTGTTCACCATCAACATTGCGTGCAGCAGCAACCACAGCCTCCCAGACACTGTTCAGAGAGGTGTACTGTTTTCCCTCCTTGTAAATCTCACATTTGATGATGGACCACAGGTTCTCAATGGGGTTCAGATCAGGTGAACAAGGAGGCCATGTCATTAGATTTTCTTCTTTTATACCCTTTCTTGCCAGCCACGCTGTGGAGTACTTGGACGCGTGTGATGGAGCATTGTCCTGCATGAAAATCATGTTTTTCTTGAAGGATGCAGACTTCTTCCTGTACCACTGCTTGAAGAAGGTGTCTTCCAGAAACTGGCAGTAGGACTGGGAGTTGAGCTTGACTCCATCCTCAACCCGAAAAGGCCCCACAAGCTCATCTTTGATGATACCAGCCCAAACCAGTACTCCACCTCCACCTTGCTGGCGTCTGAGTCGGACTGGAGCTCTCTGCCCTTTACCAATCCAGCCACGGGCCCATCCATCTGGCCCATCAAGACTCACTCTCATTTCATCAGTCCATAAAACCTTAGAAATATCAGTCTTGAGATATTTCTTGGCCCAGTCTTGACGTTTCAGCTTGTGTGTCTTGTTCAGCGGTGGTCGTCTTTCAGCCTTTCTTACCTTGGCCATGTCTCTGAGTATTGCACACCTTGTGCTTTTGGGCACTCCAGTGATGTTGCAGCTCTGAAATATGGCCAAACTGGTGTCAAGTGGCATCTTGGCAGCTGCACGCTTGACTTTTCTCAGTTCATGGGCAGTTATTTTGCGCCTTGGTTTTTCCACACGCTTCTTGCGACCCTGTTGACTATTTTGAATGAAACGCTTGATTGTTCGATGATCACGCTTCAGAAGCTTTGCAATTTTAAGAGTGCTGCATCCCTCTGCAAGATATCTCACTATTTTTGACTTTTCTGAGCCTGTCAAGTCCTTCTTTTGACCCATTTTGCCAAAGGAAAGGAAGTTGCCTAATAATTATGCACACCTAATATAGGGTGTTGATGTCATTAGACCACACCCCTTCTCATTACAGAGATGCACATCACCTAATATGCTTAATTGGTAGTAGGCTTTCGAGCCTATACAGCTTGGATTAAGACAACATGCATAAAGAGGATGATGTGGTCAAAATACTCATTTGCCTAATAATTCTGCACGCAGTGTACATCCAAATCAACAAAGGAATGGCTTCACCAGAAGAAGATTAAAGTTTTGGAATGGCCCAGCCAGAGCCCAGACCTGAATCCGATTGAAAATCTGTGGGGTGATCTGAAGAGGGCTGTGCACAGGAGATGCCCTCGCAATCTGACAGATTTGGAGTGTTTTTGCAAAGAAGAGTGGGCAAATCTTGCCAAGTCAAAATGTGCCATGCTGATAGACTCATACCCAAAAAGACTGAGTGCTGTAATAAATTCAAAAGGTGCAGCAACAAAGTATTAGTTTGAGGGTGTGCACACTTATGCAACCATATTATTTTATTTTTATATTTTTTCTTCCTTCTACCTAAAAGATTTCAGTTTGTTTTTCAATTGAGTTGTACAGTTTATAGGTCACATTAAAGGTGGAAAAAGTTCTGAAATGATTTATCTTTTTTTTTATTTTTTACATCACAGAAACCTGACATTTATAAAAATAGAACACTGTGTGTATGTATATATATATATATCTCTTTATTTTTTATATATTTTTTTAGAGCTCAATACATACATTGCCATATTAGTGCATTTACACATAATTCAGTTGATTTCTTTGGGTAATTATTGAATATACTGATGATATAAAGGATGCATAAAAGGTGGCAGTAGGACATTTAATATGTATCACTGGGAAAAGAAGGAAGAGAAGTTAAGACATGGAACAGTGTGGAGTCTAAAAGTTTTTCCTGTCCCAAATTTACTTGCACACTACAGTTTGACTATGGATTATCCCATTAAATAATGCTGCAGCGGGGCGGAGCTTGGAACCCATGCAGAGAAGAAGCAGCTAGTCACAGCTCCTGGGGTATACCTGCTTAAGCGGCTAAATAAGGCTACTTACAATTGTCAGAAAGGCGAGAGCGGACCAGGAAAACGATCAAGATACTGGTGCCTGGGGCAAAGCAAAGTAAAACCCGGTCAGAGTCGGGTAAAAGATTGTTTTTTAACTTCAAAAGGAAAGCCGCGGCACCAGGAGGAAGAGGCGCGAAAGAACGCATCACAAAAGGGGCGGAGTCAGCGACTGAAGAGAAAGGAGCGACATCTTGGATGAACCGCAAGGCAAAGAGACTGCCATAATAAGAATACTGCATATACAAGCTGTGAAGAAACTCACCCAGCAGAACGGGAGGAGCGCTCCAAGTGAAGCGGCAGCTAAAAACGCAGCAGCGGTCACGATTACTGCAGGTGACCGAGGGCTGAAAAGAGTGAATAGAAGAAGAAGGGGTACAGAGCGCTCTGACTACAGAGGAGAGGCACAAACTCCTGGATCACATCCTAGTAATAACGCGATCACTATCAGCAGGATAACAATAAACAGAAGCACAACTTTGAACAGTGATTCCAGAAGAAAACCGGCACATATTAACCCATCAAGACCCAGCGTCCGGCCACACAGCAACTACTACAAGTAATCGGGTAGGACTGTGGGCTATTTTAAAAGTGGGGCATACTGCTATATAAACAACATCACAACTATTGGGCTATTGCTCCCTGCAAAACAGGCCACACTAGAAGGCCCCTCCTCACTAGTAGGGAAAATCTCTACCTGCTTCACTATACAGATCTAAAAGTATTCCTGCTAGAGCTACACATTATAGATCCCCTATTTACCTAGTGAGATGCAACAGAAGCATAATCACCCTTATCGCACTAGAGGGATAAATAATTCTGACGTTTGGCAAACATCATCAAAAAAATCGTACCACTCAAAAAACTATCTGGAAGAGGATTTCCCAGATATATTTAGTATGCAAAGTTCGCAAAGAAAAAACAAGACAAAAGGTCCCAGAACCAAAAGTCTCAAAATTAACAACAAAATTATGGGAAATGAGGAACAAGAAGACAACACGGAGAATGAAAATTTCTCAGACAACTCCTCAGATACTACAAGCCCTCAAAAACAGAGAGCAAGGAAAAAATCATTCAATGGCTCCTTAAACGAAGAAGCCCAGACGCCTCAAACAGAACAGGACAAAGCTACACCTGAAACTAACCAGGGAATAGACCTGAATTCCATTATCGCTACTGATAAAGCAGCTTCTGAATCCTTCATAAAGGAGACAATACTATTGCTACACAAATCCTTTACAAAAGAGATAAGCAATGTCTTCTTATCAACTAACTCAAAGCTGGAAAAGATGGACTCCAGAGTAACACACATAGAGAACAAAATAGACCAGATATGCAAATCACACAACGAGATTGCTGATAACATCAATTACAACTCAGATGAAATTGAAAGCTTACAACTTAAAATAGCTGATTTAGAGGACAGAAACAGAAGGAACAATCTGAAATTTAGGGGCATCCCAGAAACCGTTTTGCCCTCGGAATTAACACAATATCTACAAAAATTAATGAGCATAGTCCTACCAGAATGCTCCTCACAGGACTTTGAAATAGACAGAGCCCACCGTCTACCCAAACCAAAAGGAATGGATCCTTCAATCCCAAGAGATACTATCGCTAGAATACATTTTTACAAAATCAAAGAAAAGTTTAATCAAGAATTCAGAAAATGCAAACAACTCCCAGAGGAATTCAAAAATATACAAGTCTATACAGACCTATCACAATTCACAATCCAACAGAGGAAAAAATACCAAACAGTAGCCAATACTCTACGTAAGCATAATATACCCTACAGATGGGGTTTCCCTGTAAAGTTACTGATCTCAGATGGAGAAACAACAAGGGTAATCACGTCCACAGAACAAGGCCTAGAATTATTGAATAAATGGGACATTTCACCAGAAATAGAAGACCGCCCACCTGAAAGACCATCAAAAAGAGAAAGACCGCGATGAAGAAGTGACGAAACTGCGCTGAAGAAACCACTCAACATTCATCTACAGTATTTTAAAACATGTTGACAATCTTAACATTTATTGCAGTATACATTGGAGTATATGTATCACCAAGACTCCACGTGTACTTATTTCCCTTTCCCTTTACTTTCCTACAATTGACCCCAATTGTGTAGCGAAAGCTACTCTTCTATAACTTCTATTAATTTCTTTCTATCTATTTATTTTTTACCTGTCTCTATAGTGGACGCTGGTGAGGTAGCATCCCTTGGGTTGCCACATTGGTGCTCACGCATCTTATAACTTTCAATTACTACCTTTTCTTTTCCATTTCTCTTTTATTTTTACTTTTTATATCTTTACAATTTGATAGATTGTAGAGCCATTTACTGTTAAGGCTGGGTCTGGTCGGCTCCTGTCATATGCTGTGCTCCTATTTAAAGTATAACCTATATATATATATATATATATATATATATACACAGGTGCAAATTATCCACATACAGATCATCCGGAAAAAAGAATATAACCAAGCCTTGTCCTTATCTCATCCCATACCTTGATAAGTCTTGCGCGATCGCAGAAGTAAGGAAGACCAAAAACGTAAGTGACTTCCGCCTGACACATCTTACATCCCAAACCAACACTTCCATTAAGAATATTCCACCTCCTCTGCCACTAGATACAGGAAAATAAAAATGACACTGTCATTACTTAGCTATAACGTAAGAGGCCTAAATAGTCCTCAAAAGAGAACATTCCTTAAACACGACATACAGAAGCTCAAACCAGACATAGCTTTTATCCAAGAAACACACTATAAAGAAGGAGACAATCCACAAATAAAATTCTAAGGATATTCGAAAACTTTCTATGCCAATGCGGCAACTAAAAAAGCAGGTGTAGCTATCCTTATCAAAGATACGATAACCTTTCAAGAGGAAAAAATAACAAAAAGCAATGAGGGAAGATTCATCATCTTAAACTGCAAAATAAACAATACCACTTACACACTAGTAAATGTCTATACCCCCAATACTGGACAAATAAAATTCCTGAACAAACTACACAAAAAAAATGACAGGTTAAATAAAGGTATCCTCCTCCTGGGAGGCGACCTTAACGCAATACGCGACCCAAGCTTGGACACAAATAGTGGGAAAAATAAAAAGAGTTCTCATAGATAATTGGCTAAAAGACAAAAAATTATATGATATATGGAGATGCTTAAATGCCTCTGAAAAAGATTACACGCACTATTCACAATGCCATAACTCATACGCAAGAATCGACATGTTCTTAGCTAAAGCTGAAACATTTAATCATATCATATCGAGTACTATTAACAACATAACTTGGTCAGATCATGCGCCAATATTGCTAAAAATTTAAAATACAGCACCATCCCCTACATCCTTCTCATGGAAAAATAACATATTCATACTCAATAATGAAGAAACAAACCAAGTAATAAAGAGAAACTTAAAGGAATTCTTTGAATTCAATTCCTCCTCACACTCTGATCCCATTATGATTTGGAGAGCTCACAAAGCCTTTTCAAGAGGGATAATAATACAACAGACGGCCAGATTCAATAAATCTCACAAAAGAGAAACCACAAACACATTAAAAGAATTGGAAAACCTTGAGAAAAAACATGAATCAGACAACTCCTTTTCCACACTAGAAGCCTTAACTAAGATTAGGTTGAAACTTCACAACATTTTACTCAAAAATCATCTTAAAACAACGAAAAGAATAGACGCACACTATTATAGAGACTTTAATAAACCAACAAAACTAATGGCCAAACAATCCAAAAATATCAGAACTCAGTTTAGAATACAATATTTAATAGATGAGATTACAAAAGAAAAAATAACTAATCCAATAGAAATAGCTAACTCAATAGCTAAATATTATGAAAAACTTTACAACTTAAAAAAGGATATAAACACACACCAACCAACTAAAGAACAAATTACTGACTACCTTAAAGAGTGCAAACTCCCTAGTATAAATCCAGAAATAAAAAAATCACTTGAGTCCCCTATATCCGAAAAAGAAACAGAATTAGCAATCAGAGCTTTAAAACAAGGGAAGGCGCCGGGCCCAGACGGATTCTCATCCGAATACTACAAGATCTTTGATGACATTTTAATCCCTCACTTGACTAAAACTTTCAACAAAGCAATGGAACAAGGTGAATTTCCTCAAGAAATGCTATCAGCCAACATAATTACTCTCCCTAAACAAGGCAAAGATCCCTCCAGTCCAGGAAACTTCCGCCCAATTTTATTAATAAATGCAGACGTCAAATTATACGCAAAAATTCTGGCATACAGGTTGAAAGATTTGACACCATCTCTGGTCAATCTGGATCAAGTAGGCTTTACCAAAAACAGACAACCATATGATGGCACTAGAAAGATCCTTGATCTAGCTTTCTGGGCAAAAACTAGGAAAACGCCTTCTCTGCTTCTTTCTTTGGACGCAGAGAAGGCGTTTGATAGAATCCAATGGGATTACGTCAAGTTAGCTCTGTCCCAATACAACTTCCCGGACTTAATGATCAAAGCGATATTCGCATTATATAAAAACCCCTCTGCAAGAGTCCAATGTAATGGAATATACTCAGATACTTTCCTTATCAGTAATGGAACAAGACAAGGGTGCCCATTATCCCCAACTATATTCATTCTTGCAATTGAACCGCTGATAGCACACATAAGACTGAACCCAAATATAAAAGGCATTAAAGTAACTGATAATTCATATAAAACGACATAATTTGCAGACGATATGATATTAACATTGACCGATCCACTTGGGTCCATTAGAGAAACTCAGAAAGAACTAGATAGGTTTGGGAAAATCTCCTACCACAAAGTAAACCAAAACAAATCTCACATATTAGGGATTCATATTAAAGAAGACACAAGAACCAAGATTGAGAAAGAATTCAATTATATATGGAACCACAAAACAATAACCTTCCTAGGATCAGAAATAGCACCAGACAGAAATCTCTTAATAAAGGAAAATTTCCACACCCTTCTCAAAAATCTCAAGAAAGATTTGGATACGTTAATGTTAAAAGAATGGAGTTGGTTTGGGAGACTAACCCTTTATAAAATGCTTATCTTGCCTAAAGTGCTCTACAAATTCAGAACAATACCCATTTCCGTACCAAAATACATACTAAGAAACCTCCAAACACAAGCTAATAACTTCATATGGAACAAACGAAAACCTAGAATCCCAATGCAAGTTATTACAAAAAAGACACAGTTTGGTGGAATATCCCTTCCTAACATAGAAGCTTATCATAATACTATTCTACTGCAACAATCATTAGATGGGATAAGACATATAAAAGAACCCAAAACTTGGGTAGAAATAGAATCTGAAGCAACTCTAGTTGAAAACTGGACACACCTCATACTAAACGCTAACAAACTCCCTGAACTTGCAAAGAAAATTCTGCCTACAGTAAAATACACCATAGAGACCTGGAACACACAAATATTCAAACATAAAAAATCAACAAGTACTACTAAACATCCCTTGGAAATAGCATCATTAAGACACATTATTGCACTCAAAAACATAGAAAATTGGACATCTAAAGGACTAGTCCACTTAAGACAATTAATTGAGGACAACAACTTCAAAACCTATGACTCTCTTAAAGAAAAATACAACCTAACAGAAACAGACAGAGACATGTACAAAACTATAAAAAACATGTGGGAAAAATACCCCTCAACAGAAATAGAGATGCCACAACAGCTAATGGACCTCTTAAACTACTCTATAAATGGCGAGAGGAAAAACAACTTCAAAAAGATATATGACTACTGCAATGACGATACAATACAAGAAAACGTTCCATATCATAAGAAATGGGAAGTAGACCTAAACAGAAATATAACACTAAATAACTGGAACAAGGCGACACAACTATTTAAAAAAGCCACTATCTGCACAAATCATAGAGAACAATTCTTCAAAATGTATAGCAGATGGTACTACACTCCGGTTAAGCTCCACCAATTCTATAATACTTGCTCAGACAACAGTTGGAGAAAATGCAGCCAAAGGGGTACCTTGTTGCACACCTTTTGGAAATGCCCAAAACTTACCAAACTTAAAAAAGATTTAGAGATCCTAATCAATATGATATTGGGGAAATCTATCAAAATAACCCCTGAACTGGTGCTGCTAAACCTAGAAATGGAAAACATAGACCCAGAAGTCCAATATCCTCTTATACACATCTGCATAGCATACAGATTACTGATTGCTAAAAACTGGAAGTCAAGCAATATTCCCAAGGTAGAAAGCGTAATTGAGATGGTCTCGAGGAATTACATAAATGAAAAAATATATGGAATATGTTTAGGGAAAAGCAATCATATAAAACAAAAATGGGACACCTGGCTAAAGCCCTATCCAGAAAAATAACGGATGGCGGAGTATTGATGGGAGCTGACCAGCCTGAAGTCAATGTTGTATGTACAGTTATATACAGTTAAAAATTACGGGTCACTTGATCTTGTAACAATATGTAACATCTTTATATGTTAAAAATGACATAAGAAAGCTTGCAAGAACAAAATGTTAAATGTTTTGGTAGGCTAACTTTATTCTACCTTCCTTAAAAAATAAAATAAAAATGTATAGATATATCGATAAGACATGATATAAACTATATCATAATGTGGGAACTCTAATGTTAAGAAAACAATAACTTGTAATGAATAATCCACATGTAATGTATATCATTTATGATGGAATAGATGTATACCTACGATATTTCAATAAAAATTATTCTAACTAAATAATGCTGCAGCAATAATACTTTTCATCGTCTTAACATATTTAAGTGAGTTACAGATTTATACTTCCCTACTTTTCCTCTTGGCTTGACATATCCCAAGAGGTGTAGTGCAAAATTACCAGATTTAAAAAAAAAAAAAGGATTTTATAATACTGTGTTGTGAGTTGTTTGCGCTTTATGTATCTGTAAGAGATGAGCGAATTGATTCTAACGAAAACCTCTTTACCTGTGAGGTACTGTGGTGAAGATGTGCCCACCTGGCAATTTTCTGCCTGCACCACTGCCTAAGGGCTCTTTCACACTTGCGTTCTTGTCTTCCGGCATAGAGTTCCGTCGTCGGGGCTCTATGCCGGAAGAATCCTGATCAGGATTATCCTAATGCATTCTGAATGGAGAGAAATCCATTCAGGATGCATCAGGATGTCTTCAGTTCCGGAACGGAACGTTTTTTGGCCGGAGAAAATACCGCAGCATGCTGCGCTTTTTGCTCCGGCCAAAAATCCGGAACACTTGCCGCAAGGCCGGATCCGGAATTAATGCCCATTGGAAGGCATTGATCTGGATCCGGCCTTAAGCTAAACGTCGTTTCGGCGCATTGCCGGAGCCGACATTTAGCTTTTTCTGAATGGTTACCATGGCTGCCGGGACGCTAAAGTCCTGGCAGCCATGGTAAAGTGCAGTGGGGAGCGGGGGAGCAGTGTACTTACCGTCCGTGCGGCTCCCCGGGCGCTCCAGAGTGACGTCAGGGCGCCCCAAGCGCATGGATCACGTCATCCATGCGCGTGGGGCGCTCTGACGTCATTCTGGAGCGCCCCTGGAGCCGCACGGACTGTAAGTATACCGCTCCCCGCTCCTACTATGGCAACCAGGACTTTAATAGCGTCCTGGGTGCCATAGTAACACTGAAAGCATTTGGAAGACGGTTCCGTCTTCAAATGCTTTCAGTACACTTGCGTTTTTCCGGATCCGGCGGGCACCTCCGGCAACGGAAGTGCACGCCGGATCCCAACAACGCAAGTGTGAAAGAGGCCTAAGGCTACTTTCACACTGGCGTTTTGGCTTTCCGTTTGAGATCCGTTCAGGGCTCTCACAAGCGGTCCAAAACTGATCAGTTTTGTCCTAATGCATTCTGAATGGAAAAAGATCCGCTGAGAATGCATCAGTTTGCCTCCGTTCCGTCTCCATTCCTTGCAGCGTTTTGGTGTCCGTCTGACGAAACTGAGCCAAACGGATCCGTTCTGACACACAGTGTGGGACGGATGTGTTTTCTATGACACAATCTGGCACAATAGAAAATGGATCCGTCCTGCATTGACTTTCAATAGTGTTCAAGACTGATCCATCTTGGCTATGTTACAGATAATACAAACGGATCCGTTCTTAACGGATGCAGACGTTTGAATTATCTGAACGGATCCGTCTGTGCAGATCAATGACGGATCCGCACCAAACGCAAGTGTGAAAGTAGCCTTAGTTCAAATTTGGCTTTGGGAGCAGCTACTGGACAAGCGCCACTACCCAGAAGTGTATCGGCATGTGCACAGAAGCTGCTCCCAAATCCAATTTTGAGCTTTGGCAGTGGCGCAGGCATGAGATTGACAGGGTGGAGCTAGATGTCCGACCTTGTCAATCATATGGCAGGTGGGTGCTTCTTCACCACAGCCCCCCCACAGGTGAAGTCTGGCTAATGAGAGGAATCAATTTGCTTTTCTCCAGTGTCTATGCTTGGCCACCCAGTGGTTGTGATAGGGACTGCAGTCTGTTCATGTTTTGCTAGCACGTCAAATGTGTAGCATGAGAAATAAGAGTATTTAGTAAGGCTAGGTCTACACGACGATATTTGTCGCACGACAATTTTTATAATGGCAGTCTATGGTGTTGCACTGCGACATGCAACATGCTGCGACATTCGAGATGGATTTTTCTGCGACTGTCGCATCGCAGAATGTCGCATGTTGCAGTGTGACACCATAGACTGCCATTATAAAAATTGTCGCGCGACATTGGTGCAACAAAATGTTGCGCGACAAATGTTGCAGTGTAGTTGTACCCTATCTGTTGCGCGACAAATGTCGTCATGTAGACCTAGCCTTACATTTGCGGAAAGGTAAGGGTGGACTGACTTGTTTATTAGGAACTTGTAAATGTTCTTTAGATAATGATCTAATTTATTTAAAGACCTAAAATAGAGTTTAAATGTTAAATGAGTAAATATAATACATTGTCTAATATGAATAATATAACCTTTTGATTTAATCTGAGACAGTAATAATGAGCATCAACTTCAAGATTGTCCAACAAAGTGGTTATTAAGTTCAGTTAGTAAAAATGATCCAAGATTGATTGCTTTCTGTAATTATTTTATTTAAAAAAAAAACTCATTAACAGCAATTTGTGCTCATTAAAACGTAAAGAAAGTATATTTAGTTAACTTTGCTAATTGCCGTGGTCCTGTGTGTGACTAAACTGCATGTTGAAGTGAGGTTAAGGAGGAACTGAAGATGCTGGCGCTGGTTACCAGGATATTTAGAACGTGAATTAAACCATTCTCATCTGCTTAGTTACAAGACCTACATCCTGTAATTATGAGCTAAAGTTGAGTCTCAAACATCTTCTTTATATTATCATTGAACTTTTATGCCCTGTATCTAAAGTGTAATGACATAAAACAATCACTAGTGTTTTCTTCATTCTTGGGAGCAATTGAATTTGTGAATATGGAATCTAAAAATGGAAGCCTGAAGGTGTATACTTCATCCTGCATTGCTTGCAGACTCTCATGTATCTCCCGGGCTACACTGCTAATTTAGACATCCTATTTTCATCCATGGTACTTAGTGTAATGAAATCTCTGGCACTTTGTCCTTTATCATTACACAGTATGAGTAACTTTTATTGTATAGTCATCTTGCTTATTGGGTGTGATAGTTACATATATTGTAGCCAGCTGGAAGATTAGTTTGGACAAAGACACACTTGTAACATAAAGTTTCTTTCGTAGCAAATCTCAGCAGCTTCACTTTCTCTTCAAATCTCTTTTTATTATAACTAAGTTCACGTACAACATGACTTCATAGGACACAGGAGGTTAAATTATATACTCATGTCCAAACATGGATTGCAATACGGGAAATGAATTAACATGTATCATTACTATATTTTTAGATGAAGTCATAAAGTCCCACGGTAAATAACATTCCAGAAGCAATGTGATCCGTTTAAAACAACAATAGTGTAAACCCTTGTAGTTATTGAATGGAGGGGGAGGGGGGGGGTTGGCAGAGGATAAACTTCGAGGGCAAAGGGAAAGAGTGTAAGAATCAAGTTAAGAAGAACCGGATTTCCAAAAGAGATCAGAAACAGTAGGTATCCAGAATTGTATCAGGAAATATTTCCTCTTATATATTCATAGGAGACCTTGTCACTGGCACCCAACCCCACCTGTCTAAAGCCTCGATATATCAACTAAGGCCGCCAGATAAAATTAAATTTAGCATGGTTTTGGAATTTCCAAAAGGAGATTTCTTCCAGCTGGTATATTTGGTCTACTTTTGGAATTTCCATGAAGCAGCAAGAGCGAAGTATTCATTTAGAGGGTTGCAGGGAATGTTGTCAGAAGTAACAGCCAGAAGGTTCCCGGTGAGCATTCTAAAGAAGAATGGCAGATATTATTAATAGTCTGGATAAGTTCAGACCAAAAGGGGCGTACTTTGCAGCAGGACCACCACATGTAATAAAAAGACCCAACATCTGAACTGCATTGCCAGTTTGTGTAGGGAAGGGGTGGTACTCGAAAAATTAAAATATCGTGCAAAAGTTCATTTATTTTAGTAATGTAACTTAAAAGGAATTGCATTAATGCAGATTAAAATTAGAATATTGTGAAAAGGTTCAATATTCTAGGCTCAAAGTGTCACACGCTAGTCAGCTAATTAGTCCATACCCTCTGAGCAAAGGGTACCTGAGATTGTGACTTTGGGGTTTTCATAAGCTATAATCATCCAAATTATAACAAATAAAGGCTTGAATTTGCATGTAATGAGTCTACGGTATGTCATATATTAGTTTCACCTTTTAAGTTGCATTACTGAAATAAATGAACTTTGCACGATATTCTAATTTTTAAAGTTTCACCTGTACACTTAATTTTCTCTCTTATTCAACTCTTAACCGGACACTCAAGGCCCTTTTAAAATATGTAAACTTTAATAAACCTGTTACATGATTTAAGTCAATTGTTCAAAAATTGTACCACTCTAAGGCCTCTTTCACACGAAGGATGCGTTCAGGTTGCGTTCAGTGAATCTCGCACCATTTTGCAAGCAAATTCAGTCAGTTTTATCTGCATTTGCGTTCAGTGTTTAAATTTTTTCCACGTGGGTGCAATCAGTTTTGATGCACGCACGTGAAAAAAACGGAAGGTTTACAAACAACATCTCCTAGCAACCATGAGTGAAAAACGCATTGCACCCGGACTGCATCAGGATTTCATCTAGATGCAATGCATTTTTCACTGAAGCCCCATTCACTTGCACGAAAAATGCAGAATATAGAACATGCTGTGATTCTCACGCAACGCATAACTGATGTGGGGGAAAAAACACTCATGTACACAGACTTTCCTCCACCCATGTGTTCACCTGGTTCTCAATGTTGTCACTAATGTCTGCATTAATTTACATAAACTCCTTGTCAGTGCTCAATCTCCTTATTCTGTTCCTCAATGGCCACCTGTAAGTGCTGCACAGTCAACAGCATTAAGTCCAATGATTGCCTATTATTTATAGCATACCAGCGATGATGATATACTTCTACATCATGTAACAAAATAGGGGGCAAGAGTACACCTGAGGCCCCTCGGAATCCTTCAGACCTTCAGGTATTCCATTACTGTGGAAGCATCAAGAATAAGCTTTCCAATTTCTTGACATAATCCATATATGAGAGTCTTGCATTTTGAGCTTGCTCCAGCATATTTATATGATCATTATCATCCATAAAAGAAAACACTAGCAAAGTTCTCAGTAATGTTGACAGTTTCTTCAGTTAAAGCACCAGTGGTAGCTATTGTATAGAGTTACAATTTAGCGCCATTGATTATATCAAGTATAACTTCTGCCCACATTCTCTTCTATGTGTGGAACCTGTTACATACAAACATCAACCAAAGTTAACCTAAAAATCCCAGATATTCACTTTACAGGTAATAGTAATTTAAAATGTATTTTCACAAATGCCAGAAGTCTAGCTAGCAAAATGGGGAAGCTGGAGGCTATGGTACTAGAAGAACACATACAGTCAGGTCCATAAATATTGGGACATCGACACAATTCTAACATTTTTGGCTCTATACACCACCACAATGGCTTTGAAATGAAACGAACAAGATGTGCTTTAACTGCAGGCTGTCAGCTTTAATTTGAGGGTATTTACATCTAAATCAGGTGAACGGTGTAGGAATTACAACAGTTTGCATATGTGCATGTAATGGGACAATTGGCTTCTTAGCTGTTCCATGGCCAGGCGTGTGTTATTCCCTCATGATCCCAATTACAATGAGCAGATAAAAGGTCCAGAGTTCATTTCAAGTGTGCTATTTGCATTTGGAATCTGTTGCTGTCAACTCTCAAGATGAGATCCAAAGAGCTGTCACTAGCAGTGAAGCAAGCCATCATGAGGCTGAAAAAACAAAACAAACCCATCAGAGAGATAGCAAAAACATTAGGCGTGGCCAAAACAACTGTTTGGAACATTCTTAAAAAGAAGGAACGCACCGGTGAGCTCAGCAACACCAAAAGACCTGGAAGACCATGGAAAACAACTGTGGTGGATGACCGAAGAATTCTTTCCCTGGTGAAGAAAACACCCTTCACAACAGTTGGCCAGATCAAGAACACTCTCTACAAGGTAGGTGTACAGTCGTGGCCAAAAGTTTTGAGAATTACATAAATATTGGAAAAGTTGCTGCTTAAGTTTTTATAATAGCAATTTGCATATACTCCAGAATGTTATGAAGAGATGAATTGCATAGTCCTTCTTTGCCATGAAAAGTAACTTAATCCCAAAAAAAACTTTCCACTGCATTTCATTGCTGTCATTAAAGGACCTGCTGAGATCATTTCAGTAATCGTCTTGTTAACTCAGGTGAGAATGTTGACGAGCACAAGGCTGGAGATCATTATGTCAGGCTGATTGGGTTAAAATGGCAGACTTGACATGTTAAGAGGAGGGTGATGCTTAAAATCATTGTTCTTCCATTGTTAACCATGGTGACCTGCCAAGAAACGCGTGCAGCCATCATTGCGGCAAGGATATTGTGGCTACTAAGATTGCACCTCAATCAACAATTTATAGGATCATCAAGAACTTCAAGGAAAGAGGTTCAATTCTTGTTAAGAAGGCTTCAGGGCGTCCAAGAAAGTCCAGCAAGCGCCAGGATCGTCTCTTAAAGAGGATTCAGCTGTGGGATCGGAGTGCCACCAGTGTAGAGCTTGCTCAGGAATGGCAGCAGGCAGGTGTGAGCTCATCTGCACGCACAGTGAGGCGAAGACTTTTGGAAGATGGCCTGGTGTCAAGAAGGGCAGCAAAGAAGCCACTTCTCTCCAAAAAAAACATCAGGGACAGATTGATCTTCTGCAGAAAGTTTGGTGAATGGACTGCTGAGGACTGGGGCAAAGTCATATTCTCAGATGAAGCCTCTTTCCGATTGTTTGGGGCATCTGGAAAAAGGCTTGTCCGGAGAAGAAAAGGTGAGCGCTATCATCAGTCCTGTGTCATGCCAACAGTAAAGCATCCTGAGACCATTCATGTGTGGGGTTGCTTCTCATCCAAGGGAATGGGCTCACTCACAATTTTGCCCAAAAACACAGCCATGAATAAAGAATGGTACCAAAACACCCTCCAACAGCAACTTCTTCCAACAATCACACAGTTTGGTGAAGAACAATGCATTTTCCAGCACGATGGAGCACCGTGCCATAAGTCAAAAGTGATAACTAAGGGGCTCGGGGACCAAAACTTTGACATTTTGGGTCCATGGCCTGGAAACTCCCCAGATCTTAATCCCATTGAGAACTTGTGGTCAATCCTCAAGAGGCGGGTGGACAAACAAAAACCCACTAATTCTGACAAACTCCAAGAAGTGATTATGAAAGAATGGGTTGCTATCAGTCAGGAATTGGCCCAGAAGTTGATTGAGAGCATGCCCAGTCGAATTGCAGAGGTCCTGAAAAAGAAGGGCTAACTGCAAATACTGACTCTTTGCATAAATGTGGATTCACGTGGATAGCTCACCACCTTTCTCAGAATGGAAAAGGTGCTCTAGTCTTGGATATATAAGACTGGCACTCACTATGTGGGTCACATCAAAACAATTTAATAAAGCAGCAGAAATACAATGCTAATCACACTATAAAAGTCGTTTAAAACAACTCTACACGCCCACAGTTCCGGATAAGTATATATCTGTGGGAAGAGTAAAGTAATCACACTCAAATCACAACCTAAAATATATAAAAGATATAATAAAATATAATATATTATAAAAAAAGGTCAATGCACTAGCAGCAATCCTCTACATGCAGAATAGGGCCCTGCAGAGGAAATCCCTTCAAATGTTGTATTATGGGATATTGTGCTACATACACTCACCTAAAGAATTATTAGGAACACCATACTAATACGGTGTTGGACCCCCTTTTGCCTTCAGAACTGCCTTAATTCTACGTGGCATTGATTCCACAAGGTGCTGATAGCATTTTTTAGAAATGTTGGCCCATATTGATAGGATAGCATCTTGCAGTTGATGGAGATTTGAGAAATGCACATCCAGGGCACGAAGCTCCCGTTCCACCACATCCCAAGGATGCTCTATTGGGTTGAGATCTGGTGACTGTGGGGGCCATTTTAGTACAGTGAACTCATTGTCATGTTCAAGAAACCAATTTGAAATGATTCGAGCTTTGTGACATGGTGCATTATCCTGCTGGAAGTAGCCATCAGAGGATGGGTACATGGTGGTCATGAAGGGATGGACATGGTTAGAAACAATGCTCAGGTAGTCCGTGGCATTTAAACGATGCCCAATTGGCACTAAGGGGCCTAAAGTGTGCCCAGAAAACATCCCCCACACCATTACACCACCACCACCAGCCTGCACAGTGGTAACAAGGCATGATGGATACATGTTCTCATTCTGTTTACGCCAAATTTGGACTCTACCATTTGAATGTTTCAACAGAAATTTAGACTCATCAGACCAGGCAAACTTTTTCCAGTCTTCAACAGTCCAATTTTGGTGAGCTCGTGCAAATTGTAGCCTCTTTTTCCTATTTGTAGTGGAGATGAGTGGTACCCGGTGGGGTCTTCTGCTGTTGTAGCCCATCCGCCTCAAGGTTGTACGTGTTGTGGCTTCACAAATGCTTTGCTGCATACCTCGGTTGTAACAAGTGGTTATTTCAGTCAACGTTGCTCTTCTATCAGCTTGAATCAGTCGGCCCATTTTCCTCTGACCTCTAGCATCCACAAGGCATTTTTGCCCACAGGACTGCCGCATACTGTATGTTTTTCCCTTTTCACACCATTCTTTGTGAAACCTAGAAATAGTTGTGCGTGAAAATCCCAGTAACTGAGCAGATTGTGAAATACTCAGACCGGCCCGTCTGGCACCAACAACCATGCCACGCTCAAAATTGCTTAAATCACCTTTCTTTCCCATTCTGACATTCAGTTTGGAGTTCAGGAGATTGTCTTGACCAGGTGCACCCCCCTAAATGCATTGAAGCAACTGCCATGTGATTGGTTGACTAGATAATTGCAT
The DNA here is from genome assembly GCF_905171765.1 of Bufo bufo. Lineage (NCBI taxonomy): Eukaryota > Metazoa > Chordata > Amphibia > Anura > Bufonidae > Bufo > Bufo bufo. The sequence goes on along the minus strand of NC_053391.1, from coordinate 191,485,722 downwards.
TAATGAGAAATAGAACAGGTGTTCCTAATAATTCTTTAGGTGAGTGTAGGTGCCGAATGTTCCACAAGCCTATTGTTATGCAGCGGTATATTTAATCGTGCTCCTTGGCAAGAAATATTCGTGCTGTCCATATGCCAAATTAATTCAGCAAAAAGCAATGTTCGTCTGAATTCCTATAATAGAAAGTTCACATTGGCCATGTGACAAGGCAATCTGGCTGCAGAAAGTCTCTACTCCTAAAGTGCAATGTCCGCACTTGGTATATGGCGGTTTTGTCCGGCAGGGAGCAAATGCCGTAATCAAAGTAGCATAATGCCCAATGTTGTTGTAGGCAATAAAATATGGTGGTAAGTTGTATGGGAGTGCAGATCTTACCGGTGTGTGATGGCAGTTGGCAGTCCCGTTTTTTGGCTTTCTACTCACCACCGCACGGCTGTTGTTGCTCCCTTGGCGTCCTCGCTCTCTAGTACGTCTCACGTGACTGTTTCAGAGGTATCGCGAGGTCTGGTCTTTTAGTCCGCTTCGTAGGTGAGATTATACTCAGAGTGAAGAGATTTGGAGCGCTCCAATCTTTAAACTTTCTTAGGTGGTCCAAACTGTATCCAGTTTCTTGTCAGTGCAGGGGTATAACGCCAAACGCGTTTCGGGGACTTCACTCCCCTTCCTCAGTGGCTTTACCCCTACTCAAACTTCACATCCTTTTATATCTCCTTGCGTCTTCTTCAAAATCTGGACCAGAGCATTTATTTTTCTTGCTGCGATATCAATGCGTCTTCTGTGCGGTTTTTAACCGACATATGCGTTTTTTATATATTATCTCCGCATTGTTGCGACTAAGATAGGCAATGAAGGAAAAATCGCATTGCTTTTAATAAAAAATCCAAAAAATGTTTAAAAGTATCAGTCTATCTTTAAAAGGAGGTGAGGGTTTGTTGACCTGCAGTCTATAAATATTCATAGGGAAAATACATAGTACTAGACCTGACAGAACAACAGACGTGCAGGTCGGGGGACACCTGGGAAATAGTGACCATAAAGTAATAACCTTCCAATTATCATTCAAAAGAGCGTTTCTACAGGGAGGAACAAAAATACCAAACTTCAAAAAAGCTAAATTTAGCCAACTAAGAGAGGCCATAGGCCAAACTAACTGGGACAAAGTCCTCACAAATACAGACACAAAATGGGATATCTTTAAAAACATCCTAAAAACTCATTGTCAGAGGTACATACCGTATGGTAATAAAAGGTTAAGGAACAAAAAGAAACCAATGTGGATAAATAGAACTGTAAAGAAAGCAATAAATGACAAAAAGAAAGCATATAAACACTAAAACAGGAGGGTTGCACGGAAGCACTGAAAAACTATAAGGAAAAAAATAGAACATGTAAAAAACAAATAAAAGCGGCCAAACTAGAGACCGAGAGATTAATTGCCAAAGAGAGTAAAACCAACCCTAAAATGTTCTTCAATTATATAAATGTTAAAAAGTATAAAGCTGAAGTTGTTGGCCCTTTAAAGAGTAATGAGGGGGGAGTCGCAGAGAGCGACGAGGAGAAAGCAAAGCTGTTAAATATTTTTTTCTCCAATGTATTCACTGAGGAAAATAAATTGTCAGATGACATGCAGAATGCAAAAATAAATTCCCCATTAAAAGTGTCCTGTCTGACCCAGGAAGAAGTACATCAGCGGCTTAAAAAGATTAAAATAGACAAATCGCCAGGACCGGATGGCATACACCCCCGTATCCTAAAGGAATTAAGTAATGTCATAGCCAGACCCTTATTTATGATATTTGCAGACTCTATACTGACAGGGAATGTCCCACAGGATTGGCGCGTGGCATATGTGGTGCCAATATTCAAAAAGGGGCCAAAAACAGAGCCTGGAAACTATAGGCCGGTAAGTTTAACATCTGTTGTGGGTAAACTGTTTGAAGGTTTTCTGAGAGATGCTATATTAGAGCATCTCAACGGAAATAAGCAAATAACGCCATATCAGCATGGCTTCGTGAGGGATCGGTCATGTCAAACTAATTTAATCAGTTTCTATGAGGAGGTAAGTTCTAGACTTGACAGCGGCGAATCAATGGATGTCGTATATCTGGACTTCTCCAAAGCATTTGACACTGTACCGCATAAAAGGTTAGTATATAAAATGAGAATGCTCGGACTGGGAGAAAACATCTGTATGTGGGTAAGTAACTGGCTGAGTGATAGAAAACAGAGGGTGGTTATTAACGGTACACATTCAGATTGGGTCACTGTCACTAGTGGGGTACCTCAGGGGTCAGTATTGGGCCCTATTCTCTTCAATATATTTATTAATGATCTTGTAGAAGGCTTGCATAGTAAAGTATCAATTTTCGCAGATGACACTAAACTGTGTAAAGTAATTTACACTGAAGAGGACAGTATACTACTACAGAGGGATCTGGATAGATTGGAGGCTTGGGCAGATAAGTGGCAGATGAGGTTTAACACTGATAAATGAAAGGTTATGCACATGGGAAGGAAAAATGCAAGTCACCCGTACATACTAAATGGTAAAACACTCGGTAAGACATGGAAAAGGATCTAGGAATTTTAATAAACAGCAAACTAAACAGCAAAAAACAGTGTCAGGCAGCTGCTGCCAAGGCCAACAAGATAATGGGTTGCATCAAAAGGGGCATAGATTCCCGTGATATGAACATAGTCCTACCACTTTACAAATCGCTAGTCAGACCACACATGGAGTACTGTGTACAGTTCTGGGCTCCTGTAAACAAGGCAGACATAGCAGAGCTAGAGAGGGTTCAGAGGAGGGCAACTAAAGTAATAACTGGAATGGGGCAACTACAGTACCCTGAAAGATTATCAAAATTAGGGTTATTCACTTTAGAAAAAAGACGACTGAAGGGAAAATCTAATTAATATGTATAAATATATCAGGGGTCAGTACAGAGATCTATCCCATCAGCTATTTATCCCCAGGACTGTGACTGTGACGAGGGGACATCCTCTGCGTCTGGAGGAAAGAAGGTTTGTACACAAACATAGAAGAGGATTCTTTACGGTAAGAGCAGTGAGACTATGGAACTCTCTGCCTGAGGAGGTGGTGATGGTGAGTACAATAAAGGAATTCAAGAGGGGCCTGGATGTGTTTCTAGAGCGTAATAATATTACAGGCTATAGCTACTAGAGAGGGGTCGTTGATCCAGGGAGTTATTCTGATTGGAGTCGGGAAGAAATTTTTTATTCCCCTAAAGTGGAGAAAATTGGCTTCTACCTCACAGGGTTTTTTGCCTTCCTCTGGATCAACTTGCAGGATAACAGGCCGAACTGGATGGACAAATGTCTTTTTTCGGCCTTATGTACTATGTTACTATGTTACTACATCCAATATGTGTTAATTATGTCATGCACTAGAAATCACATAGTTTTTACTCGGTCTTGCCCTCTGCAGGTAGATGGGGGGATGTGGGCCCATCACCAAGGGGGGATCACAGTGCCGTTAGACGGCCAGACATGTGCTCCCCAATTGGATGAGAGGCACACATCCCTAGGTCTATAAAAAGGCAAAAATTTCTAGCTCTGCATTCAGGCCTGCTGGATTCATACTCCCAAAATCATAAATCTGTTTGGATTCCGCTCTCGACATTCACTCAATATGGTTACCTCCTCTCCAGTGTTTGTCAATCCTCTCCAAAGCCACAAACGTCATTCCTGTGGGATCTTGTTTGTGAATTTCTTTAAAGTGCTTTGAGAGTGAGTATTTTAAATATCCTTTCTTAATATTGGATATATGTTCGGATATCCTCACTCTCAGAGCTCTTTTCTTTCTCCCAACATATTGTCTGGAACACGGGCATTGGATGAGGTAGACCACACTGGTTGAATTACACGTAAGGAAGTGGTCAATCTCCCATACAAAGGAATTTTGAGTTGAGTGTACTTTCTTAGTACTCCTTGGGGTTTTGGTTGTCTTACAGCAAATACATTGGCCACATCTATAAAAACCCTTTAAGTTAATCCACTTACTAAGGCCCGAGGCCTTATTCAATTTTGTCTTGATCGATGGGGCCACTTTTATGCCCAGATTTGGTGCCTTCGTATATGTGATATGTGGTCTTAATGGCATTAGTGTGCCTACAGTTTTGTCCTGTAGTAGATGGTGCCAGTGTCGTTTTACTATTTCTTCCACTTTCTTATGTTGTGTGGTGTATGGGAGAATTATTCTAAATTGAGAGTCCACTTGATTTTTGGGAGCTGCTTTTATTGTAAGTAGAGAGCTCCTAGGTAACCTTCTCACGTTTTCTAAGGCTCCCTCTAATACTGTACTTGGATATTGTTTCAGTAGGAACTTATTTTTCAAGGTCATAGCTTCTGCTTCAAATTGCGCATCTTCGGTACAGTTACGCTTTAGTCTGCGAAACTGACCGAAGGGCACGTTCAGCAGCCAATTGGGCAGATGGCAACTTGAATGTAAAATAAACGCATTTCTAGCAGATGGTTTCTGGTAGGTCTTACATACATATTTGTTGTCCATTCTTGTAATGGACAAGTTCAAGAACTCTGTTTCTACCAGATTTGCGCTAGCGGTAAAGACCAAGTTCAGGTCGTTCCTATTTAGTTCAGATATGAACGTACGTAAAGAGCTTTCTTCTCCCTTCCAAATTAAAATCACATCATCTATGTATCGGAGCCAGAGCACCAGGTCGCCCCCTCGATGTGGATCAATGGCATCCTGTTCCCATTGGGCCAAAAACAGGTTTGCATAACTGGGGGCAAACCTGGTGCCCATGGCAGTCCCTCTTATCTGCAGATAAAAACTCCCCTCAAAATAAAAATAATTATGCTGTAAAATGTGTCTAATTCCGTCTATGATAAAATCAGTCTGCTGTGTCTTTATTGTTCTATTTTTCTCTAATTGTGTGCCTTGTTCGTGATCTATCACCGTGTAGAGTGACTGAATATCTAAAGTTGTCATTATCCAGTCCAACTCCACGGTTTTGAGTAGTATCTCTCAAATAAGATGCTGTGGTTTTCACCAAAGGTTGTAACCACGTATCTAGGTATCTAGAAAGATTGGCTGTTAAGGAGCCTATACCTGAAACTATGGGGCGGCCTGGAGGGCTCTCCATGTCCTTGTGTACCTTCGAAAGGCAATAAAAGACCGGGAGTCTTCCAGGCGTCCCCATAATGAAGCTGGATTCCTGTTTTGACAGGATGCCTATCTGGGCCCCTCTCTGACAATATTCACGTAATTTTCCGCCGAATTTTTCAGTAGGGTCGGCTTCAAGTTTTTCATATATGGTACTGTCAGAGAGTTGTCTTGCGCATTCCTGTATATATTTTGTTGTCTCAAGGATTACAATCGCCCCTCCTTTATCAGCGGGGCGAATAGTTATACTGTCATTTTTTTTTTTATAATTCCTTGATTGCCACTATTTCCTTATTAGAGAGATTTTTCCTATAGAATTTTTTCTCCTTTATTTTTCTAAGGTCTGCTTCTACATTTTTCTGAAAACTACTAATTTTAGGACTTATTTCGTTTCTCCAGAATTTTTTTGATTTGTTTCTCAAATTAGTATGTCTGAAACCATCCTCTATATGTGGAATCATGGAGGTCGGGTTCTTTATAAAATATTTTTTAAGGCAGATATTTTTAATAATTTTTCTGGATCCCAATCTTTGCATAAATGTCATGTAATTGTCGATAAAAGCCTTTGAAACGTATGAAGTGCGTGTAATTATATTTCACTACATCACAGAAACAGCTGAAACAAAGATCTAAAAGCAGTTTAGCAGAAAACTTTGTGAAAACTAATATTTGTATCATTCTCAAAACTTTTGGCCACGACTGTATGTGTGTCAAAGTCAACAATCAAGAGAAGACTTCACCAGAGTGAATACAGAGGGTTCACCACAAGGCGTAAACCATTGGTGAGCCTCAAAAACAGGAAGGCCAGATTAGAGATTGCCAAACGACATCTAAAAAAGCCTTCACAGTTCTGGAACAACATCTAATGGACAGATGAGACCAAGATCAACTTGTATCAGAGTGATGGGAAGAGAAGAGTATGGAGAAGGAAAGAAACTGCTCATGATCCTAAGCATACCACCTCATCAGTGAAGCATGATGGTGGTAGTGTCATGGCGTGGGCATGTATGGCTGCCAATGGAACTGGTTCTCTTGTATTTATTGATGATGTGACTGCTGACAAAATCAGCAGGATGAATTCTGAAGTGTTTCGGGCAATATCTGCTCATATTCAGCCAAATGCTTCAGAACTCATTGGACGGCGCTTCACAGTGCAGATGGACAATGACCCAAAGCATACTGCAAAAGCAACCTAAGAGTTTTTTAAGGGAAAGAAGTGGAATGGCCAAGTCAATCACCTGACCTGAATCCGATTGAGCATGCATTTCATTTGCTGAAGACAAAACTGAAGGGAAAATGCCCCAAGAATAAGCAGGAACTGAAGACAGTTGCAGTAGAGGCCTGGCAGAGCATCACCAGGGATGAAACCCAGTGTCTGGTGATGTCTATGCGTTCCAGACTTCAGGCTGTAATTGACTGCAAAGTATTTGCAACCAAGTATTAAAAAGTGAAGGTTTGATTTATGATTATTATTCTGTCCCATTACTTTTGGTCCCTTAACAAGTGGGAGGCACATATGCAAACTGTTTTAATTCCTACACCGTTCACCTGATTTGGATGTAAATACCCTCAAATTAAAGGGCTTCTGTCACCCCACTAAAGTGATTTTTTTTTTTGGGGCTAGTTAAATTAGTTATATAGCGATATATGAAAATATAATTGTGTTACTTACATTGATCCAGCAGTTTATTCAAAAAACGAAGTTTTATCATATGCAAATTCGGTCTCTACCAGCAAGTAGGGCGGCTACTTGCTGGTAGCTGCTGCAGAAATCCGCCCCCTCCTCTTGTTGATTGACAGGGCCAGCCGGGATCTCCTCCTCCGGCCAGCCCTGTCGGCATTTCAAAAATCGCGCGCCCGTGTTGATTCGGCGCAGGCGCTCTGAGATGAGGAGGCTCGTCTCCTCAGAACTCCCTCAGTGCGCCTGCGCCGATGACGTCTTCTATTTCGGTGAAGTCATCGGCGCAGGCGCACTGAGGGAGTTCTGAGGAGACGAGCCTCCTCATCTCAGAGCGCCTGCGCCGAATCAACACGGGCGCGCGATTTTTGAAATGCCGACAGGGCTGGCCGGAGGAGGAGATCCCGGCTGGCCCTGTCAATCAACAAGAGGAGGAGGCGGATTTCTGCAGCAGCTACCAGCAAGTAGCCGCCCTACTTGCTGGTAGAGACCAAATTTGCATATGATAAAACTTCGTTTTTTGAATAAACTGCTGGATCAATGTAAGTAACACAATTATATTTTCATATATCGCTATATAACTAATTTAACTAGCCCCAAAAAAAAAAATCACTTTAGTGGGGTGACAGAAGCCCTTTAAAGATGAAAGTCTGCAGTTAAAGCACATCTTGTTAGTTTCATTTCAAATCCATTGTGGTGGTGTATAGAGCCAAAAATGTTAGAATTGTGTCGATGTCCCAATATTTTTGGACCTGACTGTACATGTAGATGGTGTGGCTGAGATATGGTTGGACTCTTCGCATGACTAGGCTGTAAATATTAAGGGTTTTACACTATTCAGGAAAGATAGGGTCAATAGAAAAGGAGGTGGCGTGTGCCTGTATGTGAGGAGTGATCTGAAGACAAGTGTGAAAGAGGCAATTGTGGGTGAGGATGTGGAAAACTTTTGGGTGGAAGTTCAAATGTATATAAACACTGAAAAAATAATACTTGGTGTAATCTATAGACCCCCTAACATCACAGAGGAGATAGAAACGCAACTGTATAACCAAATAGAGCGGGCTGCACTAGCTGGTACAGTGGTCATAATGGGAGATTTTAACTTCCCAGACATTGACTGGGGACATGATTCTGCCTCAATCACAAAGGGGAGAAAATTCCTCAACTTGCTGCAGGACCACCTTATGGGCCAGTTTGTAGAAGCTCCCACTAGGGGCAATGCTCTGTTGGGTTTGGTAATCTCTAATGATGCAGAGCTTGTTGGAAATGTTACTGTTTGAGAAACACTAGGTAGTAGTGAGCAGAATATAATTATATTCCCCCTAAACTATAAGAAGCAAACTCTGTCAGGCAGAGCAAAGACACTAAATTTCAAAAAGGCTAATTTCCCTGGGTTGAGGGCAGCATTTCAGGGCATAGACTGGGAGCAGCTACTGTCACATAATAATACTAAGGACAAATGGGAGAGCTTTAAATCCACATTGAGTAATTGCACTAAAATATTTATTCCTTTAGGTAACAAGTATAAACGACTAAAATTAAACCCCCCATGGCTTACAGCTACCGTAAAAAAGGCAATAAAAGACAAAAAAAAGGGCATTAAAAAAATACAAATCTGAGGGTTCAGCTGGAGCATTTGAATATTACAAAGGGCTTAATAAAATCTGTAAAAATTAGATAAAATTAGCAAAAATACAAAATGAACAGCAGGTAGCAAAAGAGAGCAAAAATTATTTAAATATATAAATGCCAAAAAAAAAAACAAGTCTGAGCAGGTAGGTCCTCTAAATAATGGTAAACGGTGGGTAGTCACTGAAGTTAAGGAAAAGGCAGAGTTACTAAATGGTTCTTTTAGCTCTGTATATACAAGATAAGAGAAAGGAGCTGATATCTGTGGTGCTGGGGCTGTTAGTACATCCCGTAATATACTCACTTGGCTAATTGTAGATATGGTCCAAGACAAGTTAAATAGGGTAAGGCCTCATGCACACGACATTATTTTTTCGCGGTCCGCAAAACGGGGTTCCGTTGTTCCGTGATCCGTGTCCGTTTTTGTTTTCGTTTGTCCGTGTTTCCGTTTTTTTTTTGCGGACGGTTATTAAAGAAGGAATGGTGTTAAAAATTTAATTTTACTAACTCCACCCAGGATACTGGTATAAATGAAGTTCACCTGAGTTTGGTTTTGTGGCCATTTTCTGTAGTCTTCACAGAGTACAGAGGTTATTTTGGTTACTTGTCTTTGCTGTTTCACCATGGATGATGCATGTGAGGACGAGGTCTTAATGCATTGGCTTGTTTCGCGGCGATGGGGACTGCGTACTCCTTTGTTGCCTGAGGAACCTAGTAGAAGGCGTAGATTTTGGGTCCATCCGATTGTTTCGCAACGTTACCGGAAAGGACACTTTCATACCCTCTACAAAGATCTGCGGCTGCATCCAGAGAAGTTTTTATCCTTCTGCAGGATGTCAGTCAATACATTTGATCGCTTGCTGTCGTCTCTACGTACTGTCCTTACTTTTATGGACACCAATATGAGGCGCAGCATTTCTCCTGAGGAAAGGCTCATCGTCACGTTGAGGTAAGCAATATTTAATTTGTCAAGCTTCAGCAGTAATGTGCACTGCTTCTGTCAGGAGGAACATGTCTTTTAAAATGGCTGCTGTTAGACATGTGCTTCTGTTTGCTGAAGTAACCTTTCTTTGCCCATAATGTTTTGTGCTATTTAATTGTTTGTTTTTGGTTTTAATAACCGTTAATCCCTGACATATAACATCCAAATATATAAGGTTGTCTATTCTTTTGTGCAAGTTTCAAACTTGGGTTAAGCTAACGTCCTCAAGACACTCCAGTAAGGGTACTTTCACACTAGCGTTTTTCTTTTCCGGCGCTGAGTTCCGTCCTAGGGGCTCAAATCCGGAAAATAACTGATCAGTTTTATCCTAATGCATTCTGAATGGCGAGTCCGTCCTTCAGGATGCATCAGGATGTCTTCAGTTCAGTCTTTTTGACTGATCAGGCTTTTCAGAAAAACGTAGCATGCAGTATTTTTACCTCCGGCCAAAAATCCTGAACACTTTGACTGAACGCCGGATCCGGTCTTTTTCCCATTGACTTGCATTAACGCCGGATCTGGCGCTGTGTGTTCAGTCAAACCGGAGACGGCTTTTGCATGTTAAACCTGAAAAATGTGAAAAAAAAATTAAAGTCCATAAATGGCGGATCCGTTTTTTCCAAATGCATTTTTTCATTGTGATAAAAATCCTGATCAGGATTCAAATGTAATCAGTTTTGACACGTTTTTCCGGATCCGGCGGGCAGTTCCAGTGTCGGAATTGAACGCCGGATTAAAACAACGCTAGTGTGAAAGTAGCCTAATCCACAGCACTTGCCAGTATTTTGCGACAAAATGGAGTTTTTAGTCAGGCAGCCAGGTTACAGCAACCTGTATCCTGGCTCTGTGAGTGACTAAATATAAATTTTTTAACAAACTATTGTGGACTGCATCGGATTATTGGAGTGTGTTGAAGCTTTGGTACCCTCACTCAGGATCACTAGCTGCGTGCAACACCCTGCTTGAAGCCTATTTACCGGTCTGTACCCTATTTTGTGGGATTGTGGTGGTGGAAAAACCCTGTGATTTTCAACTATCGTCCTCATCATGCATAATGTTCACATAATTTTTAAGTCACCAATACCTTACAGCATTTCCAAGGTGCTAAAGACAGTAGTTGTAACTTAGTTGTGGTCGTACTGCCCACACCCCATTAGCTGGTAGTGTTTTGCTCCTAGCCCCCAATTTATTTCTTTACATTTTGGATAAGTGTTTCCATTTTTCTACAGATTCCTTGCAACGGGGAACTCTTTTGCATCCCTGCATTTTGAGTTTCTTTTAGGAACCTCGACGATCTCTCAGATTGTACGTCACACTTGCCAGGTCATCTGGCAGCAACTCCGAGAGACGGTGATGCCGCAGCCCAAGGTGGACGATTGGCTTCGGATTGCTGAGGGCTTCCAAATTTCTGCGCAGTTTCCAAACTGCATCGGGGCAATGGATGGCAAGCACATCCGTGTGAAGAAGCCTCCTCACTCAGGGTCCCGATTCTTCAATTATAAGCAATATTTTTCGGTAGTGCTGATGGCTGTTGCTGACAGTAACTACCGGTTTATAATGGTTGATATCGGGGCCTATGGAAGTACTGCTGATGCTCGCATCTTTAGTTCTTCTAGAATGGGTGAGCGGTTTCGTGCCAACCAGCTTGCCCTGCCCGAGTCCAGAAGACTGCCCGGATCTGCTGGTCCGCCGGCTCCATTTGTTATCGTGGCGGATGAAGGGTTTGCATTTAATCACCATGTTATGCGGCCCTTTCCAAAGCGTGGTTTGGATGTCAGGAGGCGTATTTTCAACTACCGGTTGACTCGTGCCCGTCGGTATGTTGAGTGCGCTTTCGGAATACTCTCTAGCAAATGGAGGGTGTTTTTGTCATCCATACAGATGGATCCGGAGAATGCTACCCTGGTGATTCAAGCTTGTGTTGTTCTACACAACTTCACCAGGATTCACGAGGCTTCCTCTTTTGTTGACATGGAAGATCTTCCTACGTCATCAGATTTGGCTTTGGAAAGGACCCTGCATAGACGACCTGGGACTGCAGGCATTGCAGTTCAAGAACTCTATGCAGACTACTTTTTAAGACCAAAGGGGTCCTTGCCATGGCAGAGGGACGCGATTCGTGGCAGTGTTTGATTTCTTCTGTGCTCGCTAGTTTTTTATTTGTTTTCAAGATAGCTTCTGTAATTTCAGACATAGTTGAGTGTAGGGACTCGCAAGACAATGAGGACCCTTGACGTGGGCTAGCGGGCTGAGGTTTTTTGGAACTAAAAGTTAATCAATCTATTTTTTCCAAAAAAAGATGTTTCTGATTTCAAATATTGAAACATCATTAATGGATTTTCTCTATGTTTCTAAAAAACCTTCTAATACCTCTATAATTCGTTTTTTTAAAGTGGGCCTCACCATGTAAAATAAACTTGGTTTACTACTACAAGTAATGTTTGTGTCTTTTGGAAGTGTCTTATTAGATTGGAATGTTAGAGATTTCATATCAAGCTGTAATTTATCAATTAACACTGTCACATTCTACATGTATTCCATGTACATAATCATGATATGTTTTTTTGGCACACAAAGACTCAATAGTAAGTGTTGTTAGGCGAAAAATCACATAGCCAATAGGATTTCAGTACAACCATTAGAATAATATTATATTTCTCAACCAACCAAATCTAAATAAAAGGGAGGTTTGTGCATTTGTGCCTTCTACTCTCAACTATTATTAGTTTCCATTGCTCTCAATACAAACTGATGTTGGGACGAACACCAATTCAAATGGTCTATCACAGTGATGGCTAACCTTGGCACTCCAGCTGTGTTAAAACTACAACTCCCAAGATGCCCCCCTTGCTTCGCTGCTTTCACAACCCGTTAGAAATAAATGGAGCATGCTGGGTGTTGTAATTTGGCCACAGCTGGAGTGCCAAGGTTAGCCATCACTGCCCTATATAATTTGTATTGCTACTTCTCCACCCAAAGGTTGAGTTGGTTGTAAAGCCACATCACATAGTTATTTGGGTTTTGGTTGCAGTCACAATTGTTTTTGCTTGTAAAATAAAATCAAGACACATTGTGTTGTAGTCAATTTTTAAAGATCGGAAACCCAAGGTCTCCATAGAGATTATACTGAATGTATGATGGCCCAAATAAGGCAATGAAACAATAAAAAACACAACATAAACTTTAACATAAAAAGAACACTAAAGCTCAAATAAATCCCTGGTAAAGGGACCAGGCTGGAATGAACTCCCTGGCCTAACCTGTGGTTGTTGCTGTGGCGCAGTGGCATAGGTGGCAGCCTGAGGATAAAAATGTGAAGGTTGGCGGCTGGTTTCCTGTGCCACCTGGTAAGATGGGCCAGGTACAGGTGGGCCTTGGGGTTGGCTTGGCATCGAAGCCTGGTGTGAGCGCGCAGCAAGGATGTTGCGCCTCGCATTGAAGATTTCAGCGACAATGTCTTCCTCGTAGGGGGAGGAAAACAATTCGATGATCATAGCGAGCCCTGCCACACAAGGGCTCAATCTGATGGCAGGGACGCCCCTTAGTAAAGGACCCAGGTCCCTCACCACTGCTTCTTCAGGTCCCTCACTCCTCCTCTTGGCCAGAAATTCGATGACTCGAGAGTCAATTTGCTCTCGAGTATCTTGGCCCGAGGAAGCCTGGGGGACACTTCGACGCCGCCTTGGGTGAGGCTGCTGGGTCGTCTCCATGGTCCCCTGGGAAAGGGTTGGCGGCGCAACAGTTGGCTGCTCTGTCTCCTCAGCCTGTGGATGGGTGGGGCTATTTTCGGGGGAGAAAACAGCTGGAGTGTCGCTCCCACCCACATCCGAATCCTCCGGATTATCATCCAAGCTGTCCACAGTACTGTATGGAAACATCAGAAAGAAACATATATTAAATCTATGTATTCCCAAATTTTTGTTTTACATTAGATTTTAAACCAAACAAAAAATTTAGTTGTGCTCTAGTCGTAGTGTCTACAAGTCATAATATGGAAAATGTGGAAAATCTGCGTGAGATGATAATTTAACACATCCATCTAAACACAAATTCACATAGGATTCCTATTGGGAGCAGCAACACAATTTTCTAAACAAAATATAAGATCAATGATAGTAGTTTGGGTATGTCCTGGACGAAAACTGGTGGACACATTCTAGGAGCTAACCAAGAGCTGAAATTCGATACATCTGCATTGGACGTGTTTGTACACTGTCACACTCGTTTTTGTATATTAAAGTTTAAAACATACCACTTCCAGAACATTTCTAATGCTTCATAAGGCCACGGTGGAAGTTTAAAATCTAATTCTGCAGCAGGAACGCAGTTGGTGCATCATTAATCAATGTATAATAATACAAAGTATTGTGCCTTTTTATTATAAACTGATCACAAACAGTTTTTTCCCTTGAAATACAACTTGCGAATAATGTTTAACGAAATATCCATTGCGACGAGGTCCTGTTTTCAAATATTTAAAAAAAAATTCAAACATTTAGGTACAAAAACAAAGGAATACAGAGAACAATACCAAAATGGGAACACTATTCAGGCACCTAGTTTTGCTAAGGCCTTGGATAATCTTTATCATATTTTGAAGATATTCAATGTAAAGGTACACATTATCAGATTGACGATGTACAAACACCTGGCAAAATATATGCCAATCAGCTGTATGATGAGAAAATACGTGCAGTGCACAAGTGTCATCTCCCTTCTCATTTCCAGCACTGATAGCACTCTATCCCATCAAATATCTGTGACTATATTTAACATAACGTGGCACACAGGAGGAAGAGAGACGGCAGAGGGCAGGCCAGGTGCGATGTGCTTGTGTTGACTCGTCAGACTGCTGAAGAGCGTGGGTGTTCGTTGGTGTGTTTTTTTGGGTTTGAAAAAATTGGACCTACACAGAGGTGAGAGATGATCAATAGTCAAACACCATAATAAACATACTTACGGCCTCAAATCCATGACTGGTTTAAGGAACTCCAATTGGGCCGTGTATATATAGGGGCCTTTTTCTGGCTCCACCTTCACCACTGCGTCCACGATCATTGAGCTCCCGCCTAAACTGATCCCGGCAGCTGTTCCACCGGGTCTTGGTCTGCTTTACTATTTTGAAAATAAAAAAATTCAAGCTTAGATTTTTTTTAAGGAAAAAAAAAAAATGGAAAAAAAGGATAAAATGGATGAAAATACACCACATGCTACAGTAGTGCCAGTGTGGCTATACTAATGAAATACGTTCATGAAACCATTCAAAAATTGAGCTAGCCATTGGTATGTAAATTTAGGCACAATATGCGTTAAGTACCAACTATTGTATGCTCAATTAAAACTTGAACAAGTGCCACCAACTAGCAGGTGCACATGCATAGTATCCATTACTACAGTTTACAGTATCATAGCTAGGGCCAGGCATTTAAAATACACCCAATGGTAGGAGTATATGGTATATATTTTACAATTCTTTTGGAAAATCCATATAGAGACCTATATAAATTAAGGCAGGCAATTTAAATATACAGTTTAGGAACATGGAGCTAAGCGTTCCGCCGTATCACGGCCTAGCATCCTGTTGAGAACAGGAGTTCACGCCATCATTGGTTGCTATGACGCTGTGCGCTTCGAGCCGCCACTGCAGTACCGTAATACACTAGTATGATCTATATCAGTGTCTGACTGTACTTCATCGTCGACACCGCATCATAGCAATAAAAGAGGATGCCAGGCTGGGATACGGCAGAACGCTCACCTCCGTGTTCCACGCTCATAAGCAGTTATTAAGACATCATGGAATTAATAGCAAGTTCAAAAGTGACAAGACTGGGGCCAGGACAGTGCAATAACATTGCTGGCACTTACCTAAATCTGCCCGGCCTCTGGCATCGGCTTTTGGCCATTCCACACGCCTCATGGAACGGGCCACTTTCTCCCACAAGACCTCCTTGCGGACTTTGTCATGGTAGACATTAAGCCTGCTGTCCCAAAGCTCAGGCCTCTCCTGTACCAGAGTAATTAATTTTTCGACATTCCATTTAGGCATATTAAAAAAATATATAATATGCTCCACCAAACACCACACAAGCAGTATCACCACAGGTCACTAGCAAACTGCTATGAGGTAACCTATGACCTGAAGCTTCCTTCCTGTATTGAAATTATTTTATTTTTATTTTATTTGGCACAAATCTGGCAGACAGTTTTGCTATGTTAAAGAGTAATAAAGCGGACGCGGATGACAAACGGTTGTGCATCCGTGATTTTCGCGGACCCATTGATTTGAATGGGTCCGCGAACCGTTGTCCGTGAAAAAAATAGGACAGGTCATATTTTTTGGACGGACTGGAAACACGGATCACGGACGCGGATGACAAACGGTGCATTTTCCGAGTTTTCAACGGACCCATTGAAAGTCAATGGGTCCGCAGAAATTCACGGAATACGGAACAACGGACACGGAACCCAACAACGGTCGTGTGCATGAGGCCTAAATGTGAACAAGGCTCCAGGTCCCGATGGATTACACCCAAGAGTGCTTAAAGAGCTCAGTTCAGTCATTGCTGTGCCCCTGTTTATAATTTTTAAAGATTCTCTAGGTACTGGTACAGTGCCAAGTGATTGGCGCAATGCAAATGGGGTGCCCATATTCAAAAAAGGATCAAGGTCCTTCGCAGGTAATTATAGACCAGTTAGTTTAACTTCTATTGTGGGAAAAATGCTTGAAGGTCTCTTAAGGGACTATATACAGGAGTATGTGACTGTAAATAATATTATAAGTGATAACCAACATGGGTTTACCAGAAGTTGTCAGACTAACCTGATTTGTTTTTATGAGGAGGTGAGTAGTAGCCTGGACAGAGGGGCGGCTGTGGATGTAGTGTTTTTGGATTTTGCAAAGGCTTTTGATACTGTCCCTCATAGACGTTTAATAGGTAAAGTAAGGCCTATAGCAGGCATGGCCAACCTGTGGCTCTCCAGCTGTTGTAAAACTACAACTCCCACTATGCCCTGCTGTAGGCTGATAGCTATAGGCAGTCTGGGCATGCTGGGAGTTGTAGTTTTGCAACAGCTGGAGAGCCTCAGGTTGGTCCTCCCTGGCCTATAGGCTTTGAAAGTATAGTTTGTAATTAGTTGTGGTCAATGATTCCTATTGAGAATGGTCCTGGGTTATAGGTGGTGTACCCAAGGTTCAGTGCTGGGCCCTTTATTATTTAATTTATTTATTAACCCCTTAAGGACTCGGCCTTATTTCACCTTCTGAACTTGGCCATTTTTTGCAAATCTGACCAGTGTCACTTTAAGTGCTGATAACTTTAAAACGCTTTGACTTATCCAGGCCATTCTGAGATTGTTTTTTCGTCACATATTGTACTTCATGACACTGGTAAAATGAAGTAAAAAAAATTCCTTTTTTTATTATTTTTTTATTATTTTTTATTGTTATACAAAATACATATGAAATATACAGTATCAAGCCGTCCAACGGGCGTTATTACAATAATCGTCCATGTATAAACATTTTAAACCAATTACCCTCCCCCCACCCAATTGAGGAGGGGGAGGCGGAGAGAGAGAGGAGAAGGAGAAGCAAGGGGGAAAAAAAAAAGGGAGATAAAAAATATATTTTCTTTCCTTTTTCTTTTTAACAGCCATGGCCCTGGTTCAACCATTTCATCCATACTTTATCAATTTTTTCATCTCTATCCCTGTATCCCTCAGCCGCCTGTTCCAGTTTTATCAGGTTAAACACTGCAGCCTGCCACTGTCCCACTGTAGGAGGATCTTTGTTTACCCATTTTCGAAGAATGAGCAATCTGGCCTGGAAAAGTACTTTACACAATACCGATTGTAACTCTTTTTAATTTAAGATGTACCATAGCCCCCAAAATACAGACAACAGGATCTTCCGGAACTTTGATACCCAGAAATACTGATATTATATCTGTAATATCTTTCCAATACCTTAATTTAGGGCATCTCCAGAAACAATGAATAAGATCGGCCTTCTCACCCATGCATTTTGGACACTTGTCTGTGGCTCTAACCCCCATTTTCTTTAATGCCCAAGGAGAACGGTGTAACCTATGGACAATAAAGAACTGGGAGATTTTATGTGAGGCCCTTTCTGACACCTTAGTATAACTTCCAAGGGCATCAGTCCATTTTTCTTCCGTGAGGGATAGAATCTCTTTTCCCCACTTTCCTCTAGCTGGTATTATAATCCGTTCTTTCTTCGCCTCCATCAAAATTCTATATCTTTTTGCCGTGGTTCCACTCCTTTCCTCTCCACTAGTAAATTTATATATTCTATTTGAGTGTTCTTTTTTATATATATTCGGATTAACTGATGATCTAACGGCATTTTTAAGTTGTAAATATTTATAAGTATCCTTTTGATGGATCCCAAACTCCCTTACTAGGGTAACTAAGTCCTTCAGTTTATCTTCTACAAATATTTGAGCTAAGTATTTTACCCCCTTTTTTTCCTAATCTATATAGGACCTAATCCTTTGTATTTCCGTTAAATTGATTTTTTTCCAAATAGGTGTATACTGCAAATATCCTTTGATATCCATAGTTTTTTTAATTTCCACCCATATATATTCCATTCAATTCATTATCCTATTTCCTGTGTTATTTTTCCCCAGTATACCTGACTCCAACACCTCTAAGTGAATCGTGTCCCCCATCCACCCCATTTTTAATAGTTCATCCTTCCCCACTACTCCCTTTAGATTTTCTTTTATCTGACTCTACAGGGAGTGCAGAATTATTAGGCAAGTTGTATTTTTGAGGATTAATTTTATTATTGAACAACAACCATGTTCTCAATGAACCCAAAAAACTCATTAATATCAAAGCTGAATATTTTTGGAAGTAGTTTTTAGTTTGTTTTTAGTTTTAGCTATTTTAGGGGGATATCTGTGTGTGCAGGTGACTATTACTGTGCATAATTATTAGGCAACTTTAACAAAAAACAAATATATACCCATTTAAATTATTTATTTTTACCAGTGAAACCAATATAACATCTCAACATTCACAAATATACATTTCTGACATTCAAAAACAAAACAAAAACAAATCAGTGACCAATATAGCCACCTTTCTTTGCAAGGACACTCAAAAGCCTGCCATCCATGGATTCTGTCAGTGTTTTGATCTGTTCACCATCAACATTGCGTGCAGCAGCAACCACAGCCTCCCAGACACTGTTCAGAGAGGTGTACTGTTTTCCCTCCTTGTAAATCTCACATTTGATGATGGACCACAGGTTCTCAATGGGGTTCAGATCAGGTGAACAAGGAGGCCATGTCATTAGATTTTCTTCTTTTATACCCTTTCTTGCCAGCCACGCTGTGGAGTACTTGGACGCGTGTGATGGAGCATTGTCCTGCATGAAAATCATGTTTTTCTTGAAGGATGCAGACTTCTTCCTGTACCACTGCTTGAAGAAGGTGTCTTCCAGAAACTGGCAGTAGGACTGGGAGTTGAGCTTGACTCCATCCTCAACCCGAAAAGGCCCCACAAGCTCATTTTTGATGATACCAGCCCAAACCAGTACTCCACCTCCACCTTGCTGGCGTCTGAGTCGGACTGGAGCTCTCTGCCCTTTACCAATCCAGCCACGGGCCCATCCATCTGGCCCATCAAGACTCACTCTCATTTCATCAGTCCATAAAACCTTAGAAATATCAGTCTTGAGATATTTCTTGGCCCAGTCTTGACGTTTCAGCTTGTGTGTCTTGTTCAGTGGTGGTCGTCTTTCAGCCTTTCTTACCTTGGCCATGTCTCTGAGTATTGCACACCTTGTGCTTTTGGGCACTCCAGTGATGTTGCAGCTCTGAAATATGGCCAAACTGGTGGCAAGTGGCATCTTGGCAGCTGCACGCTTGACTTTTCTTAGTTCATGGGCAGTTATTTTGCGCCTTGGTTTTTCCACACGCTTCTTGCGACCCTGTTGACTATTTTGAATAAAACGCTTGATTGTTCGATGATCACGCTTCAGAAGCTTTGCAATTTTAAGAGTGCTGCATCCCTCTGCAAGATATCTCACTATTTTTGACTTTTCTGAGCCTGTCAAGTCCTTCTTTTGACCCATTTTGCCAAAGGAAAGGAAGTTGCCTAATAATTATGCACACCTAATATAGGGTGTTGATGTCATTAGACCACACCCCTTCTCATTACAGAGATGCACATCACCTAATATGCTTAATTGGTAGTAGGCTTTCGAGCCTATATAGCTTGGAGTAAGACAACATGCATAAAGAGGATGATGTGGTCAAAATACTCATTTGCCTAATAATTCTGCCCGCAGTGTATTGTGTTATTAAATAGTAGAAAAACCAATTGGGTACTGCTAGTCCACCTTCTTTTACTGGGATCTGAAGGACTTCTCTCTTTAACCTTGGATTATTGCCTTTTCAAACAAATTCCCCCATTAAACTGTCCAACAACTTGAAAGTCTTCTTAGGCAACCGTATTGGGGCATTTTGTAACACGTACAGTATTTTTGGGAGAAAAATCATTTTTATTAAGTTCACCCGACCCTGCATTGAGATTGGTAGTTTTTTTCCAAATATGTATTTTGGTTCTAAGTTCTTTTATTAAGGGGAGTACATTTAATTTTTCATAATCTAGTATATTTCTAGAAATCTGTATACCTAAATATTTGAAACTTTCATGTTGCCCAAGCACATGCACCCTTGAGGCATTCTGTGATACACCCTTCCCTAATAACATCATATGAGATTTCCCCCAATTTATCTTTAAACCCGAAAAAAAAACAACTTATCTATTATATCTATTACTCTATTAAACTCATCCCCAGTGTTATGCAAAAACAATAAAATATCGTCGGCATACATTATTAATTTCTCATTTCCGTCCCTATATTGAAACCCCCTACAGTCCCCACTATTTCTTATCATACATGCCAAAGGTTCTATTGCAATAGCAAATAGTAATGGGGAGAGATGGCATCCCTGCCTAGTGCCCCTATAGAGGGCAAAGGGCAGTGACAAGCTCCCATCCACCATCACCTGGGACTTTGGTTTGGAGTATATAAGTCTAATCCATCTTATAAATCCTTCCCCTATACCAACCTTTTTTAGAACTGCCCATAAATAGTCCCACTCGATACAATCAAACGCCTTTTGCGCATCCAATGAGAGTATAGCTTTTTCACCGGCTTCTATTTTGTTAGCTTCAATATTAAGGTACAATCTTCTAATATTTGAATATATTGTTCTTCCGGGTATAAAACCTGTCTGATCTTCTTGAATTATACCTTTGATCACTTTGGAGAGTCTACCTGCCAAAACCTTTGCCAAAATTTTAATATCCGTATTCAGCAGGGATATTGGTCTATATGAGGCAGGATCTAGTTGATCTTTGTCCTTTTTTGGAATCAAAGTAATAATTGCCTCATTCATTAACTCTGGTAGCTCGCCTGGTAGTGTCGTTGTTAGTTCTGGTATTAAGACCTGCGCAAGACTCTTGTAAATTTCAAAGGGAAGTCCGTCACTCCCCGGTGCTTTTATTGGTTTCACCTGACCCAAAACTTCTAATATCTCTAAGCAGGATATTTCTTTATCCAAATACTCCTTTTGTACTTTAGTTATCTTAGAAAACACAATTCGGTCCAGGAAATAATCGAGATCTTTTTTTGTATATTGCACCCTGGACGTATACAGTTCCTCATAATAGTCCCCAAAGACCTTTTTAATTCCATCTGGTGAACTAATTATTTCGCCACTATTATCCCTAATTGCCCCTATCCATGATTTCCCTCTCTGATTTTTCACTATACCTGCTAGAATTTTTCCGACCTTTTCTCCCTCTGATGCTAACTGAAACCCTTGGAAAAATAATTCTTTCCTTGTTTTATCCATATAATGTGTTTTTAGCTTTTCATATTCCTCCTCCCATGTCTTCTTATTATTCCTAGTGGGATTCATTATACATTTTAATCTTACTTCTTCTAACTTCTTTTCCAATAATTCCCCTTTTCCTTTAATAGTTTTTTTTTACAGTAGTTCACCTTTTTAAACAAGCACCCTCTTAAATATGCCTTAGCAGTGTCCCACACTATACCTCTTTTGGCGGAACCATTATTCTCCTCCAAATTTTTTTTTAAACTCCAACCCTATAGTCTCTTTATCAGGGATTAGTGATAACCAGTAAGGATTAAATTTGAACAAAGGCGGATATTGCTTCTTATTCAGATCCAGCTCCATTACCAGCTCACTATGATCGGATAAGGCCATAGGCATGTGTTTTATCTTAATCCTACACTGTATCATTAAGATTTTATTTCCTAAAACCATATCTATTCTTGACCACGTTTGGTGAGTTTCAGAGTAACAAGAATACATTGTTTCTTCTGGATTTAAATACAGCCAAACATCAATCCAGTTAAACTCCAAGGCCATTTTAAACAAATCCACATTTTGTGTTCTTCGCCCACAGCCAGACAATCTGTCCTTAAGTGGATCCATAACAGTGTTGTAATCTCCTATCGCAATCATTATACACTCCTGTCTATTCAACATGAATCTATGCAACTCGTACAACACATCTGACCTATATGGTGGAGGGATATATATATTTGCAATAACCATATTAACCCCCTCCACATTACAATGTAAAAAGAGGTACCTGCCACAGTCGTCCGCCTCACAAGTGACGCACTCAAATTTGATCTTTTTATGTACCAGAATTGAAACCCCTCTTGAATATGTAGTATACATCGAGTGGTACCCTTTCCCTATCCAACTTCTCTCCATCCACTGAAGGGAGTCCTTAACTAAATGCGTCTCTTGGAGGCAGACAATGGCTGGCAAGAACCTCCTCATCCACTCAAAGACAGCATATCTTTTTATCCTTTCCCGTAAACCTCTCACATTTAATGAAACCAGTTTAATCATCTAGCAGAGGGAGAAAGAAAAAAAAAGAAAAGATTTTCCCCCTTCCTCTCCCCCCATACCAACGCTAAACATTAATAATTTGTCAACAATTAGCGATTAACCCAATGCTGGTACAATCAAACCAATCCGTACAACCGGCTTGATTCCAAAGAAGAGAAAGAAGGGAACCAGGCGATTCGGACAGTAAGATTAATAATGGTGTAACTCAAAAGAAAAAGAAAAATAATCAATAAGGCATTGCTGTCCCAGAAAAATAAACCGGGACCTATCCAAGGTCTTAATTTTTCTGTTGTTAATTCAAGAGGAGATGGTAGAGATCACTGATCCGCAGTGTCTGGAACCACAAAGCGGGAGCGCCTTCCTGTAAAGAAAGTTAGTTCTTGATGGACCTAGGGGAGTTAGTTCTTAGTTGGTCCAGAAAATGTTATCCTTTTGGTTAGTCCCGGAGGTTAATCCTTAGTTAGTCACAGAGGGGTTATAGGTTATGGATTGAAAGGGGGTCAAAACTGTTGAAAGTTATCTGGACATACTGGTAACTCCCAAGAGGACTTTCAAACAATATTAGAATGGTATAATAGGGGTGATTTTATCATAAACCACCTATTCCACCTATTCTTGTATAGGAAGTATTCCTACCAACCACGAGTCTTCACCCCTTCTTTCCTTTCTCCCACACTTTGTTTGGGACTAGAGAAGCGCACGCTGCACCCGCTGCCTTATATCCAGTATGTCTGGGTTCCCCACTATACACTCTATAACCCCACTCCTACCGGGTCTCTGCACAACAAAACTGCGCAACACACAGTGTACTGCAAACCGGGCACATCACCATCAGTAACCAGGCCGTAACAACAGGCAGCCCGCGGTCTCTGCACCCTAGTCCGCCTCAATCGGCCTCAGCTCACATGCAGTCTAATCAAACAGTTAGCAGCCCACGCCGTCGCCAGCGGCAGACCGACCGACTCCAGCGATCCTCTAACAGCAGTCTCTCACCACCCCGGCGTCATGTCCTCGGTGACCACAGCGTCCTCAGAGATCTCAGCTGACCGCCACCATTATCCGGAATCGGGAACGGAATCTTCCATCCATCGGATGCCCCAGACTGCGTGATACAGGTGGACAGAACACGGTCGATTCAGCAGAGGGGAGGGGAGGGCGGAGCCCAGCGTCCTACATCAGACGCTCACATGCCGCTCGTTTTATATTTATAAAAAAATACCAATTTACCAAAAATTTGTAAAAAATTGCAAATTTCCAAGTTTCAATTTCTCTACTTCTATAATACATAGTAATACCTCCAAAAATAGTTATTACTTTACATTCCCCATATGTCTACTTTGGATCATTTTGGGAATGATATTTTATTTTTTGGGGATGTTACAAGGCTTAGAAGAAGTTTAGAAGCAAATCTTGAAATTTTTCAGAAATTTTCAAAAACCAAATTTTTAGGGACCAGTTCAGGTCTGAAGTCATTTTGCGAGGCTTACATAATAGAAACCACCGAAAAATTACCCCATTCTATAAACTACACCCCTCAAGGTATTCAAAACTGATTTTACAAACTTTGTTAACCCTTTAGGTGTTCCACAAGAATTAATGGAAAATAGAGATACAATTTCAAAATTTCCCTTTTTTGGCAGATTTTCCATTTTAATAATTTTTTTCCAGTTACAAAGCAAGGGTTAACAGCCAAACCAAACTCATTATTTATGGCCCTGATTCTGTAGTTTACAGAAACACCCCATATGTGGTCGTAAACTACTGTACGGGCACACGGCAGGGCGCAGAAGGAAAGGAATGCCATACGGTTTTTGGAAGGCAGATTTTGCTGGACAGTTTTTTTGACACCATGTCCCATTTGAAGCCCCCCTGATGCACCCCTAGAGTAGAAACTCCATAAAAGTGACCCCCATCTAAGGCTACTTTCACACTTGCGGCAGTGTGATCCGGCGGGCAGTTCCGTCGTCGGAACTGCCCGCCGGATACGCCAATCTGCCGCTGACTGAAAGCATTTGTGAGACGGATCCGGATGCGGATCCGTCTCACAAATGCATTGCAAGGACGGATCCGTCTCTCTGCTTGTCATGCGGACAGACGGATCCGTCTTGTGCCGGATCCGGCATTCCGGTTTTCTTAACCGGCGCTAATACATTCCTATGAGGGAAAATTTCGCATCTGGCATTCCAGCAGGTCTTCAGTTTTTTTCGCCGGAGAAAAAACAGTAGCATGCTGCGGTTTTTTCTTTTGCCTGATCAGTCAAAACGACTGAAGACCTGATGCAAACTGAACGGATTACTCTCCATTCAGAATGCATGGGGATAAAACTGATCAGTTCTTTTCCGGTATAGAGCCCCTGTGACGGAACTCTATGCCGGAAAAGAAAAACGATTTTAAGGGTCCATTCACACGTCCGTAAGTGTTTTGCAGATCCGCAAAACAGGGACATCAGCAATGTGCGTTCCGCACATCACCGGCACTATAATAGAAATAGAATTTTCTTTTCCGCAGTTGCAGACAAGAATAGGACATGTTCTTTTTTTTTCGGGAACAGAATTGTGGATCCAGAAGTGCGGATCCGGAAATGCGGATGTGGACAGCACATAGTGACCCAGATTCAAGAAGCACTTGCGCGGGAACAAGTGTGATTTGCGCCGCGCAAGTACTGATTTGCTCCTATGCAAATTTGCGGCTGATTCTGTAAACCAGTTAAGCCTGAAATGCGGCCATTTTCCCGCGCACGCAGCCTAGCTGTTCCTGCGCAATTTTCGTGCAATTTTGCGCGGGGTGTAAGTTGCGCCTTCATGGAATTCCCTCAGCGAATATGCAAATTAGGTACTGCCGATGATTCAGAAACATGCGCGTGTGATGCGCATCTTGCGCTGGAAGCGTGCAAGCTTTTTTCCCTGGGCAAACTTGCTCCTGTTAAAAGCAGGGGCAAGTTAGCAAAAGATGGCCAAATGTCATCTGAAGGAGCGCGCAACTTCAGCAGCACCTAGACAGACGATCTGAACAAGCAGAGCACCCACATTTTCGGGACCTCACATCTGTGCACCAACATGCCAGGGGCAGCTATGGTTCTTGATATTCTATTGACTGAGCCGACTCGTAGGAGGGCACGGGAGAGGATTTACAGAGGGCGCTACAACCTTTTTCAGATGACTGATACTGAGGTGTATCGCATGTTTCGCTTTAGCCCTGAAGTCATCCTTGAGTTGGTAACAATCCTGCAGGATGACATCAGCAGCCCGACCCATCGGGGACAGGCAGTGCAGCCACTGGTGAAGGTAGTGGCAACCCTTCATTTTTTGGCAACTGGCTCATTTCAGCGCACAGGTGGAGTGGTGGCGGGGATGTCCCAATCCAGCATGAGCAGGTGTGTGCACCAAGTGATCCCTGCAATACTCAGACGAATGGGCACACAATTTATCAAACCAACCACGGCTGACGTGCGGCAGAAGGCAATCAGTGATTTTTATTTATTAGCCAGATTTCCACGCACTGTGGGTGCAATAGATTGTACCCATGTGGCACTACGCCCCCCCCCCCCCCCCCCCCCGGCACCTCGAGCATATCTACTGCAACAGGAAACATTGGCATTCGATAAATGTGCAGATGATTGTGGATGCACATGGCCTCATATGGCATGTCCGTGCCAAACACCCAGGGTCAAGCCATGACAGTTTTATTTACCGACACAGCCCCATCCCAACCGAGTTTGACCAGAACATGTATGGAGACAGCTGGCTGATTGGTGAGTGACATGGGTGTCAGGTATGACTGCCCCCCCCCATGATGCACACATCACAAGGGGCACATGCACGACTAACATCCTCCTGTCTTTTCCCTTCCAGGTGACTCTGCCTATGCCCTGGGACCTCACATGATGACCCCATTTCGTAACCCTCAAACACCAGGAGAGGAAAGATATAACGAAGCCCATGCACGTACCCGTGCGGTGATGGAGCGCATATTTGGCATCCTTAAATCTCGATTCAGATGTCTGGATAAATCAGGGGGGACCCTATTGTATTCACCCAACTTTGTATGCCAAATCGTAGGGGCATGTAGTATTCTCCACAATTTAGCTCAAAGAAGGGGCATGCACATTGAGCTACGCAATGACCTTACCCCCGAACCACGCAACCCCCCCCCCCCCCCCCAAGAAACACTACCGGATCTTCTGAGGGAAGAGCAATCCGGAATGGTCTTGTGGAACGTCTCTTTGCACATTAAACACACCCTGATCTTGTCACAAGTATAATGCATGTACGTACACCACTGTAGTCCCTAGCACACACCCGACACATGCACCCCCAATTGGATTAGACCCAACAATACCCCATGGTATTAGGGAGCAGCAACGCCGCGTCAAGGCTCCAATTATGTTGCTGTCCATTCATACACCTTTCACATGGCAGAGGGTGACACCCCTTTTCCAGCAGGAGTGCCACCCCCCCCCCCATTCACACACCAGTCACACTGTAGTATACACTCCTCACCGTGTGTAGGGACTACAAATAAATATAAAAACTCATATCCTGAGCATATAAAAAAAAAATAATCTCATACCCTGAGCATATAGAAAAATAATAAAAAATCATATTGTGTTGAGCAAAAAAATGTAGACATAAAATTATTTTTTTGTTTTTTTCTTTGGGCCAAGGGTGCCCCGGCTCTGGCTCCTCAATCTCCGTGGTGCGGAGGAGGCATGGGGTGGGGATGGAGGGGTGGGGGGAGGAGGGGGGGGAGGAGCATCAACCCCTACTTCCACACTCCTTGCAGGTGGTGGCTGCATGCCCTCCATGGCGTTGGCCAGGCGGGCAAGGATGGTGTTGGTCTGGGCCAACATCCGCATTTGGCGGGTGGTGGTATCCCGCTGATGCCGGCGGGTAACTCTCGCCTCCTCCTGCACTGCAGCGGTGTTGGCCTGCACCGCAGCTGTCATCCTGCTTAACAAAGCTGGTGTGGTCTCCAGAGCCACCAAGCAGGTGACTATGGCCTTAGAGTTGCCACTAATTTCCCCCAGGCTCTGTGCCACATGTTTGTCCCGGTCCTCATGCAGGGTGAGGGCATGCTGCATAGAGGTGGAGGTGGATGCCATGCTGTCCGCCAGACGACGCACCTCTCCCACCATGGCCCCTATATGGCGGGTCTGCAGGGCCTGCTCCTCCAGCAGACCGTCACGGAGGCTGGAGGATATATGCCTCGTTTTGGACAGAGCCTTCCTGGGAGGAGAGGCTCGGCCACGGACAGAGGGAGAAGGGGAGGGGTCCACAAGGGAGGGGCTTGCCCTGGAGGGGCTTGCCCTGGAGGGGGATGACGTGCTGGGCGGGGGGGTGGTGGGTTGCACAGGGATGGTGGTATCCTCCTGGAGGGAGCCAGAGTCCTCCTGGATGAGGAAAAAGGAATCCTCCTCCAATACCACTTGCTCCTCCATACTTGGCCCCGGTATGATCTCCTCCTGGACCAGCATAGCCAGAATGTCCATGGGGCCTGACTGGACCCCTGGCTCTGGTCTGGATGGGCTGGGTCGAGCCGCAGCCGAAGACGGCCCAGCTTCTTCTTCCTCATCACCACCTGTGGATGACACCAAAACGACATATTTTGCTGGTGCAACACACTTCTCATATGTTCACTTGTACCCCCTCCCATGATGCACAGCAGATATGAAAGAAAAATAACTTACCAGTCCCCAAGTTCCCAACAGTGGAGTCGTACCCTTCAAGTCCCTCCACCTGCTCCTGCACGAACGTTTGTGCAATAAGCTGCTCCTCCTGATTGAGCCGGATCATACATCGCGGACCACCTCCCGTGCCACCGGTATGCTTCCTGATAAGAGCCAGTTTTTCACGGACCCTGCGCCTCATATCATTTAATTTCTTCTGGATGTCATCCCAGGTACGCACTTCATTACCCAGGGCATTGATGTCCAGGGCAATGGCTTCATATATAGCCCTCCTTTGGGCAATGGTGGTGTTTGCCCGCTGGGCACCATATAGGACTTCCTTATGCTGCTGGAGTGCAGCAATCAGGATGTCCATCTCTGCAGCCACAAAGTTGGGCTTCCTTTTTTTGGTCCCTTTGGGAGGTGCCATGTCTTGCAAAAGGGCTGAATTTCCTTGCTCAGGGGGGGTAGGAAAAAGCAGGATGAAATTCAGCAAAGAACCTGCTCCTATTTATTTGCTCAGTGCAAGCAGCTGAGCAGGATTTGCCCTGAAATTATGCTAGCAAACCTCTGCTGAGCCGAAAATTCCTCATTTACATAGGGGCACACCCACTTTGACTTGCACGGCCTTGCGCCCTCAGCTTTGCCTTAAACAGGAGCAAATTAAATGAACAAACGATTCCTGAATCAGGTGGCAATTTGGCAAAATTGCTCCAGCGCAGAGAAATTCAGCTGAGCGGCTCAGGTGTAAGTAATGGGCAAATCTACCTGAATCTGGGCCAGTGTGTGAATTGACCCTTATATTCTGTTAATTTATGGAGTTTTGGGGAGTGGAAACCGAATTCCAATACCGTCTTGTGCTGTAATTAAAATATAGACCACATTTCCAGATCCATGTGGTGTTTACACAGGATTTAAATGGTATACCATAACAAATTTGCATCAAATACAGCATGACTCAAATAATTTCAAAATAAGTTCATATTTTAAAATATTTATTATTTTATTTTTAAGAATATGAATTCATTTTAAATAAATATTACTATAAATAAACTTTACAATGTTGTTGTGTAATTTTGATTGCTTTTGACTTGCTTTACATTAGATTCTTGGCACTAGGAACTTTATACAAGGCAACATGCTGCCAAAAAATGGTGTCACTGGATAGCTGTTAAATTTTCTAGTCCTGCCATCTGCCTGCCCTGAGTAGAGTACCCAATGTTTAATATATTTCTTTTAGATGAGTGTGAATTAAAATTAAAATATCTTTCCTACTCCTCAGAAGCAATATAGACATATTGCAGAACCAGCACACTTTAAGCCTCATGTTTAGGCTTTTTTTAGGCCATATTTAATATCATGGCATAATAACTTTAGCATAAAGGTGTACATTAAATGGTTTGTAATATAGTAAGGCAGCTCTCACCTGTGTTGATTACAAACACCCTTTGTGCACGGATGCCGCACCTGGATGCGATAAAGTCCAGAAGATTAGAAAGAAAATATCCAGCTCAATTCGGCTGAAATTATAGTTGACCTTTATTCCAGCTTTAAAAATCCGTAATGCAAGTATACATCTATGCGTTTCAGACCTCTTAGATATATGGGTCCTTCCTCATGACAAGCATGAATATGAAATGGAAGCACCTCCACATATATCCTAAACTAACCCCAGGTTGATAGCTATCACCTGGGAGGAGCAGATATCAGGAGGCGGTTCCATGCAAGTTAATTAGGTTAAAAAACCTACAAGCCAAAACATGAAAAACAGTGGAAAGAGGTTGAGGTATAAATTCTAACATTAAAACAATAGTGATAAATGGGATTCAGTGTTTATAAATAATCAACATAGGGACACAAAAAAAAAATAAATATATATAGCATATAATTAATATTGCAAAATAAGGTCGTGACGCTTATTAAGTCCCTGAGGATGACGTCATCCTAGCTGGAATATCCAGAAGGCTTCTCTATTAAGGAGTTTCCTTCTATGATCTCCCCCTCTTGGTGGCAAATAGACCCTTTCTATGCCTTTGACTTTTAAACCGGACACATCCCCCGCATGTGCTATTGCAAAATGTAAGCTGGCTGCAGAGACATTCCGGTCTCTGTAGTGCGGTACGTCGGATATGTGTTTACGTATCCTATTTTTTAATGGATTAACAGTACAGCCCACATATTGCAAAGAGCACAGTATACATGTGATAAGATAGACCACATGTCGAGTATTGCAATTGATATAAGATTGTATTTTATATTCTTTCTAATTTACAGTAGATCGAAATGTTTTCTCTATCATAATGTGCTCGCAACAAATACATTTTTTATGTCCACATTTAAAGCTACCTTTGTAGTGAAGCCATGTGGCTTGTGAACTCTCCCTATCTGAAAAGAAACTTGGGCTGATAATGTTGCCCAGGGTAGGTGCTCTCTTGGCCACACATTTTATTCCATTAGACACAATTTCTGACCAGTTGTCATCGAAATTAAGAACATGAAAATATATTATATCTCTTTCAAAAACCTGTTGGTCAGAGCAATTGCGGTGGGCACGAATCAATTCCCCTTTAGGGATATTATAGATAGTGTGAGAGGGATGACACGAATGGGCTAGTAATGTGGTGTTTCCAGCAAGCTGTTTCCGATAGGTGGACGTGCTGACTCTGTGGGTGGAAATATTCCCCCTCAGGCACAGATCCAAAAATTGGATCTCAGTGTCATTGGTTTGAAAAACAAATTGGATACAGTCAACACAAGAGTTGAAATGTCTGATGAGCTCTGGTATGGATGCCACATCACCAGACCATACCATCAGCAGGTCATCGATGTAACGTCCATACCAGAGTAGACGGTCCAAAAAAGGAGAGGTGTCGATGAGGAGGAAGTGACCCTCCCACCATGCCATGAAGATATTTGCAATGGAGGGAGAGAACTTAGCCCCCATCGACACCCCAGACACTTGCAGACAAAAATATATCATCAAATAAAAAATAATTGTGCCTGAGGAGGAAATCCACCACCAGAACAGCATACTCCCTGAGTGTCACAGTGTAATCACTGTAATGGTCAAAAAACCAATTCAGTGCGGTAATCGCCAAATTATGGGGGATATTAGTATAAAGCGACGTAATGTCAGCTGTTATCCATGAATGTCCCTCCCTCCATTTAAAATCAGAGAAAGCCTGCAACACTGATCTTGTATCTTTTAGTAAGCCGGGTATTAAAGGCACCAGAGGTTGTAAAAGGGAATCCACCCACTCAGAGAAACGCTCAGAATAAGAGCCTATTCCAGCCACTATATGTCTGAGGGGTGGGGGGAATACATTTTTGTGGACTTTAGGTAGCGCATGGAAAATAGGAGTTATAGGATGTTCCACAAAAATGTATTCCGTTTCCCTAGTGTTGAGGCAACCAGATGATAGCCCCAGCTCCAAAATATTCCTCATTTCAGTTTGGAATGACATCAATGGATCACCGGATAATCGGACATAGACCTGGGTATCACGTAGCATAGTGGTCACTAGACATTTATATAATCCTCTGTCTAAAACAACCACAGACCCACTCTTGTCTGCACCCCTAATAACAATGTCTTCCCTTTCCTCTAGGTCCCGGAGGGCAGTTCTTTCTGCCGGAGTCATATTAGATTGACCCCGTGACTTGGTGGTGTCCCATAGGAGACATAAATCCCTTTCCACCAATTCTTGATATTTATCAAGAGCTGCCGACCGGGACTGTATGGGGTAGAAATCCCTGTTGTGTGTTCTAAACTGTTGGGAAGAATTAACATGACCCCCCTCATTTTGTATAGCAGTTTGAAGGGAATTACAATGAACCATTTCAGCAAAACTCATTGTATTACTACGCAGTATCGGTGTAACATTAATATTATCAAATTCATTACATATAGGTGCAGTCAAGGGGGCCATATTGCCAAGTCCCTGGGTCATGTCCGAGTCCAGTGGCACTTGCAAGGAGGAAGAGACAACGGCTTCTGGTGCACCCTCCAAAGGTTCCCCCCGGAAATGATTCCTCAGTGTGAGGTTCCGGGCGAACTTGTTGACATCCAAAATGGTGCGGTACAGGTCGAAATGATGTGTGGGTGAAAATGATAGTCCCTTTTGTAGAACCTTTACCTGCTGCAATGTAATGATGGATGCCGACATTTTGAGGACTTGAATGTCCTCAGTCATCTCCTTTGTCTGGATGGATAACGTTGATTTCTTCCTGTGCCGCTGGCCTGCCCTCCGTTTTTTGATTCCTTTTTATGTGGGGCCGTGGATGTTACATGCAAATTTGGATCCCTCTCCATATTATCAGCGGAGAGATTAGTGAACTCAGGGGAAGACTCCAGTGAATCCTGTTCAGTAGAGCTAAACGATACTCGAGTTGCTCTTTTTTGTCTTGAGCGGGATCTCCGTAGGATGGAACGTGGTGTATTTATACGAACTTCAGCCCAGGTATAAACCGTATTGCTGCTATAATCAAGTAAGTCCCTGTTGAATTTATTTTGTTTAAACAACATGAGGTCCTCTTCTACTTTCTCCAGATTGATCTTTAGCTGATTATCTGCTTCAACAAAAGTCGGCATGTTTGCATGAGTTGATAGTGAATCCTGTGCTTTCTTTATTTCTTCTCTTAATTTGGAGAGAGTATCCTGTTCATGTAACACTGTCATAAATAAGTTTTAGGTCTAGAACAATATGACTTATTGGCAATTTGAGTGTCAGCTTAGTTAGAAAAAAATGTATTTAAAAAAAAAAATATGTTGTTACATTTGTCACACTAAATACCTTTCATTCATTACAAAGCTTCTTATAGTTCCTATGTCACAAGGAGATTTTAATAAATTGCAAAGATAAATCAGACTAAAAGACTCCAGGTCACAATACAACAGCCTGTTTCGTTATAAATTCAATTTGCCATGCATGGCACAAACCACCATAGTGCAAAATAACAAAACATTAGATGAAACTCCATTCTTAACATAACAAATCTATCACATTTTTTACCAATACTGCAACTGATATTTTGATTACTTACTTTATGCTAAGCAACAAAATACATTGGTGCTAGAAAGTTTGTGAAATCTTCATAATAATGAAATATTATTAGTCCAAAAATTAGATAAAGAACCAAATCAAACAAGTAAGTCACAAATATTAGACTTTGGTATTTATTGAGATTAATGATCATTTATCAGGTATTTAAGTGGCAATAGTATGCAAACATTTTGGATTAGCATTAATGGTAATATAATAGTAAGGCCGATTAGCGCAATTGCGAATATATTGGAGCACTTGACTCTATCTGCATATAAAGCTATTCTAATGTTCTGCCGTGCCAATCATTTTCTCCAGTCTCAGGAAACTTATACCAGCTTGAAAAATGTGGCCAAAGTGACCCACATCTGTATTTCAGGTTACGAATTCGCATTACGCGATTTTTACATTGGCGATTTTTTGCATTCAACAAAATAATCTTGAATTCTCAAAATTCGGGAATATATGATGAATATTCTACAAAATATTCGTGAAATATCGCAAATTCGAATATAGCCCCTGCCGCTCATCACTACTAATGGAGTGAGGGAGCATTATGAATACAATAGAGAAGAAATACGTACACAGATACAAAGAGGGCCATTAACAGTGACCTCCACAGTGCCCGCTCCTTTAACAGTGACCTCCACAACAGCTGCACCTTTAAAAGTGGCCCCTGCCCCTCTATTAAGGGGCATGCTCCCTCACCCCATTAGTGCCCCCTGTACGGCCTGCATCAGGGTACATACATTAAAAAATAAATAAATACCTCTGTTTTGCTCTACATCGCCTGAGTTGGGGCGTCCCGCTGCAGGTGGTCACAAACAAATAACAGTGCCATCCTGCGCCGCATCAACATGTCATCTTGCGCAGGAGGTAACGGTGAGGTCGTCAGGATCTCCGGCGCCGTTCTACTGCCTCATAGGCAACCCCGGACAAGTAGTACTATTTAGTGGCACCATTTACTATTTAAATAAATTCAAAAGGGGAAGGAATAGAAAAAAAATTATAAAAAATATGGCACGGAGTCCCAGGCTATGAGCTGTGCGCTACGATTGGCCAGCGCTGCAGCAAGGGACAACCCTAATAGAAAAACTCTGCCCCGTACAAAATAGGGAGCTGCACACACCGGAGCCTATACCGGGCGAACGGAGCGGCGCCCAGACATACTAGTAAGTGCAGGGGGACCCCTGGGCGCCACTCTGCCCACAGATATAGTTAGATTTTAGTTTTTAAACTAGTGAAAGGTCCTCTTTAAGTACAGAGATCTATCAAAGTCAGATCTTTGCAACACATGTTTGTTAAGCGTATCATGTCAGGAACAAAGGAATTTTCTAAGGAACTCTGAAGAAGAGTTGTTTATTATGATCATCAGGCTGGAAAAGGTTACAAAGCCTCAGAATAGTTTTGCCTATACCAATCTTATATGAAATAATTCATTACATTTAGAAAACTATGTTTTACAAGCTCAATAGCTAAATGCAGATACAACAGAAAAACTTTAATGGAGGGAGAGGGAATTACAGGCCCACTTTAACCTTCCCACCAGTAAAAGAAAATTTCAGGCCCAGAAAAATTAATAAGCAAAGGTTCTGTGAACCTGGTTCACAAAAGAATAAAAAATACATGACGGGGGTATTGGTTATGCATAGCTCGCCCCATTTACTTACCTCAACACTCTTCCCTGCATTCCCCTCCACCACCATTACACCTCTCCGTCACCATCCCCCGAACCCACATAAGACTCGGACCACCAACTGGAATGTAATGGCCACAGCAGGCGTTTATTAAATAACAAATACACAAATAACCACAACAATAATACTGATAATAATAAAATGACCTAATAACTCAACCCAATGGGGGAAGGTCCTTGAAGCCCCAAAAACATTGAGCTGCCAAACCAGGGTGAGCCATTCTTGCCTCCAGCCGTTACCCCCAGCTCAAAGGCACCACCGAATGACCCCCCTCAATTCACCACAACCGCTCGGTCCACCTGGGAGTCCAGCCCCAACCGTGGGGCCCCCCCAATGTCCTCAGATTCCACCGTGACCAACTCCTAGGACCCCCCTTCCCCACTGCCCCTAGCTGCCGTGACATAATTAAACTCCACAAAATAACCCCTCCCCCTGCTCCAACCAACTCCCCAAAAACAAAGGGAAGGGTCGGTGGGAGCTTCTCTCTACCTAAAATGGCACCCTGTCTTCTTCCTCCTTGCCGTATTTAACCCCTTAACTCCTCCCCCTTACTCAAACTGACCTATCCTAACCCCCCAGTCCGGCCATTGCTTGACAGGGGTATTGGTTATGCATAGCTCGCCCCATTTACTTACCTCAACACACTTCCCTGCATTCCCCTCCAACACCATTACACCTCTCCGTCACCATCCCCCGAACCCACATAAGACTCGGACCACCAACTGGAATGTAATGGCCACAGCAGGCGTTTATTAAATAACAAATACACAAATAACCACAACAATAATACTGATAATAATAAAATGACCTAATAACTTAACCCAATGGGGGAAGGTCCTTGAAGCCCCAAAAAGATCGAGCTGCCGAACCAGGGTGAGCCATTCTTGCCTCCAGCCGTTACCCCCAGCTCAAAGGCACCACCGAACGACCCCCCCCCCCTCAATTCACCACAACTGCTCGGTCCACCTGGGAGTCCAGCCCCAACCGTGGGGCCCCCCCACCAATGTCCTCAGATTCCACCGTGACCAACTCCAAGGACCCCCCCCCCACCGACGACCGGAATTGACCAACTCAACTCTGGGCGTTCCTCCACAACATTAGGGCCACCTCAATGCCTTCCTGCAACGCCAAATTCCACATATCCAGCCCCACTGCATTCAAGTGCACACCGTCCGACCTCCAAAAAGCCCCCACTCCACTCTCCAACTCCCTGTTCCGAGCCATAAAACGCCCTATCGCTCTATTCACCTTCACCCGCGCCTTGTTCACTGCCTTCACTGACCAGGCGGTAATCAGCCAGCACTCCGTTCAAAGAGCGTGGTGCACGTGTCCGAGATAGCAATCTCAACGTATATTGTAGAAAAAGACCGGCACTCACAGTGTCTTCTGCAAATTCGATGCTTTTATTGGTCACATATAATATAGAGTTCTGTGACGCGTTTCGGCTCACAGCCTGAGCCTTTCTCAAACAAAAAATGGCATATACAAACAAAATAGCATACAGGATTTGAATAGACCGCCAAAGCGGAAGTTTCATCAGGTAACCTTGGTAACGAACTAAACAAAAAAACTGAGAAATGTGAAGGAACAACCCAACCGCAGCAGCATCAACAAATACAGGAGTAATATGGCATGTAAGGAATTCTCCAAAAGTAATGACTAGTTCGGGATGAGATGATGCCGTTGGGAGTTCATCACGTTTTCTGAAATAAAGAAAAGAAAAAAAAGAAAAAGAAAAAACCCGCCTCGGGACTATATCTGACCACACGGTCACCATACCAGGGAACAATGACCATAGCCGCAAAAAATCCCACTTGACCTCCTTAATCAACTCCCGAATAGGCCTTGCCGCCAAATCATTGCCCCCTGCATGGACCACTAATACATCAGGCGCCCTATCCATTCTCACAAACCGATGTATCTCTGGCAACACCCCCTTCCAAACCATACCCCTGCGCCCAATACATCTTACCACCGTAGATTCTCTGTCAAAACCCAACTGCTGACCGTCCGGCCGAACCGCTGCCCGGACGGCCCCCCAGAAAACGTATGAATGCCCCAAGATCCACACCAGAGCGGGTGCCGCATCTGCAATGAGAAGATCACAAGAACAATACCGCAGCTTTGCATGCACAAAACACAAAATCCCCCAACCCGCAATCTGCCCCCTCACACGAAACTCCTATAAGCGATCCAAATGAACGTACGACCGAAACCGGGCCGATTCCCACCGCCCAATCCGCTTAATAACCTCCTCTCCCAGGCCCAATCTCGCCGCTTCCGTCGCCGCCCCGATCCTGAAGGAGTGGCTGGAATACCCCTCCCTGTCCAACCCCACCTGGTTCAAACACTTATAATATACCGCTGAAAACGAGACAAGAAAGTGCCATCGGCGTGCACCAACAGAGGGGACAACGCCCCAACAGACCCTGCCCCATAGTCCTGCAAACATTGAACCGGGCACATATCACAACCCCCAATCCTGAAAAGCACCACTCTCCGACCCCTACCCGCCACATCCGTCTTTGACCAACCAATCACAAACTCAACTCTGTCCGCAAACAAATCAACATCCTCCCTCAAAAGCCCCCCCACCCTACTCACCGATGGACAGACCAGTTCACCCAAACGCATTGCCCCAAAAAACGCTAAAGAGAATGCCAACCGAAACAACCAGACTTGTCACTCCGACCTACAAACCCCCCGCAATTGACTACCCAACTGAAGCAACAACGCGAACGATACAGGCCTCCTACCATCCACCCCCGTACCCATCCTCCGCAACCCTTTCAGTGCCTGAACCACCAAAAACGATTTCGTAACATCCACCATACACCGAGCCCTAAAACCAAACGCCAACCCTGCCATATACCCGTTAATCTTACTAACCGACCAACCCTCCTCCTTACAGTGGCATTAATAAAGACAACTCCAACTCATCATTCCCCCCTCCCAAACCGGTACACCAATCCTCCCAAGCCCTCATATACATAGCCCACGTACCCGGCGCCAACGACGCTTGGATGAGCCCCATTATGGTTCCTCCAACAGCTCCCACATGCAAGCCAGACACTCCAGGCCAACCGCATCTGCCTCCGGAGCCAACTGCCAAAATCGATTCCACTGAGAACGAGAAAGGGCATCAGCAATACAATTGTCCACCCCTGGCACATGCACCGCTACAACCCAAGCATTTAGCGACAAACACTCCAACACCAAGTGCTGCAGCAACCGTACCACTAAAGGCGACGATGCTGACAAACCATTGATCGCCTGAACCACCCCCATATTGTCGCAGTGAAAACGTACCTTCCTGTCCGGAAAACGCTCCCCCCATAACAAAACCGCCAACACGATGGGAAATAACTCCAATAAGGCCATATTCCTCACCCAGCCCCGCTCCACCCACAAAGCCGGCCAAACCCCAGCACACCATTGACCCCCACAAAAGGCCCCAAAACCTGAAACCCCCTGCCGCGTCAGTAAACAATTCAAAATCAAAAGAATCAACAACTTCCCCCATAAACAGCGAGCGACTGTTATACCGGTCCAGAAACGAACTCCACATCTGCAAGTCCGCTCGCAAATCTCTCCCCAACCGAATGTAATGATGCGGGACAACCACCCCCGCGGTCGCCTGCGCCAAACGCCTGCAGAACACTCGACCCATGGGCATTATCCGACAAGCGAAATTGAGCTTCCCCAGCAGCGACTGAAGCTCCCTCAACTGTAACTTCTTCGCCCGACTCGCCCTAGCCACCAGCCCTTTCAAATCCTCCAGCTTATCCCCCGGCAACCTACACTCCATTCTCACTGAGTCAATAACTATCCCAAGGAAGCTCAATTCCGTTACAGGCCCCACCGTCTTTTCTTCAGCAAATGGGACAACAAACTTACCAAAAAGCGAACTCAACGTCTCCAATAATAACGCAGAAACCCGCGACCCCGGGGCACCAATAAACCAAAAATCGTCCAGATAATGAATCAGCGATTCACAACCTGACGAGTCCACGACTGCCCACTCCAAAAACGAGCTGAACGTTTCGAAGTAGGTGCACGACAGCGAACACCCCATGGGTAGACAACGATCTACAAAAAAAAAACATCCCAAAAACACCCCAACAAATGCTGACACTCAGGATGAACCGGCAGCAACCTAAACGCCTCCTCAATGTCAGTTTTCGCCATAAGAGCACCGGTCCCAAAATGCTTCACCCAACCCACCGCCGCATCAAACGACGTATAAACCACTGAGCAAACTG
Source organism: Bufo bufo (assembly GCF_905171765.1). Taxonomy (NCBI): domain Eukaryota; kingdom Metazoa; phylum Chordata; class Amphibia; order Anura; family Bufonidae; genus Bufo; species Bufo bufo. The sequence continues at coordinate 191,446,686 of NC_053391.1, read as the reverse complement.
CAGGGTCAATACCGTCCTTGACTGAGGACCCCCTTGGAAACGACAGATGATGGACAAGGCGAAACTTATTCGCCTCCTTCTTAGGGACAACTCCCAACGGGCGGCTCCGAAAATGGGCCCACCATCCGCCCCAGCGCCACCTCCTTCCCCAGCTTCTCCCCCACAACTTCCGGATGCTCCGTAGCTGACTGCAAATTCTTCCTAAGCAACACAGCTCCCCCCGGCACGAACGGAATCCTAAAGCCCTCCGAAAACCCTGACCCCAACAACCCCGCTGCCTCTCTATCGGGGTACTTATCTAGATACGGCTGCATCTTTTCCAGCCATACCGGCGTCACCCCCTTTACCAGTACCATCCCCCCCTCTTTGTTTACCGCTTCAAAAACATCTCGCCGCCCCATGATTCCCTCCACAACCCGAACATTCGTGCTTAAATTTACATTTAACCCCGAACCGACAGTTTCCTTTATTATAGGCGAAACACAGCCCCCTAGCTGAGGCCACTGCCGTATAGACCGTCCCCCCACTGCTCCCCTCCCCCCTAAAAGGCTGCCCCAACCGCACTGGGGCCGTAACCTTCAACCACAAGGCGATATCCTTGTGATCCCACCGCATCTCCGGACGCGCCGCCTTCCGCTGACGGAACTGCTCATCATAACGCAACCAAGCCACTCCTCCGTATACCTGATAAGCCTCACCAATTGCGTCCAGATAACAAAAAAGGCCCGAACAAGCCTCCGGCGCCTTCTCCCCAATTACGCTAGCCAATATCGCGAACGCCTGCAACCAATTTGCAAATGTCCGCGGTATCAATCTAAAACGGCGTTTCTCCTCCTCCTCCTTCTTACCTTCCTCCCTGCGTACTCTATCCAAATTGAAGCGCTCTAAAGGAAGCAGGGAAAATATCTCAACATATTCTCCCTTCCAAATCCTCTCCCTAACCTCAGGCTTCAAATGAGCCCCCAACGGACCCTCAAAACAGACGTAAACCTCCCCTTTCGCCTTATCATCCACCCGTACATTATCCTCCACCACGTCCGCCCCCGCCTGCGTCTGCACCGACACCCCAATGCCCGGTAACCCCCGCCGCTGCTCCCCCACCGACCCCGCGGCTAAACCCTGCACCCCCAGACCTGTAAAGGTGCCCCCCCGCTCATCCCCCAACTAGCCACCAACCCCCCCAACAGTTGCCCCAGGCCCTTGCTTAAATCTAACTGGGAGCCACCCCCCACCCCAGCCCCCATACTCTGCACTAACTGCACAAGTGGTCCCCAAGCAATCTCACCTGGGTGCTGTGTGCCCATCAGCCGCAAGTCTTGAATCCGGAATACCTCTCCTCTGCGCTGCGCCGTCCGATCCCGTAACGCCGCCGACATCCTGCTGCTGTCCCCTGGGCACGTTGGGACCAGGGACGTCATCTTCAGGCTGGTCAATGAAGCTGGAACTCCCATCTTCACCTTGCTTTTTGGCAAGGCAGGAACTCAATCTGCAGCAAGTCCCCTCTGCTGACCTGGCCTCCGGACTCCTGCTGTGTCTTGCTGTCCCCTGGCCCCGAAAAGACCAGGGACGCAGGGGTTAATCGACGCTCCACATCTACTCCTGGGGGCGGAGCTTCCTTCCCTCCCCGGATCCTGGGGCCTGCTGCCACCGGCCGCCATACTAGCAGCAGCCCCTCGCTGACAACGCGACCTCCCACATCGAGGGGCCGCCTCTGTGCCCGGAGTTACAGAGGTGCCCGCAGTGCCAGGTCCCGGTCCCACAATGTCGCCGCACGCTGACGGAGATGGCCGAGCCCGGCCATCCCCAAGGCTCTACCTACTTGAAGAATTCCTCCCACGTCGGGGCCTGGATTGAGCTGGCACCGGTGGCACCCGACGTGGAGGGTCCCATGAGGGGCTCCGAATACGGCGCTGAGCCCGAGGAGGGGAAGATGATGGGGACAAGCGCGCCGACGACCTGGCCCGCCACGGCCATGCAACAGGTGGGTGAGGCAGAACGGGAACCTCACCCGCCCCCCTCAGCAGCAGCTGGACTTGCTCTTGGGCCCACGCTGAGCCCCTTACCTCCGCTGCCGCCCGCAACTCGCAAATCACCGCCTCCAACTGCTCCATGTCGCCACAGGTACCAGCCAGCTTCTCTCTACCTAAAATGGCACCAGCTTCTCTCTACCTAAAATGGCACCCTGTCTTCTTCCTCCCTGCCGTATTTAACCCCTTAACTCCTCCCCCCTTACTCAAACTGACCTATCCTAACCCCTCGCCCCCCTTTAGCCACCTCCCCCCCCTCCTCTAACTTCGTCCCACCAATCCCACTAACTCTGGGGCTCTCTAACCAAACCCCCCATCATGGGGGCCTTCCCCAGTCCGGCCATTGCTTTTCTGGACTTTCTACCTCACCCAGCATCAGTTTGATATATACAATCCCTCCAATAGGGTCAACCTACTTAATATATACATACTATTACTGCTTTAAAAATGTTTTTCTTAAAGTAAAATAGTAGAATAAATCTACAGACTTACAAATGCCACCTTAATTCTAATATTAAAAACGTGTTACATGCTTGCTTATCATGTCTGCTTTGTCTGGACGTGGCACTGTAGCAATGTTCTTAGGGTATTCAGATCTAACAGAAGACCACTGGTATTGCTTTTCCTCCATTAACAGGGATATAACATCCCTTATTATGTCAAACAGAAACATTTGTGTAGTAGGTTCATAATTTTTTTTTAGGACCCACGACTTTCTTGCCTTCACAAACTCCATGCGGTATCGTTGTGTTCCAACTGTCTCAGTACTATAGGCAGCATTTTTAACAAGTGCTCTTACTCTTTGAACATTGTAATTGTGGTCGAGGGCAGCCAACTGGGTGCGGGCTTTCATCGCATCTATTTGAAAGTGCAGTCTCTTTGGACCATATTTCAGGCATGTATTATGAAACACTTCAAGTTCGCCTGTAGAGCAGAAGAATGAAATTAGTTTTAAATCATTGAGCAACCGTGGATTTTTTACTATGACCGTCAATCTGTCAAGAGCATCAGAAGGATTACTTATCCATTTAGTGTTGTCATACAATTCTTCTTTTAGTGGTGGGTGGTTACATTCACCATACTGCCCCTCTAAATTCCAAGAATGAATGTTGTTCACATGAAACAAAAGGGATTTCTACTTTTTTAGAAGAATTTCTCCACCTTCAGAGCAGGTACGTGAAGAGTACCACACATGGTTCTTTATAGCCTGTACCCACTGTGCAGGTATCTCACAATTCCTATGTTTTGAAGCCATTAACACCTTATTTCCAATTGACTTTGAGAGGGGTCAAACATCAAATTGATGAATGACACCTGGGAAAATTATCATTTATGCATTTTCTAATTGAAATGTGCCTGTCTGTAACCACCATCTTTACAGTTATATTTTTTGACATGATTTCTGACAATTCTTTTTTAAATCAAATTTTTTCAAGGCCAATTGAGGAAACTTCTGCTGTCACTTGATCAATGGAAAAGGAAATAATTATTTTGCTAACAACATCCATAAGTGTATAAACGCAATACTTGGCTGAGAAGCCAGGACTATCCATTTGTCCATCACCAGCCAAGCACAACGGTTTATGATGAATAGACTGAAGTACTGATTTTTGCTCTTCAATCCAAAAATTATTTATGCTTATGGGAAAAAGATAGGATTTCTGATTTTTATAATAAGTTGTTTTTCCTATTGCCTTCATCTTAAGCAAATTAAACATTTGTTGGGTTTTCAAAAAACTTGAGCCACTAAAAAGAATAGCAATAATACATTTCCCAACGGTTTCAATCCCTGTCTTGACTTTACCACAATGATTTTGTGTGCCCTGATTGACAAAACACTTCCATGGACAAATAAGATTCAATGGATTTTTTTTATACGATGGAGATTGACATTTATTTTTGGAAGGGCAAGGTATAATTTTTATAAATTTTTTCACATGATTCAAAAACTAGAAATTTATCTTCATCAACATGATCGCAATTATTGTGTTCTAAGGATAGAAATTCGGTGTCATAATAGGTGTCATCACTCTCACTGTCACTTGACTCATCTTCATCATCACTGCAATCACTGATGTAAAAAGTTGGTTCACTTGGGTCCTCAGATGTTTCACTACTGATAGACTGCTGAGAAGATGGAATTTCATCTTGAAGATCATTATATTTCTGTGAAGAAAATTCTGCTACTTCAACTAATTTTGAAATATCATTACTATGTAAATATTCTGTATTAACAGTGTTATCATCCTTGGTGGCCACTTCCTTTACTATAACATTAGGTTGTGATTTGCGATGCTTTACAGGTAACATAGTTTGTGTTTGGGCGTGCTGTTTGCCAAGCAAGGGAGGTGTTGCAACTGCAACACATTTTTTGTTAAAAAAAATAATCTGTGTTGACTCCTTTGGCCTCATGCACACGACCGTTGTTGTGTTCCGTTCCGCAAAATGGGGTTCCTTTGTTCCGTGATCCGTTTCCGTTTTTGTTTCCGTGTGTCTTCCTTTATTTTTGGAGGACCACCAGACATAAAGGAAAATAAAAAAAAGTCTAAGACAGGTTTGCCATGCAAATGATAGGAATAAAACGGACGTGGACGGTAATCTTGTGTGCCTCCGCATTTTTTAGTGGTCCCATTGACTTGAATGGGTCCGCAAACCGTTTTCCGTGGAAATAATAGAACATGTTATACTTTTTTTTGACAGACTGGAACTACGGATCACGGACGCGGATGGCAAATGGTGCACTATCCGCATTTTCAATGGCTCCATAGAAATGAATGGGTCCGCACCTGAAACGCTAAAATCGGCGGAACGGACGCGGAAGCAAACAACGGTCGTGTGCATGAGGCCTTTGCCAACCTTTTTTGGATTTCTGCTAACAAAGGAAGACATTATGGTTGAAAAGTCAAAACCTACTATATTTTCTTTTATCATTATGTTGGCTTGCAAAAGCCAATATATTGATATTCGATTGTCAAAAAGCGTTTCAGCTTATTATTATTATTTTTATTATTCTTAGCCGCATTTTCTATATGCTATTCCTCCTACAGTTTTGGGGCTACATACCCCAAACTTTCTACACTTCTTCGACCTACACTCACCTAAAGAATTATTAGGAACACTATACTAATACAGTGTTGGACCCCCTTTTGCCTTCAGAACTGCCTTAATTCTACGTGGCATTGATTCGACAAGGTGCTGATAGCATTCTTTAGAAATGTTGGCCCATATTGATAGGATAGCATCTTGCAGTTGATGGAGATTTGAGGGATGCACATCCAGGGCACAAAGCTCCCGTTCCACCACATCCCAAAGATGCTCTATTGGGTTGAGATCTGGTGACTGTGGGGGCCATTTTAGTACAGTGAACTCATTGTCATGTTCAAGAAACCAATTTGAAATGATTCGAGCTTTGTGACATGGTGCATTATCCTGATGGAAGTAGCCATCAGAGGATGGATACATGTTCACATTCTGTTTACGCCAAATTCGGACTCTACCATTTGAATGTCTCAACAGAAATCGAGACTCATCAGACCAGGCAACATTTTTCCAGTCTTCAACAGTCCAATTTTGGTGAGCTCGTGCAAATTGTAGCCTCTTTTTCCTATTTGTAGTGGAGATGAGTGGTACCCGGTGGGGTCTTCTGCTGTTGTAATGCACTCACCCTAGTCATTAGGTGCGCCCACCCTAACGATTAGGTGCATCCACCCTAACGATTAGGTGCACCCACCCCGACTCTTAGGTGCACCCACCCTGACCCTTAGGTGCACCCACTCCGACCCTTAGGTGCACCCACTCCGACTCTTAGGTGCACCCACTCCGACTCTTAGGTGCACACATGCCTGACCCTTAGGTGCACCCACTCCGACCCTTAGGTGCACTCACCCTAGTCATTAGGTGCACCCTCCCCAACGATTAGGTGCACCCACCCTGACTCTTAGGTGCACCCACCCTGACCCTTAGGTGCACCCACCCTGACCCTTAGGTGCACCCACCCTGACCCTTAGGTGCACCCACCCCGACCCTTAGGTGCACCCACCCCGACCCTTAGGTGCACCCACCCCGACCCTTAGGTGCACCCACTCCGACCCTTAGGTGCACCCACTCCGACCCTTAGGTGCACTCACCCTAGTCATTAGGTGCACCCACCCCAACGATTAGGTGCACCCACCCTGACCCTTAGGTGCTCCCACCCCGACCCTTAGGTGCACCCACTCTGACCCTTAGGTGCACCCACTCTGACCCTTAGGTGCACCCACTCTGACCCTTAGGTGCACCCACTCTGACCCTTAGGTGCACTCACCCTAGTCATTAGGTGCACCCACCCCAACGATTAGGTGCACCCACCCTGACTCTTAGGTGCACCCACCCCGACTCTTAGGTGCACCCACCCCGACCCTTAGGTGCACCCACCCCGACCCTTAGGTGCACCCACTCGGACTCTTAGGTGCACCTACTCTGATCCTTAGGTGCACCCACCTCGACGGCTTTATATATATAAGAGGGTATTAGTTGTGTGCAAGAGGCCTTAACAGCCGCATGTCCCTTGCCTGTTTCTGGTGGTAATCACACTAGTTGTTTGAGTGTTTCATCTAGAAATCATTAACAAAACAGTGTTCTATAGTTAATGAATTATTGATGATGCTGATGTACCATGACTCCCACAAGGGCTGATGTGAAAGGGCAAAAGATTGACCAATTGGAAAGCAGTTTGCTTGTTCATGTGCCAATCTGAAGGAATACAATCAATAAGGAGTCATAAGATAGCTCATTATTGATGGTGCTACATTAGATGTTTAAGGTTTAGCCACCTTTAGCACTATGAATGTTTTGAAACAAAAACTACCAAGGGCATTATAATAAATGCAGAATAGTGAGCCCATAGTAGTTTTAATGTCACAGCAGCTGGAGTGTCAAAGATTACTAATCCCCTGTATTTGACAAAGAAATCACACACAGTCAAGTAAATTATAATTGAAGATTTTCCTAGATTTTATGAAAAACAGGAGACAAACATTATGCTATAAGATTTTTCTTCTTACTCCCAGAAGCAAAGAGTTAACATCATAAAACAGAAACAAAGTCTTTACAAGATATGTAAATCAATGTTTAGGAACAGCCAATCAGTATGCACCACAGGTTATATAAGATTAATCCATCATAAAAACGTCCTTATTTCTTGATGAAATGGTGAAGGGTAACAGGAAGTATGAAACTTAAACCTCCATCATAATAAAACAGTGGTTGAAAGATGAAGTAGGGTTCGATGACTCTTTGAACAAAAAAAAACTATCTTGAAAATAGTCAATGTTTTAAACTAATAGGAAAAGAGAAAAAATAAGCATAAGAGTCGGGTCAATAGGGTGCAATAATGTTCGTCTCCTATCTTTCATAGAATCTATATTTTCCTTTATTAAAATTAGGAAAATCTACACAATTTTAAATCAAGACAGGAGACTCAGTTATGCAAGTCCAAAGCTTATGTTCTTTGATATGACCATAAACAGAAAAATATCAATATTTAACTAATGGTTACTGAAATAATACCATGGCATTGTGTCATTCTGTTCAAAAATTAAAAGGTGTTAATAGTTGATTCAGAGGACAAGTTGGCTGCTTTTAGAATGTCCCATAAGGATCCTCCGGCTTGTCTAACTTTAGTGGACATAGCTCCTCTAGTGGAGTGTGCACTAAAAAGAGAAGTGTCCACCCCAGCTAAGGACATAGTTTGGGAGACCTTAGCTAGGGTTGCAGTTGACACTGGTAAGTGGGGTTTACAATATGAAATGAGGAGTTGAGATAATGATGGATTTCTGAGATATAAGGTTCTACGTTTGTACGATTGTCGTTATCTAACTACAAAAAGTTTTTCTTGTAGAGGGAAAGCAGGGAAGAAGCACTATACATATATGGCGGCTTTTAGGTTGCTGCGGATCCACTCGGGGCCTGGAACATCAAGTTGTATTCTGTCTTGAAGCAGTCCCAGAAAGACAGCCACCCAGTGGTAACCTTTGAAAAATAAAGATAAAATTAGAATGATGTTTGATTAACAACACTATGAATGTGTTAAAAATACATATTGCTGTACTTACCACATTAGCTTTGAGCAGCTGTGCTGAGATACCCTAAGGTGCTGAATAATTCTTCACTGATCTCCCTCCAGAGCCGCTGGGTGAAGTGATGGTCAGCATGGTAATGTCAGTGTGGTCTCATAGAGTGGGGCATGTCTCCACCTACAGTAAAAGGAAGAGATAATCAAATGATTTTTGTATTCCTTAAAATAAATAAAAAATTACCTTCTAAGCGCCAGCGTCCGTCTTAGAATGCCCAAAGCTGTACTATACATTTATGGTGACTTTCAGGTTGCTGCAGATCCATTTGGGGCCTGAACCTCTAAGTTGTAGTCCCTTTTAAAGTGGTCCCGGATAGATCGCCATTGATTGGTAACCTGTTTATCTGTGAAAAAAATATAAAATGTAAATGATATTAGGCTAACAACACTATGAATGTGTTAAAAATACATATTGCTCTACTTACCACATTGGCTCTGAGCTGGCACATGTAAGGGTCTGTCTGCGACAGAGGAGCTTTTGCCTCCCCTGTTTCGGGCAGGCCTCTTTGGTCAGAGGGACAACTTTTCTCTCCCTCTGACCATATGGGGCTGCCCAAAACAGGGGGAAAAAACGCTCCTCTGTCTCAGACATCTCCTTATACTCAGAGGGAAAGAACTGTTGTCCCTTTCACCGTAGGGGCTGCACAAAACAAGGGAAGCCAAATCTTCTTCTGTGTCAGACAGCCCCTTACACTCAGAGGGAAAGAACTGTTGTTCCTCGGAATGTAGTGGGCTGCCGAAACAGGGGAGCAAAACGCTCCTCTGTCTTAGACAGCCCCTTACATTAAGAGGGAGAGGAAAGTACATGATTTTTCCATTCTTTAAAAAAAAAATTACCTTCTTAGCGCTAGCATTCGTCTTAGGAACCCCAAAGCCGTAATATATATATAGCAGCTCTAAGGTTGCTGCGGCTCTACTCGGGGCCTGAACCACCAAGTTATAGTCCATCACAAAGCAGTCCCAGAAAGACAGCCACTCAGTGGTAACCTTTGAAAAATAAAAATAAAATTAGAATGATGTTAGATTAACAACACTATGAATGTGTTAAAAATACATATTGCTGTACTTACCCACATTGGCTCTGAGCAGCCGCGCTGAGATACTCCCAGGTGCTGAATAATTCTTCACTGATCTCCCTCCAGAGCCGCTGGGTGAAGTGATGGTCAGCATGGTGATGCTCAGTGTGGTCCCATAGAGTGGGGCATGTCTCCACCTACACTAAAATGAAGAGATAATCAAATGATTTTTTTATTCCTTAAAAAAAAAAATTACGGTAACTTCTAAGCGCCAGCGTCTGTCTTATGGTGACTTTCAGGTTGCTGCAGATCCATTTGGGGCCTGAACCTCCAAGTTGTAGTCCCTTTTAAAGTGGTCCCGGATAGATCGCCATCGAGTAGTAACCTGTTTATCTGTGAAAAAAATATAAAATTTGAATGATATTAGGCCAACAACACTATGAATGTGTTAAAAGATTTATTGCTCTACTTACCACATTGTCTGTGAGCTGGCATATGTAAGGGCCTGTGTGCGACAGAGGAGCTTTTGTCTCCCCTGTTTCGGGCAGGCCTCTTTGGTCAGAGGGACAACTTTTCTCTCCTTCTGACCATAGGGGGCTGCCGAAAACAGGGGGCCCAAACCTTCCTCTGTCTCAGACAGCCCTTACACTCAGAGGGAAAGAACTGTTGTCCCTCGGACTGTAGTGGGCTGCCGAAAACAGGGGGGCTAAACTCTCCTCTGTCTCAGACAGCCCCTTACACCTTACACTAAGAGGGAAAGAATGTTCTCCCTCGGACTGTAGTGGGCTGTCCAGAAAAGGAGAGCCAAATGCTCCTCTGTCTCTAAAAGCCCTTACACTAAGAGGGGGAGAATAGTTGTGCCTCTGACTGTAGGGGGATGTCCGAAACAGGGGAGCAAAATGCTCCTCTGTCTTAGATAGACCTTTACATTAAGAGGGAGAGAACTGTTGTCCCTCCTAATGTAGTGGGCTGCCCAAAACAGAGGAACCAAATGTTACTTTGTCTCAGACAGCACCTTACACTTAGAGGGAGAGGAAAGCAAATAAGTTTAAGTTAACAAAACTATGAGCGTCCCCTCAGTGCAATCTGCCCCCCATTGAGACCTATCAGCCCCCCAAGTGCCAGAAGCATCCCACTCAGTGCAACCAGCCCTGCAAGTGCTAGCAGCCCACCCTTAGTGTTATCAGCACCCCAAGTGCTATCAGCCCCCTCTCAGCGCAATCGGCCTCCCCTTCAGTGCAATCATCTCCCCAAGTGACAGAAGCCTCCCCAAGTACCATCTGCCCCCCAAGTGCCAGCAACCCCCCTCTGTGCCATCAGCCTCCCCTCAGTGTCATCAGCCCCCCCTTTCCAAGTGCTATTAGCTTCCCCCAATTGCCAGCAGCCCACCGCAGCACAATCTGCCCCCCAAATGCTTGCAGCTCCCATCTGTGCAATCAACCCCAAGTGCTATCAACCCCCCCCCTCCCCAGTGCATTTATCCCCAGGTGCCAGCAGCCCCCTCTGTGCCATCAGCCCCCCGGTGCTATCAAGCACCCCCAGTGCAATCAACCCCCCAAGTGTCAGCAGACCCCCATCCCCGTACAATCATCCCTCCAAGTGCCAATAGCCCACTGTTATTGTTATCAGCCCACACAAGTGGTATCAGCCTCCCCTCAGTGTTATCAGCCCACCATAAGTGCTATTAGCCGAAGTGCCAGCAGCCTCTCCCCATCTGTGCAATCAGCCCCACAAGTGCATGCAGCACTCTGTGCAATCACCCCCCTCCTCTGTGTAATCAGCCCCTCCTTTCCCCCTCAGATAGATAGTTAATAGATAAACAGATAGAAAAAAAGTAAAGATAGATGACAGACAGACATTAAAACTTACAATACTTGCCGCTTTGTTCACAAAGTTAAGCTTCCAAGATGGCTGCCGCTGCTGGGGGTGAAGAGCAATTCTTGAGCTCTATCTCTGTCTACATTGGCTTCCATTGTGTTTCAAGGCAGATCTGTTTGGCTCTGCATCGTCATATGCACACCAAAATGCTGCAAGCAGCCTCCAAAGCGGAATAATGGTATAATAGTATTTATTTATTTGAAACTTTTGCAGTAAAGTAAGGTAAGGTACCTAAACATTTGCCTCCAACATGGAGGTGACATTAACAAGTATAGTGCATTATGGAACTACAGCTCCAGTTATCGCAATGTTCATACATAGGAAGCTGCCTACAGAAGTAAGTACAAATTGTAAATCTTCCTCGGTTTTATAAGTGGACACTGGACTTCGATTTCAACATCACACACACAGTCACCCATTCATACATCTGAGCGATTCGTAATCCCTGCCAAACCAGGTCCTAAACCGTGTGTTGTGTACACACCAAGGACCCTAAATTTGGGCAAAACGATTAGGAGTTCCTGTTAACTTATACAATTGGAGGTCAGCGTTTACAAGTTGTATCCACTTTCAAGAGTGGGAGCCTTCGGCAGCTTCCAATTCAGTAGTATTGTCTTTCTTCCATAAAACATAAGTAACTTAAGGAGTTTTCTACCATATTTAGTAGGGATCACGTCTGTCACCAAACCCAATAGACATAGTGTAGAAGAGTAAATTTTGTGTCAATAAAGTAGCATATCTCTCTCCAGTACTGCTGCATGATGGGACCTCTCCATATCATATAATATAGGGAACCTCTTGAATGAAGGGTCAGGTAGTCTATGCATATGATACAGGCGCACTGGAGTGAGATACACCTTGTGGAGCCATTTAATCTGAATTAGCTGGTCCCTAGCGCTAATGACGGTTGACTTCCACACCGTGCTGAATTCCTCCAGGTGAGAGTCATCCAATTCAGGAATATCTACAGCCCAGTGGTCAAATGAACGGTGAATCCTGCATTTTTATTATTGTCTCATAAAATGATGAGACCGGTTTATATGGCTGCATCCACCTGGCAATGGACTCAAGAGGTCCACATTCCAATTTTAGGGATAAGGACTTAAACTGGGTGTCATAATCATGTCTGAACTGGAGGTATGGATAAAAACTTGTGCGTGGCAAATTGTATTCTCTTTGGAGGTTGCCAAATGTATGAAAAACTCCATCCTGGTACAATTAAGTGAGATATTTCACCCCTTTTTGAGGCCAGAATCCATAATCAGGTAAATGAAGGAATTCTTTGAGGAGGTTATTTCGCCATATTGTGATATATGGGGGCTAAGTTTCTCCCTCAGCAGTCACAGCATGTATCTCTACGAACCATGTCTAGGCTGCTAGCGCATTTGTCATTGTTTCCGTGAAGCAATGCACCGTAGTTGCCCCCCCCTTCCCCGATACACCAAGTTTGCCAGAGCCTCGTAAGGGCCCACTAGTGCACACTGATGGATTTATAGCATATCCTTATCCATTCTGAATGCATTAGGGCAAAACTCACCAGTTTTGGGCCGCTTGTGGGTGCCCTGATCTTATTTCATAAATGGAAAGGCAAAAAGCTAGTGTAAAGTAGCCTTACAATGTAAATTACCACTTTTTATAATACACAAAAGACTGGATTGTGGTAGCTGTAATAAGTATATAAGATGCCAGATGTTATACTTTTGTCAAAACTGGTAAGAAACAGTGGATCTAACAGGCTGTTTTTCTCTGTAGTGGCAGAGTTAATTATTTGCACATATCCTTTCTTATTAAATAACTCCAAAATAGGCTTTTTAGCAGAAGAGAGCTGATCTTCATTTAAGTCACCACAAACTACAATGGGTTTGTAGTCTATTATGTCTAAAGACGTCAAAATGGCATTAAGGTTAGGTAAGAACTTTTGAGGGGCTTCAATTTTTAAAGGGTTTCTATCACTTCGTTTCACCTATTTAGCTTTCAGACACTAGCGATCCGCTAGTGTCTGCTTTATCTAACCATCCTAATATAAGAGCTTATTGTCCTGCCGTTTAGCTAAAAAAATAACTTATATAGATATGCAAATGAGCCTCTAGGTGCTATGGGGGCGTGATTAGCACCTAGAGGCTCCGTCTACCTTAACAAACTGCCGCCGCCCAGCGCGTCCCTCCAGCCCGCCCATCTCCTCCGGAATGCGATGCTCCTCGTATTCGGCGCATGCGCAGTGAATGTCTGATCGCTTCCCTGCTCAGACATCTCCACTGCGCCTGCGCCGATGACGTCATAGTGCTCCGAGGAACAGGCGCAGTGGAGATGTCTGAGCAGGGAAGCATCAGACATTCACTGCGCATGCGCAGAACAGAAACGCGCACGGAGAGGATCGCTTCAGCTGGACATGGGCGGGCTGGAGGGACGCGCTGGGCGGCGGCAGTTTGTTAAGGTAGACGGAGCCTCTAGGTGCTAATCACGCCCCCATAGCACCTAGAGGCTCATTTGCATATCTATATAAGTTATTTTTTTAGCTAAACGGCAGGACAATAAGCTCTTATATTAGGATGGTTAGATAAAGCAGACACTAGCGGATCGCTAGTGTCTGAAAGCTAAATAGGTGAAACAAAGTGATAGAAACCCTTTAAAGCATAATATTCAGTCACATTTTGTATGTACTGCACAGGATGAGCTTTTAGGTTGTTTCTGACATATACTCCACCGCCATTCCTGCTTGATAGGTAAGAAACGTTTGTGTAGGACACATGTCTATTGCGAGAGAATAAGTTGTAACCATTGATGTTTAAATTGTCTGGGATAAATGATCCATGCAAATGTGTTTCGGTTAGGCACAGTACATCGGCTAAAAGAAGTTCGTGGTGGTTCTTTATGTCTTCAATATGATTCTGTAGCCCTTCTGTGTTGTGGTAAATAATAGCAAGTGATGACTGAGTATTTGAAGCCTTTACAATCTGAAGCAGTGGCTGGATGTTTGAAAAGTCGACTCTTGGCATATTTTTTAAAGAATCAGTAATTTGGGGATCACTGAAGACCTTTTTTTCATCAAAGTCAATGATATGTAATCCCCGTAGTGATGTTATTCTACTAAGAGCGACATATGCCATTCCTGGTTCAAAAATGTGCTGCAGAGACACAACAGCGGATGTAGTTGTCATTCCTTGGACTTTATGACAAGTGCAAGCAAATGCTAGCTTTAAAGGAAACTGCCTTCGAACGATTCCTTTTCTTTTTAGGGGTTCCTCTGCTCTCTCTATATAAACAATATTGTTAGTTTCAGTGTTGCTGTCTTTTTTTCTATATTTTTTCCCAGCATCAATATTATCCAGTTGTAATCCTATCATGGCAACAGAAAGTACATTATTTTGTGTTTTTGTAATGATTTTTGCTACTTTGCCAAATGTTCCATTAACCAGACCATCCTCTACATCTATATTTCTTGTAATCATTACTTTTGCATCAACTGCAACCTGCAGTCTGTCGCTTAGTTCAGATTTTCCTCCTTGAGCAGTTGTAGCTTGTATTTTCATTTGACCAGTTTGTGGATCTTTTTTAAAATCTTCAGCTTCAATATTTATAATATCTGAATAATTTAAGGATAGCGATTTTGAGTTATGATCTTCCACCTCTTTATTAGTGGCATAAATATGTAGAACATCAGTGGGGCATTCTTCTGGAGACTTTATAGCAGTTGCCAGCATTTCTCTATTTCCATCAGATAATGGCTCAAGTTTTTGTTTAATTCTAAGCCAGTTCAGCATAGGCAAGATTATCTTTTTGCCGCATTATTTCCGTCAGTGTGATCATTTTGAAATAATCTCTCCAAAAATCTGGAACATGTTGCTCATATACACACAATGGTTTTGCTTTTCTTACTGGTGGTAGCTGCATGAAGTCACCTACTGCCAAAATAGAAATTCATCCAAAGGGCTTTTTGTTTCCTTTTATTTGTTGCAATCTCCAGTTAACATATGAAAACAATGGCTTTGATACCATAGAAATTTCATCAATAATTAGAATTTGCGTTTTACATAGATTTGCTCGAATCTCATTGAGACAGTTTCCAAGACCTTGATAAAGGAGGCTTTAAGCTTCTAGGAAGTTTAAGGAGTGAGTGAAGAGTTTTGCTGTTAATATTGAAAGCTGCTGTACCAGTAAATGCTGCCAAGAGTACTGTGGGCTGGGAAATGTCAATCTCTTCACTTACACATGTCATTTTAGATAGGACCTTTGATGCCTCTATATAAACACATCTAATAAGATGGCTTTTACCAGTGCCTGCTGTGCCTGAAACATACCAGTTCACCACAGACTCTTCTTTTGCACCAGTTACGCACTGCATAAAAAATTGATGCCTGTGTTTCATTCAGACTTTGGTACATTTTTCTGATTTGAGCTTGAGTTATCTGTGGAACCTTTACTGCTGATGTAACAGAGCTTTTAACAGTAGCATCATTAATGCAATCTGTAATATCATCTTGCTCATTTAAATAATTACGATCCGTTGGTTGGCGCTCCATAATGCTTTCCAAACGTATTAATTCGGTTTCTGGAGCTAATGTTGTCCAGGCATCTTCAATTGGGCCAAGCTGCTGAAAATCCTCAATGGCTTTTTCTATGGCTTGACTGTGTTTTTCATACCGTTTTCGGTTCTCCTTCACAATGCTGTAAACAGTCTGAAGCATATCAGTCCCAGTCAGTTGTACACATGCACATGCATAAAACTATTCATATGTTTTGAATGTTATAGAGTGTAGCTGTGTATCTCTTCGATGAGGAAGATACAATTTGAGTAGTGTACAATAAAAAATTTCGGGATATTATTGCTGGGAAAATCGTGCGTATCGAATTATGGCAGGCTTGCCTTTGGATCTTTTTTGAATGTGTCCCATATTATTTTGCAATGACAAAACATTTTTGCCTTTTTTCTGTTCTCCATAAAGAATGCGATACTCACTGGCAAATTCCGCCATGCACATATTTTCAAACTCTGGAGTATTTGGTCTGGCCTGGTACTTTTCTTTCAGTCCAGTCATCCATACATTCTCATCATCAGGATCTTTTTTCTGGAGGGATTTCATTAGCAAACTCATCCGTACAGCATTGTCATCCGTTGGTATGAAAATTACAGCACGGGAAAAAGATTTCAGTTTCAAACTGCATGTTCGAGCAACAGCCTCTTGGGCACTGACTTCTCTGTTTTTTGCATAGGCATGCATTACTTCCTTCATGCTTTCAAGTTCAGATGTGGTTTGAGATGATTCTTTAATAATTCTCTTCAAATAGTCACTCATCTCATGCTCAGATTTTGAAATATAAGAGAGCATATACATTATACAACTATATGGGTCAAGAATAAACTGTATGTCCATGTTTGCATCCCATGCTTTTAAAAGGAGAGGGTTGTATCTATTTATCCAAGAGTCTTTTGGTTGGTGCTCCATCAAAATAACACTGGAAGATGTAAGAGTCTGAACATATTCCTTGTACTCTTTATATGAGAGATTGGCCTTATTTAGCAGTTCTGTGATGCTTTCAAATATTTGAGAGGGGTCGTTTAACAAATCCCACACAATGTGAACCTTTTTCTTAGCATTTTCCATTCTGAAATGATGATAATTTTTTATAGCTTCAATTTCCTCCTCATCGACTGCTTCAGTAGAGTCTTTAGGCCGAGTTATAATTGTTTTTGCCATAGGTGGTTTAGGAAATCCAAATCTGCAGTGTTTCTTGTTCTTTTTACAAGATTTTGAATGATTACGGCTATGAGTCTGTACTTCTGTTACAATCTGATGGAGCTCTGGATCACTGTTAGGATTGGGTAGCTTGCAGGATATATATTGGTCAACGAAATCACAAATATCTTGATCTGAGTCATTTTCAAATATTGGTGAATCCTTCACCCAAAACAAAGCATGAATATGTGGTGACCCCCTTTGCTGAAATTCAACTCTGTAAAACCAGTCAATCACCTCTCCAATAGGTTGTGCAGGAGATAGTATTAAGTTTATGAGAGCTTCTACTCTTTTTTCAAACATTCGCATAGCTGTTACAGGGTTAGATCGCAATATATCACATTTTTCTTGCCAGTCTAATGTTGAAAAGTCAATGCACTCTCCCTGCTGTGCTTTAATTGCCGTTATCACCTCTGGCCATCTCATCTCATGTACAGAAAAATGTGGGAGTTCCCAGTTGTCTAAGCATAGCAAACAAATCTCGTAAAGTTTTTTCCCAGTAGGCAGGTGTTCCTCTCAAGGGCTGCATAAACCTGGTAACCTCATTATTTTTCACAAGTTT
The DNA here is from genome assembly GCF_905171765.1 of Bufo bufo. NCBI lineage: Eukaryota > Metazoa > Chordata > Amphibia > Anura > Bufonidae > Bufo > Bufo bufo. The sequence goes on along the minus strand of NC_053391.1, from coordinate 191,429,356 downwards.
ATCTAGCTCAGATTTTTCTTGCAGTAGTGAACTGGTGATTCTGCGGCCATCACATGTTATTGATTTTGATTTTCTCAGCTGAATAGACATGCTTGAAAATGCTAAATGTATTTCTGTTACAAATTGGGAAAACACAATATAGTTTGTGTCTCTTGCAAAGCGATTATCAACAGAGAATAGCCTTGCATTAAAGTATCTGCTAGGCGATGACACTACCTTTCTGTGGGGTTCATCCAATGTGTTTTTGCCATCAGGAAACTGCACAGGAAAAGCCATGGATTCTAGCTTAGGGACCTTAAACATGCTTACAGGTGTGTTTCCCTCTGCAGGTGCAATGCAGAAAATACCATCATTAAAAGATAAAAGTTGCTGTCCAAGATCAGGTGGTTGAAGACACGTGTCCAAAATAAGACCAGAGTTTATATTTTCAGAGATTTGTTCACCTGATTCATCAGGAATCTGTTCTGTTCCATTATGGTCCTCTTCAATGTCCATTTGGTTTCCAACATCAGCTGTGGGATATTGTAAATTGTTAAATAGTTCTTCTTCGTCATTTATAGGATTAAGTACAATGTCTTTATATTCTGAATGAATTTCTTTTAATTTCAGAAGGGCAGACAAGACTTTATGCATGCTGAGATGGTGAAACTGGTAATGACCTTGATAACAAAGTCTTCTTTTTAGTTTCACTGTAAGCAACTGCGATTCACTTAAAGGGCGAGGTAAAGCATTTACTGTAGTCTCCACTTCAGAGGGAACTGATACAACGGCACCCCTAATTGCTTTCTGTTGACCTTTAGGGAGTGATATAATTTTAGCAAAAGGGATGTATTTTGCTATTATGTGTCTCTCTAAGATATTCAGTTCACAGAGTTCTGATGGGATAGAAGTAAGTTCAAGTTTATTTGAAGCTGCTATAGGTGGTATCTTTCCTTTATTTAGGTTATCGTGGCAAGTGTGGCAGATCCATTCACTTTTTCTTTCCTCAATGTTAGTCATTTACACAGGTAGATAAACAAATATGAACATATTTTCCAGTTAGATAAGCAGAGATAACTTTAGGATTCTTTTGATAATTGTGAATACATGGACGAACTTGATTACGAAACAATGTTCTATGGCAAGTAGTGCAAATAAAAGTTGGGCCACATCTTATCACCTTATTAAAATGGACTAGTGCTATTTTTCATTTCTGCTTGAAAATGTATATTTCTTGATGGTTTATGCAGTGCTTGATAAAGCCTATACTTCATCAAAATCTTCTGGGCACTTTGCAAATTGTGAATTCTCTTAAGCATGTTCCGTTTGCATCTCATTCTGTATTGGCTTTTTTCTTTGACATTGGTCCTGAAAATATCATCAGTTTTATGCCTTCTGTTAAAAAAAAAATTCATTTGTTCATAGAAGCTTTGATCTAGGTCCAGGTCCTGTAGGTTGTTTTTTTCATGGTGTTCAGCAAGGAAAGTCAAAGCATTACAGGTACACTGGAACCGTCGTGAAAAACTGCTATACCTGACATCACCTTGCCAATGTGATGCCAGTGTTGACTCACTCATTACAGTATATTCAATCTGTAGAGAACTTTTATCTTCCTTTAAAGCTTTTTTCATTTTCTCACGTTCCTTTGCCATCTGAGACTTTTTATTTTGCCTCGGCATGTTGTTTAATCTCAATAAATCGAGTTTAGACATATTAGTTATACAAAACTGTATATCGCTTACGCCTGAGATGGTAACCTCTGTAATAATTAAAAATAAGATATAGATGTATGTTTCAAAAATGAAGATAAAGTGGGCATACAAAAGAATTATGTGTTTTGTAGGTATTGACATTATTTGTGTGCTATGTACCTTTTTTTTTTTTTTCATTCTATGAAAATGATTTACTTGTTTTAATGTGAACAGTGTGAGTTTATGCATAACAGAATGCATGAACTATACAATTAGCCACTGTGTTGCTCTAGGAATAGCAGTGTTCATGCTCATGTGTGTAATGTGAAGGTGATATTATATATATATATATATATATATATATATATATATATATATATAGAAAAAATGGCAGCACCGACTAAGATAGTATGTGCTGGGTGCTAAGTCCTAGGTAACTGCTTCTTGCCCATAGCAATATGTGGAAAAAAAACGGACAGCACTCCAGTCTTGCATCAACATCAGGTGGGTTTATTGCATGTGAGATAGCAACGTTTCAGCTCTAATCTTGAGCCTTTTTCAAGCATGCTTAGAGCTGAAACGTTATATATATATTTGCAAAAAACGGGCAGCACTGCCATTTAACATGAAATAAATACCTTTGTTCACCCATGTGGCAAGGGTAATGTTTTGGTTCAATACTAGAACCTTTCTCAAGCTTGAGACCAGCAGCACTAATCCTTTTTATTAACTAAACAAAGCTCAAAACCATGTTGCCACATCCTCGGATCATATAAGACCCGGGTATGACATATCAGTGAGAAAAATATTAAACCTGAGAAACTAAACAATCATGTACTGTAAAGGGTCCGGAAAGTATAGGCCCAGAGCCTCTGTGGGCACAATGGATCGTATCAACTCGCTGTGACGTAGAGCAGTCAGCGACCAGAGGGCCAATTCGGTGAATCAGAGGCTGATCTTCGGGCGATTCGCGATTTTCCCGCCAAACGTCTCTCTGAGCGGCCCCTGTGCTGCCGACTAAATGGTCTGCCTTGAGAGCCAGTGACAGAGTCCTGAGGTGAAGAAGCAGGCTTTAAGGTCTTTCCAGAAAGGATGCGATCAATGGCTGCTTCAGCTTCTGTGGAGGAATCAAAGGTAAGTGTTCCTTTCTCGGTGTGGAATACCTTTAGAGTGGCCGGATACAAAAGATAGAACCGGACATTGCTTTTAAATAGCCTGGTGCATATGGGACTAAAGGCCTTGCGTCGTTTTGTCACTTCCACCGAAAAGTCCTTGAACAGCATGACTGTGTGCCCACTGATAGTAATTGGGCGACATCTCTGTGTGAAACTGCGCATCATTTCAACTTTATCATTAAAGTCCAGGACACGTAAAATGACCTGGCGCGGTCTCCCTTGTGAAGCATGAGATGCTGTGAGTATGCTCTGATCTTGTGGTGCCATAGGATTTGGCCCAACCCTGTGCGCCCGTTCCAATGTACAATAGTGGGATAGGCCCAGGGCCTCTGGCAGCTCTTTTTCGCAAATGTCCAGGAGCTCAGAGGGTCTGATGGATTCCGATAGGCCCACAAGCCTTAGATTATTTCGACGGGACCTATTTTCAAGGTCTTCCAGCTTGTTATGTATGTGAGCCATGTCCCGCTGTTGAGCCTGCAGGGTGTTTATCAGCTCCCGCGTATTGGTGTGGAGATTGTGTACCTCCTGCTCAAGCGCTTTTACTTTCTGGGTAGTGTGGCCTACCTCTTCCTGAAGCGTGTGTAAGGACGACATGATGGTAGTCTCCAGAGTCCTCTGTATGTCAGGGGAGATACGAAGGGCCACTTCAATTGCGAGGCGTTTATAGTCCAGCATCTCTTGGCTGTCCGTTGCTGTATGTAAGCCTTGGGAGCCATCATCCATCGGCAATGGTGAGGATGCCGCCATCTATTTTCTGTGTTTAAAGGGAATCTGTTACCTGGATAATCAATCAGTGACTTAGGTGGGGGGGGGGGGGGGGGGCGTGCCAGCAATGACAATGCTGGGATAGAGAAGAGACACAGCTGACTGATTAATTGAAAAAAAAAGTGGGCGGAGTCACAGAAAACCAATCAGAGTCTGATGTGTCTCTATCCTGGTAACAGCCATCTGATTGGATAAATGCCTTTACCTCACAGGCCACAGTATTTCACCTTCAATGTAAAATACTGTACTGCCATTCTCATAATTTTAAGGCCCAAACCTGGCACAGACCATTACTTTGTGATTTGGCTTAAAGGGTTTCTATCACTTCGTATGACATAATTAGCTGTCAGACACTAGCGATCTGCTAGTGTCTGCTCTGGCCAACCATCCTACTATAATCACTTGTGGGGCAGCGGTTTTGCTAAAAAACTAACTTTTATAAATATGCTAATGAGCCTCTAGGTGCTATGTGGGCGTCATTAGCACCTAGAGGCTCCGTCTACCTTCATACACAGCCACCGCCCAGCGCGTCCCTCCAGCCCGCCCATGTCCTCCTCCGTGTGACGCAGCGGCCGAATTCTCGCGCATGCGCCTTGCGCGGCTGTATTCGGCGCATTTGAGATGTCTGAGCTCGGAGCGGTCAGACATTCAATGCGCATGCGCGGATGTATTCGGCGCATGCGCATTGAATGTCTGACCGCTCCGAGCTCAGACATCTCAAATGCGCCGAATACAGCCGCGCATGCGCGAGAATTCGGCCGCTGCGTCACACGGAGGAGGACATGGGCGGGCTGGAGGGACGCGCTGGGCGGCGGCTGTGTATGAAGGTAGACGGAGCCTCTAGGTGCTAATGACGCCCACATAGCACCTAGAGGCTCATTAGCATATTTATAAAAGTTAGTTTTTTAGCAAAACCGCTGCCCCACAAGTGATTATAGTAGGATGGTTGGCCAGAGCAGACACTAGCAGATCGCTAGTGTCTGACAGCTAATTATGTCATACGAAGTGATAGAAACCCTTTAAAGTTTGGAAAAGTGGGCGGAGCTTAAAACAGCCAAATATTAGCTATTGCTAATCAAAGGGAATATTCAAATTATATAAAAATTTTCTTGCGAGTCTAATGTTGAAAAGTCAATGGACTCTCCCTGCTGTGCTTTAATTGCTGTTATCACCTCTGGCCATCTCATCTCATGTATAGAAAAATGTGGGAGTTCCCAGTTGTCTAAGCATAGCAAACAAATCTCGTAAAGTTTTTTCCCAGTAGTCAGGTGTTCCTCTCAAGGGCTGCATAAACCTGGTAACCTCATTATTTTGCATATATATCTAGCTCAGCTTTTTCCTGCAATAGTGAACTGGTGATTCTGCGGCCATCACGTGTTATTGATTTTAATTTTCTAAGCTGAATAGAAATGCATGAAAATGCTAAATGTATTTCTGTTACAAATTGGGAAAAAAATATATAGTTTGTGTCTCTTGCAAAGCGATTATCAGCAGAAAATAGCCTTGCATTAAAGTATCTCCTAGGCGATAACACTATCTCTCTGTGGGGTTCATCCAATGTGTTTTTGCCATCAGGAAACTGCACAGGAAAGGCCATGGATTCTAGCTTAGGGACCTTAAACATGCTTACAGGTGTATTTCTCTCTGCAGGTGCAATGCAGAAAATGAAAAATGAGGAATTAGAGGGCACTCATCTGGTGTTTTATATGGAAATATACTGTATATCTGAAAGTATTTTATTCAAAAAGGAATATGTATATACAACACAAATTGATCCCATAAAATAATAAAAATCAAAATAAAACCATATGTAAAAAGTTAAAACCAACAGCTACAGTAATCTATTACTCTATATCCTTATTATTAAGGCACAAATTCGGCCTACTATAGTATAAATACCGTCTATTACTCCAAGGTACTCAATAGATTAAATGATGATTTATAAGGATATAGATGGAATGTGGCAGTATTACAATACACCGAATGTGTATGTTAGATCAGATATTTTGCTAGGTACATATAACAATATTATATAAAATCAAATATTCTGCTGGGTACATATAATAATATTTGACGATATTATTCAACGTAGTCTATATAGATTACTTCAAATGGTGATTAGTATCAATGTCTAGATCTGACACATATGGGTTAATTGTTCAAAAATCCTTAATGTGTCGGCTATAACTGTATCTTTATATATGTACACAATACTCTCTTTGGAGTCCCTTTCAGATATGCATAAATCTCCTTGCAGGTATAGTATGTGTAATCACTGCTTCTTTTACAGAACAGTCATTAATTGTCAACACTTGGTAAATATTAGAGAGAGATGGGGTAGATGGTTACATTACCACTACTTGTGTATGCCCGGGGAAGCTCTGTATTCGGAGCTTAGGTAGACCGCAGCATCTTTGATGTCTGCGCTGGCCGCGCCGGTCTCAGCGTCCCACATACCCACAAATAAATTTGATATATTTTCTGCATGCATTGGTATAGAGAAATTTGTGAGGAAAATATGCCTAAATGAATATTACATGAAGAAATATTGTCAGAAAATGTAAATCAGCCCTTATATGAGCATACAGATTTAATAGAAAAATCCAAGCAATACCCTAAACAAGATATAGGGCCTGAAATAGCCACATTTCAATGTAATATTGAACTGGATATAAAGAAATTAAAAAACAGGTCAACATTTGACAATGTAACGTAACAGGAGAGAGAGGCAATTAAGCAGTTACAGTCTCAGCACAATATTGTTATAAGGCCAGAGAACAAGGGGGGAGCAATTGTGATATTAGACTTTGATCAATATGATGGAGAATGTAGATGTCAATTGTCCGATTCAGGTACATATAAAAGATTAAAGAGTGACCCCACTCTTGAATATCAGAATGAGCTGGTGAAATATTGTGACATGGGACGTAATGGGGGAATCCTCATTGAACATGAACATAAATATATAACTGGAACACCAAAACGATTACCTGTTTTTTACTGTATCCCTAAAATCCACAAACACTATACTGAACTACCAGGAAGGCCCATAATATCTGGCATAGGCTCAATATCCTCTAACTTGTCACAATATATACTGTAGACAGATTATTACAACCTACAGTAAAACAGATTCCGTCTTATATAAAAGATACTACAGACATTATATCTACCTTGGAGAAGTCCAAGACCACTGGATACTTGGAACTATGGACGTTAACTCACTGTATACAATTATTGATCATAACCAAGGAATACAAGCATTGAATAGACAATTACAGCTTAAAACAGGAACAGATTTATTTTATAGTAGAAGTTGTTAGATACATTTTGACCCACAATTTTTTTACATATGGATCAGAGTTTTATTTACAAGAAAGAGGTACGGCCATGGGTACCAGATTCACCCCCAGCTACGCCAATTTGTTTATGGCTCAGTGGGAGGCAGACACCATTGGCCCACTGCTGAGGGCGAGTTGTTACATTGATGACATATTTATTTGGCAAGATACAGAGGATCTTTTGAATAATTTTTTGTTACTGATTAATAACAGTGAGAAAAATTTGAAGTTCACTACTAATACAAGTAAACTATAGATAGAATTTTTAGATTTAACGATCAAAAATATAGATCATAGACTTATGTGCAATACTTACCATAAACCCGTCATGAAAAACAGTTATATTTTGTTTTCAAGTTGTCACTTTTCCAGATGGTTACTAAATATTCCTACCAGTCAATTCAGATTACTTAAACGCAATTGTACATTAGATGAACAGTTTGAAAATGAAGCTATCCAACTAAGACAACAATTTTTAGATAAGCAATACCCAGATAAAGTAATAGAAACATTGAACAAAGTAAGAAATATGAATAGGAAGACTTTTTTTTATGACCAATAAAAAGTAAATTAAACAAGATGATAATTTACGTATGATATTATCGTTCCATTCACAATACCGAACAGTTGAAAAGATCATAAAAAAAATACTGGCACCATCTATTGAGAGATAAAACAGTGGGGTCCATATTACCCACTATCCCCCTAATTACATACACCAAGGCACCCAATTTAGGTTTAAGAGTTGCCCCTACAGTAAAAAGAAGTACAGACGAAAAGAAAAATTGGCTATTCACAAAGGGTTTTTATCGTTGCGGAAGGTGTAACAACGAGTGCCCATGCCGAAAACAATACGTAGGGAGGACCAAGAGAACACTGAAACAGAGGGTGTCAGAACATATCACAAACATCAGAAATGGATTTGAGAATCACTCAGTTTTACAACATTTCAAATTGCACCATAAAAATATCCGTCCAAACTCATTTTTATAGCCATGGAGAAAATTAACAGACCTTGGAAAGGCAGTAACCATATTGCTAATATGTCCAGAGCCGAGTCACGTAAAATCTTTGAATTCCACACAATAATTCCCGCTGGCCTAAATACTGAGATTAAACTGTTTGGTTTCCTTTAGTGTCGGGGCGGATGCCGATCGGGGACGGGACATCGTGGTCCGGCTGTTTACCGGCACCTCGATCTCCCCTCCCTGGCTGGCTCCCGCCTCCATATTCTGCTTCCAACGTATTATTCTCTCAACCTGTTAACTTGTAAAGTTAAAGATACAAAGAAAATACATACGTGTGAATCGACCCTTAGACTGTTAATGGCAGGGTCCTCAAATTTGGCAGTCAGTCAGTGGGTGACTTGGGTTCAAATTTTAATAAACCAGGTTAAACAGACTTTGCTTATATCTCTAGCGTTTTCAAGCCAACATCCTGTGGTTTCTTTAGTGTAGCGACTCACAAGAGAATTAGTTTTTTTGGGCAGAAAACCATAAAATTTGCACAGAAATCATAAAGTTTGTACTTTTTTAAACCATCATTAATCTATTTGCAATATTGTCAAAAATACCTTCTAATACCTCATTGAAAGATTAATAATTTTAAAAGTGTTGGTTAAAGTGAATGGACTTGAAGGATTGTGTGTGTCTATCTCATGTTGAAATGTGTTGAAATGAAGACATAAGTTAGGTAAGAACAAATAACATTAATAATATTTATTAATAATAAATAAAATAATATTAGACACGCCAGTTTGAAACATTTGTTTTAATTCCCACAACCCCCAAAAATAAAAACCGACAAGCCATGTGTAAAATGTCACAATATACGTAAATTACAAACGAAAAAATAAATAAAAAATTACAAATCAAAAAGATCCTGTCACGGCCACGGTTCTGGCCGTGACTCCTTGGGAGCCGCATACAGTTGCCCGCCGTTTGGGTTGTTGTTTCAACCGCAGCTTGAGGCTTGATGTAGTTTGCCTCAAGTGCGGTTGCCGCGGACAACAGGTATGTGTGCGGTCCCTTTGGAGTTTGTGTCTGTTTGTATGCACTTATGTATGTCTGTGTGCACTCTGTCTTATGTTTGGTGTGCACTGACACCTTCCCCTCACTGTGGTTGTCCGTGGCAACGTTTAGTCGTTGTGTACATGTGGTGGCAGTGTCCCGGCCTTCGGGCTGACTCCCAGGACATGAGTGCCACCCATGTCGTTTCTTGCGGCTACAGGGGTCCAGTCAGCAAGGCTGTGGCAGGTAAGTGGAACTTGTTCACATTACCTGTCATATCCATAGGACTGTTTGTGTTCCCCTTTTTCCCAGCAGCTTGGCCAGTGAGACTCCTCTTCCTTCGTGTCCAGAAGGAACAGGTCGTCTTACCCTGCTCTTAGGTGAGGGCCATCTTGAGGGCTAGCAGGGACTTCTAGGTTCCGGAGCATGAGCCCTCCTACCATCAAGGTTGGCTCATGTAGCTAGGAGTCAGGGTCAGGTTAGGGATGCGTTTAGGAGGTGACCTGCTCCCTAATCCTGTCGTCCTGGTCGAGCAGCGACCATCATCTCTGAGCATCGCACGGCTGAGGGTTTTCCCCATCCTCAGCCGCGACAGATCCCTTGTAAATTATGTTGGATCATATGATGGTCCAGGCCATACATTTCCCTGATCCGGGGCCCTGACATATAAGGGGCAGAATAATGTTCCTGTGCAAAGCGGGGTTAAGCTCTTGGCCCATGGTAAACCGTTGTGGCTGCACACATGGACCATGGCCTGGGGGCTGCTGAGGTGGTTAGCTTGAGCTGGTGATACTTTGGGGAAATATGACCTGCCTCCGGACTTTGTCTTTTAGGGAGTGTATGTCCCCTTGGTACGGGGAGGCATATATCTCCAAGACAAGGGCCAAGGAGGACATGCATGTACTATGCCTCTCGGGAGGGACACGACGCAACAAAGGAGCCGGCCCCCTCATCATAGTTTTCTCCTGCCCTTCAGCCCTCTTCCGGGCTAGGTAGTCAATGTCTATCAAGTCCAGAGTACCTAGCCCAGAAGAAGACTGAGTGCCAGCCCTCCTTCGCCTCATCTGCGGCAGGCGTTGTGGTTCTGGGCTTCCTTCTGGTGGCATGGAAGTTTCCGTTGCCTGTGGTTCTGGGTCTTCAGCCGGGGTCTGTGTTGGAGTTGACGCTAGGGAGAACACGGCAGCAGCCTCAGTCCTGAGGAATCCCAGCCTTCTGATGTGGGAGGGACAGCAACAGATCGGTTGCACTATGAATGGAACATTTTGGAGCTTGCTGCGTGTTTGGAGTTGTCCGACTCTAAAAGATGTAGACACGTTCAGGAGCTAACCAAGTGCTGAAATTCACTCTTTCTAAAGGGAGAGGGAGAATCGCATTGCTTGGCATACTTTGACAACAGTGATTTTCTTGATTTTGGCACAGGTGGGTTGGAAGCCAACCTTAAAAAGAGCCTAAACAAAAAAGCGCAACACATACAACAATTTAGAATAGCATGTTTAGGCAAGGTTAGCCACATCAAGGGCATGTCCGTTTCAACATTATCAAGTCCCAAAATGACACTTAAAGGGGTTGTCCAGATTCTAAGCATAACCCCGACAACCCCTTTGACATGGAAGCACCCAAAAAAATGTTTCTGTGGAAAACAGAAGAGCTGGAATAAGGAAAGGTCAAGGATACCCTAGTTCTGGAGTTGCAACAATTGTTACACACAATTATGAAATTGTGGCCATAAAAGTCTCGTCTCATGCAAATGCGGTGTTCGATTTGATGCTTCCCTGCTTATCGTCAACATTGGTGAGGCAAGCAGATGTAATTGCAATTTATCTTCAAAAATGACTTCCATTCAGATTAATTACAATATAAAGGAGTATGAAGGAAACATCACATACAAGCTGTTGAGATAGAACTGGCAAGCATCATGTAGAAGTCACCACACACCCAAACTGTGCATGCTCCGTAGCCAATCTGATGGATAGCCCAGTGGTACCCCACCGCCATCATATATTGCAGACCAAACCATGAAGAAAGGTCTGCAATATTACTATAGTGGCCACCGACATACAGGTAAAAACATGATTCAGTTGGGCTCAAAAACTTACGGCCTCAAATCCTTTACTGGCTGAAGGAATCTTAGTTGTTGGGTGTAGAGATAAGGCCTCTTTTTGGAAGCACCATCAACACTGCACCCAATCTTGGTCAATTCACGCAGAAACTGATCCGCGCAGCTGTTCCAGCGCGTTTTTGTTTTCTTCACTGTGGAGACCTAAAACATTAGAAAATACAATTGTTGAACACTTAAACATTAAAAGTACCATCAATGCTGAAACAAAGAAAAATAGCTTGCAAACCACAGCACTAAAAAATTATAGATGACGCATTCCCTTCAATTCGATGTGTTGTCAGAACACTCCGTACTTTTTATCATTTATTTACAAAAATTCTTTTGAATTGCCCATACCTCTAAAATTAAGTAGCTAACCCGTTAATTTAAATTGTACTTTTACCCTACAGCATGGGCTACCAGGAGAATATGTATCTGCCTATAGCTGATAGAGGAGTAGTAGTGAAGATGGGACATGCTGTTTGACTATCACTTTAAACCAAGCCCTTCAGAATTGACGATTAATTCTCTATCCCAAAATCCCTCCTGCGAACTGAATGTAGCATCTCCACTTTTAGCCTGTTAGCGTATTTTATTTTTTGTGCATATTTTACATGTATACTCATCTATAATGTACAGGGCTCATTTAGTTGGTGCTCTTTAACTAAGATAAAAGCAGTAATTAAAAAAACTATTTATGCAAATTCTTTTGAAAAGACTATCTTTTTGAGAACTAGATTTTGTTGACACATTTTCAGTTCCCTTATATACTGTACTATGCATACTGTCCCTCTTTGGTAAAGAGACCACCCCTTTAAAATACAACTTTTCTCTGTAATTTTGAGTGGTTATTTTTATCTGTGTATGACAATAAAATAAAATATGAAATTATTTATTTTACTCTGCTGCCATCTATGGCCAATTTAGTTGTATTGCAATCTAACATGTTCGTCGTTGAGCTCATATGATGATAGCTAGTGCATGAGGAAGCATAGCATTGAGTAATGCAGAATATAATGTACTTGCTGGCTTTAACCCCTTAAAGACTGGGCCTCTTAATTTTTACATTTTGAATGGTTCCTCCCCACGTTCCAATACCATAACTTTTTTTTTTTTCCTTTCACATAGCTATATGGGGGCTTATTTTTTTACATGACCTGACGTCCTTATTCTGCGGCTCAATAAAAATGTGGCAATTTCAAACATTATTTTTTTTTTTTTACTACTTAAAAAATAAAAAAATTGTAAAAATCTAAATTTTCTCTGCTTCGCTATATTCTGACAGCTATAACTTTTTTTGGTGATGTCACCGGCACAACTGTGCGGGCTTCTGCGCTGACCTAGTCTGTAAAAAGGCTAGGGCAGTGCTAAAGCCGGCCCATCAGAGCCAATGACGTCACCAAACACACTGCTTGCCAGAAGCATCTGCCCGGCAGTGTGTTGTTTTAACAAAAAGAGCCCTTAACCATGTGCGATCAAGGGCAAGGGAGAGCATTGGAGCATGAAATGCTCCGATGCTCTTGTCATAGGGGCTGCCTGGGTGAAAATATGATAAAAGCACAAAGTCTCTGTATAGGGAATAGGTCCACTCAAGTGCTGCAAATCCCAAGACGATGTGGGTAAAAGTCTAATAAGTAAAATGATAAAAGAAAGGATTGCGCTGCAAGGGAGCGCAAATGTTCCTATAATTTTCTCTTTCTTACGTTCGGAAAAATCTTCAGTTAGATGGACCACATTCAATCATAAATTTTCAACAGTTGCATGGAAACCTGAAATGCAGTGAAAGAAACGCACTATGGTGTAGTATGTTCAGACACCTGTCGCATCAGATGTATGCGATATACTCACAAAGGTCACTTGTAATGCGCGTAGAGAGAGACCGGTGTGTCTTCAGTCAGGGAGCTCTGGTTGCGGGGCAGGCAAGGACCAGGAGCCGTCAGTTCAGAGGATCTTTGTCTGAACTGTGATCCCACCTGGAGAGCGTCACTTCGAGATATCACCCGTCTCACACTTCCATAGGGCTCGAAAAGGAAGGAAGGCGCAGAAAATGGTGAAGTACGTACCAGTGGTTGCAAATGAAAAGGGTTTATTGTACTTACAAAAAACACAGGATTAAAATCGTGTTAAAAACAATGTATGCTGCCCGACCCGGGTTTCGACATAATGCTTCGTCTGGGGCGTTGATTGTTGAGTGGAAACAGCTGAATTTAAATTCACACAAGGTGCCTCCCTTCTAGTGTGCGGCACCGTGACCTCTCAACATATTTTAAAACATTTCATGATGATACATAAAAAAAGGGGTGGAAAAAGGACTACCAGGTTCCAACTACACATATGTAAAATCGGACATAATAACAGGAATACAACAATTACAGGATCTATAATCCCTCCCATTTTGAAATCGCTCGCTACTTCCTTTGTACTTAAACTATACAGGCATTAATATCACATTCTATATTTAACGCCTGAGGTTGAATCGTATTGAGCAGATACATCCACTCTACCTCCCTCCTATTTAAAATTGCAACAAAATCTCCTCCATGTACTGGATTGTGGACTGTCTCGATCCCAGTAAAACGCAAACCCCTAGGATTTTTTTGATGATGGATTTTAAAATGCAAAGAGACACTATGTGACTCGAGTCCCTTTTTTATATTGCAGATATGTTCCTGAACTCGGGTCTTGAGACTCCGTGTGGTCCTACCTACGTATTGGAGGCCACAAGGGCACTCCAATAGATAGATAACACCCACATTGTTACAGGAGATGTAACCTCTTATTTTAAAAATAGCTCCATCTCTTTTGTTGGATTGTATAGTTTCCACAGACATTGCTCGATCCTTTTGGATGCGGTTTCTGCAGGGTATACAGAAACTGCACCAAGTGAATTTACTCTTATTTGTTGCCAAGCGTTTTTTATTTGTTGCAAAACTGGCACTGTGGACCAACTTGTTGGTCAGGTTGCTTGCTTTCCTAAAAATTATAGGGGGTTTGTCTGGGATCTCCTTGCTAAGGACAGGGTAATTTTTTAGTATGTGCCAATTTTTATTTATAATGCTTTTAATATGACCCACTTTGTTGTTATACTGGGTCAAAAAGCTGTACCTGAAATCATTTTTTGGCTGATCTCCCTTTTTATTATTATTCTTTAGGGGCTTATCTCTATCGCGTTTTTCTTCTATTTCCTTTCTGCAATGGTCCAAAAATTCTTCCTTTTTCCAAAAATCTTTCTTTTATCATCTGACCCTGTTCCCTAAAATCTTCTGTTTTGGTGCAATTTTTACAGATGCGCTGAAACTGGCTCTTCGGTATATTTTTGAGCCAGGAGGGATGATGGCAACTATTGAGTCCAATATAGGTATTCACATCTACAGTTTTAAAGAATGTTTTAGTTTTCAGCCTACTGTCTTCTAGAAAAATGACTAAGTCAAGAAAATCCACGGAGATGGAACTGATGTGGCTAGTGAACTTAAGATTGAACTGGTTCAGGTTGATGTCTGCTATGAAGGTTTCTAGACCCTCCCTCTCACCAAGCCAGATGAGAAGGCAGTCATCGATATATCTTCGCCAAACTATCAGTTGGCCACCTTCTAGATTCTTATTCAGGACTGTATCGATCCTCTCTCTCTCCCACATGGTCATAAAAAGGTTTGCGAGGCTGGGGGCAAATTTCGCCCCCATCGCCACACCGGAGTGCTGGAGATAGAAAGAGTCACTATAAAGGAAATAGTTGTGAGTGAGACAGAAGACAACACAGTCCAAAATAAAGTTTTTCTGATCTATCCCCATTAGGGGGTCACTATCTAGTGCTTTTTTAACCCCTTTGATACCCAGATCTTTTGGTATACAGGTGTATAGGGAAGATACATCGACTGTAGCTAGCCACATAGTTCCCTGGATTTCTCCAATCTCCTCTATAAGATCAATCACACTGGAGGAATTTTTTAAATAGGAGGGGGCCACTGTCACATATCTCTGCAAAAAATGATCAATGTACTCGGAGACTCTACTGGTCAGAGAATTAATCCCTGACACAATAGGTCTCCCAGGAGGATGTAAAGGATCTTTGTGCATTTTTGGCAAGAAATATATGACAGGGGTAACAGGATGTCTCAAAGAAAGGTAGTCGTGTTCTTTCTTGTTCAAAACTCCACTCTGCAGACCCTTTTTAAGGATCACTTCAAGTTGTTTTTTTATAGTCAATTAGTGGGTTATTTTTCAACACTGAGTAGGTGTCCTTGTCGGATAGAAGTCTCTCCATTTCTACGGTATACTGCTCTACGTCCATTAAAACTACCCCTCCCCCTTATCTGCCGGTTTAATGACAATTTTGTCATTCTTTTCTAAACTCTTCAGTGCCTTCTTTTCTTTACTTGACAGATTGTGTTTTGTTGGTTTATTTTCTATTTTCTCTAGCTCATTCAATAAACTTCTTTTGAAGGCATCAATACATTCGTTATTTTTATTTTTGGGACAGAATTTTGATTTATTACGGAGGTCAGTGTGGATAACTCCTGTTGTTGCTACCGAATTGGTCAACAATGATGGTTGCATATTTAGATGGTATTTTGCCAAATTAAGTTTCCTAATGTATCTATGGACGTCTAAAAACAGAATAAACTTATTAATTTCTTTACTTGGGGCAAACTTAAGCCCTTTTTTTAGGACAAGTTCCTCTTCTTTAGAGAGGGGATACCTGCTCAGGTTGAAAATCCCTTTTGATCCCCCTTGCTTTTCTTTTCCACCGGAATTTGATTTGTGTCCCCTACCTCTTCGTCCTCGATGTAACTTCTTTTTTGTGGTGTTTTCGTGGACTCCTTCAAAATCCTTTTTTGAGAGGGGTCCCTTTGTACCCCCCGTATACCCTGATGGGTGAAAATATGGTTATGTCCGGGTTCAGTTCTAAATTCGGACAACCCCTTTAAGGGGAGGGGACATGATAACTTCTACTGTTTACTCAAGCTCAATGCTGCTCAAGCATTGGTGTGATAAAAAAAAAATAGAAGTCAATATGTACCGTATCATCAAAAATTTGATTCTCCATTGTGCGGCCGGCTACCGGGACGGCTGGAGACCCATTTAACTTGATCCATCCGCACCGCAAATAAATAGAACATGTTCTATTTTTTTCCGGTGCTGTAGTGGGCTTCCGATCCGTGCTTCCATTCTGCACAGCACCGCATCTTCCGGATTGCGGACCCGCTGTTTTCGGGCCGCAATATGGCCACGGCCTGGCAACAGCCGTGTGCATGAGGCCTTATAATAGGTCATCAATATTAAAAACAAACATACTTTTTTAAAATAATACATTTTTAAAGATAAAATACATACACAATATTATAATTTTTAATAATAACAATAATAAAAAAAAAAATTACAAATCAAATAATTCACAAGAAAAAAGGCCTGGGGTATGAACAGTAGGTGGATCTGGTCTATTCAGGCGTGTTGGAGGGGTTTGAATGTCCAACATTTTATCTCGTGAATGTTCCAAAAAAGTGCGGCTCTTGAGGCCCAGCAAATTGATCTAGTAAAAGTGCAAACGCAGAAATGCACCGCGTTTGCCATTCATATGGCACATGACTCAAGGAAGGAGCAAGGCCTTGTAAAGCTACTTCTTCCTTGCTGTCTGATCGATACCGATTTAGATATTCGATTACCAGAGTATCAACTGGCATCGAACATCTAAATCAGAATCGATCAAAGGACATCACCTTCATCTGCCAGATGAACGGCAAACTGGTGCTGCACCAACAGGGGTCCTTTCTGCGTTGGCATCTATGATGTCTTCTGCAATCGCCTGTGCTGATGGTAAATCTTCAATTTGCTTTGAAGGCTGGAGTGGTTCAGTTGCAGACGCCTTTCCTGTTATCTCCTTCTGTGTATTTGCCTCCACATCTGTAGACTGAGGTCTTAAGCCAGATTGTTCATGAGACAGCTTGTCTACAGTTCTGTAAAAAAAAAAATATTATAAATTTTGAATATATTAAAACACCAAGTGATCAAAAAGGCGTATGTACCACAAAATGGTATCAATAAAACCGTCACCTCATCCCGTAAAAAATGAGCCCCTACCTAAGAAAAATAAAAAAAATATAGCTTTATAGACACTAAAACATATTTTTTTTGTTTCAAAACTGCTATTGTGCTAAAGTGAAATACATAAAAAAATATATACATATTTGGTATCGCCACATCCGTAACAACCAGCTCTATATAAATATAACATACTTAACCCCTCAGGTGAACACCGTAAGAAATAAAAACTGTGTAAAAAATTTGCCATTTTTGTCACCTTACATCACAAAAATTGCAACACCCGCAAAAAATGAGATCATACCTAAGACAATCGGCCAAAAAATAAAAAAGAAATGGCTCTCAGACTATGGATACACTAAAATATCATTATTTTAGTTTCAAAAATGCTATTATTGTGTAAAACATAAATAAATAAGAAAAAGTAGACATATTAGGTATTGCCACATCTGTAACAATCTGCTCTATAAAAAGGTCTCATGACCTAATCCCTCAGGTAAACACTGTAAAAATAAATAAAAACTGCACCAAAACAACCAATTTTTTGGTTAAGTGTAATAATGAATGATCAAAAAATCATATGTACCCAAAAATGGTACCAATGAAAACGTCAACTCTTCCTGCAAAAAATGAGTCCCTGCATAAGACGATCAGCAGAAAAATAAAAAAAATAGGGCGTTCAGAAAATAAAGATACAAAAACATGATTTTTGTTTTCAAAAATGCTTTATTATGTAAAACTGAAACAAACATCATAGAAGGTAGACATATTTGATTATCATTGTGTCCATAACAACCTTCTCTATGAAAATAGCGCCTGATCTAACCTGTCAGATGAATGTTGTTAAAAATAAAAACTGTGCCAAAACATAAATTTTTTTGTTACCTTGCTTTACAAAAAACATAATATAGAGCAATTAAAAATCATATGTACCCCAAAATAGTACCAATAAAACTGGCATCTTATCCTGTAGTTTCAAAAATTCGGTCACTTTTTTGAGTTTCTATTGTAGGGGTGCATCAGGGGGGCTTCAAATGGGATATGGCGTCTAAAAACCAGTTCAGCTAAATCTGCCTTCCAAAAACCATATGGCTTTCCTTTCCTATTGCGCCCTGCCGTGTGGCCATACAGCAGTTTACGACCACATGTGGGGTGTTTCTGTAAACCGTAGAATCAGGGTAATAAATATTGAGTTTTGTTTGGCTGTTAACCCTTGCTTTGCTACTGGAAAAAATTGATTAAATTCTGCCAATAAAGTTAAATTCTGAAATTTCATCTCCATTTTTCATAAATTCTTGTGGAACACCTAAAGGGTTAACAAAGTTTGTAAAATCTGTTCTGAATACTTTGAGAGGTGTAGTTTCTAAAATGGGGTCATTTTTGGGTGGTTTCTATTATGTAAGCCCCACAAAGCGACTTCAGACCTGAACTGGTCCTTACATTTCAAGATTTGCTTCCAAACTTCTAAGCCTTCTAACTTCCCCAAAAAATAAAATGTCATTTTCAAAATGATCCAAACATTAAGTAGATATATGGGAAATGTAAAGTAATAACTATTATATAAGGTATCACTATCTATTATAAAAGTAGAGAAATTGAAATTAGAAAATTTGGGAATTTTTCAAAATCTTTGTTAAATTTGGGATTTTTTCTACAAATAAAGGTGAAATATATTGACTCAAATTTCTGACTGTCATGAAGTACAATGTGTCACGAGAAAACAGTCTTAGAATGCCTTGGATAAGTAGAAGCTATTGCCACATAAAGTGACACATGTCAGATTTGCAAAAAATGGCCTCGGCAAAAGAGCGAAATCTGGCCCGGGTTCTGATATTGATGACCAAACCAGATGATTTGTCATCAAGACCTGATTCTGTGCAAACTCCTATAAACTGTAAAGAAGCAGTACCACAATTTGCTAAAATACCTAAATATTATCCTAATAATCCCCTGTATGTTTTTGTTTACAAAGTAGACAAGCAATACTTGATCTAGACATGTGCACAAGGGATAGTTATGTTGAAGTTCTAAAAACCAGCCTATTCCACACTTATAAAATAGGCACCTGTATACACAGGTTAGCTAAGTGTATGGCTTTAATAGGATTAGGAAATCACTCCAGTGCTTTAATTATAAATTAATGTTTCATAGTCTGATTTCCACATAATGAAATTTTACACAAAAACTCCTTTTTGGGGAATAGCCATTAATCAATATTTTCCTTAATAGATAAGAAGGCAATGTGGCACCACAAAGAGATGACATTCCTGAAGAAGACAAAGGTGTAGTAGATATTTCTGAACCTCTGTTTACTCCTCAATCAAGTCTGGAACATGAGGTTCTTACAGATAATTTGGGAGCCACATCATCATCCATCATGCCTGCAACCACCACTGTGCCTATTGGCCCCAGTATATCGAGCTCTGTTCTGCCAACTCACTCCAACCTCACGACGTGATAAAGGCAGCCATCTTTTAATGCAGATATGTACACCTTCTAGAAGCCTATGAACCCCCTGCACTTTTGGCAAATGTGACATGTGATATGTACATAGTTGAGGCAATAGAAAGGTACACCAGGCCTCCCCACAGTGTACAGTCTCATGCTCAACAATATGCCACAGGAGGTCCATGTGCACCTCCGCCTAAGAGTTTGGCTCCTGTTGAGCCATATGGCTTTGGTTTGCAAGAGCATGGAGTGTCAGCTCATCACAATCCCTCCTTCCAGTCTTCTTTTGCCTCCTACTTGAATTCTTCTTCTCCTCCTGCTGCTTCTGGTACGTATGTCTCCGCCTTTTAAACTTTAAACAGAAATGCTCCTTCTTCTGCTGAGTTGAGCCAAGTGCAGTATCAAAGGTTACACTAAGGGTCCATTCACACATCCGTATGTGTTTTGCAGATCCACAAAACACGGACACCGACAATGTGTGTTCCGCATTTTGCGGACCGCACATCACTGGCACTATAATAGAAAATGCCTAATCTTGGAATTGCGGACAAGAATAGGACATGTTCTATTTTTTTCGGGAACGGAAGTGCGGATCCGCAATTCCGTATCCGGACAGCACATAGTGTGGCCCCATAGAAATGAATGCGTCCGCAATTCCGTTCCGCAAAATGCGGAACAGAATTGCGGACGTATGAATGGAGCCTAAGGGTCCATTCACACGTCCGTTTTTTCTTTCCTGATCTGTTCCGTTTTTTCAGGAACAGATCTGGACCAGATCTGGACCCATTCATTTTCAATGGGTCCTGGAAAAAATCAGACATTGAGCTGTCCGTTTTTTTCCAGGACCCATTGAAAATGAATGGGTCCTAATGTTGTGTTTACATGGTTTTTTGATTTGCATTCCAAGCACTGTTATGAAGCACTATGGGCCTCTTTCACTTGACGTTTTTTTTTTTCTGTTTGTGGGCTGTTTTTTGCGTATACGGAACCATTCATTTCAATGGTTCCTCAAAAAAAAAAACGGAATGTATTCCGTATGCATTCCGTTTCCGTATTTCCGTTGTTCCGTTCCGTTGAAAGATAGAACATGTCCTTTTATTGCCCGCAAATCATGTTCCGTGGCTCCATTCAAGTCAATAGGTCCACAAAAAAACAGAACACATACGGAATGTACTCCGTATGTCTTCCGTATCCGTTCCGTTTTTGCGGAACCATCCATTGATAATTTTATGCCCAGCCCAATTTTTTCTATGTAATTACTGTATACTGTATATGCCATACGGAAAAATGGAACGGAAACAAAAAAAGGAACAACGTATCCGTGAAAAACGGACCGCAAAATACTGAAAAAGCCATAACTTCGGCGCATCCAGCGCCAGCTCTAAATATAAGATGGCTTCTGAGCTGTCTTACATTTAAACCATTTTCTACCACTAACAGGCGCAGAAAATGATAAATGAGATTGGCCTGCCGGCACGCCCACAATTTTAAACCTGGCGTGAGCAAGGAGAAGTCGCAGATAGCTGCGCTACTAACCATTGTGCCACCATCTGCTCCTGAAATATGCCTAATATAGGCTTATTTCAGTATAATAAATGACCCCCTATGTTTTATTTATATATAGTCACATCACAATGGTTTAAGTGTAGGTCTAATTGCATAAACTGTTTTAAAAAAGAGGTTGATGCGCTTAGCAGCGTGCTGTGTTATCTAGGATGCTGAAAATAGGCTGATGCATTTTAAAATCATCCCACCTTCAGCAGCACGCACAGACTGCACACTGTGTGAGTGCTTTTTGGTCAGTTATTTTATAGTGTCCCCACGAAATGCATTGGCATCTGCAGGTTGCATTTTCTAGAGTTGGTGATGCTAATATCCATCAGCTCAGCTTTTCTGGTAAGATGTGCTGCTGCTTAAAGATTGCACTGCATTTCATAGAGACGTGTTCCCTTTATGGTTGCAGCGTTGATGCAGGTCATAGGACACCCTAGCGTTCCTTCATGACAATCGCCTGATCTTTAGTGGTGAAGCACTGCATTTACATGCAGTGATCACTTCCAAAGTATGAGGATGAGCAATCACTATTGCGTGTTCTCATACACCATCATTGTTTCTGAGCAGCAAAGTGTAGTCTAGACAGCTTGATCTGCTGGGCCAAAAAGATGATTGAGGTGTCCGCACCTCCGATCATTTTACCAGATGAATGAGCTTTTCGTTTGTTCATTAGGTATTCTGTGGCACCTTTTCATGGGCCTATTTTTTTAAACAAGCGTTCGTACAATTACTCGTTGAAGACAATCGATGCAAACATTGGGACGTGTAAACCGGGCATAAGGTAAAAGTAATTTAAAAAAAACATAGTGGCCAAGTAATAAACAGTTTTTATTATGACACAGTGGAAATAATGATATTCTGGAAGAAATCCAAATAAGGAGGCCAAATAAATCAGAACAATAGTGACAATTTCTTAATGGTGTCCAAATGCTTTATGTTTAGTGATGATCGAGCATGCTCGGCACATGGCGGTACTCGGCCGAGTACCACATGTGCTCGAGCGCCATGCTCGAGTCTCCTCCCCGCACGTTTCTTGGCTGCTACGCAGCCAATAAACGTGCAGTTAAGTACTTCCATCACTGTAATGCCAGTAGCCATGTTGGCTACTGGCATTACAGTGATTGGCTGTCTGGAACGCATGTTCGGCTCATTTGTAGTCAGAGAGAGCTGAGCATAGGAAGGGACAGAGAGTGTAATTGAATTTTTTTTGGTACAAAAACATTTCAGAGACCCAAAAGTCCTTGTAAAGACTATTGTGTGTGACAGCAGCAATATATGTTTGTAGCGCAACCTGCGTTAATTTGCTCAGTGTTAGGGAGAGCTGTGCATAGAAAGGGACAGACAGTGTAGGGAGTGTAATAGGAAGATTTTTATACAAAAAAACTTTTCAGAGACCCAAAAGTCCTTGTAAGGACTATTGTGTGTGACAGCAGCAATATATATATTTTTAGGGAATCCTGCGCTAAATACTGTGTAATAGGCTGCTGCGGACAGTTAAATTATCTTTGCCACATCTCATGTCTAAAGTGTGCGCATCCCTAAAATATCAGTGACATTTACTGTACTTTTTTCGTAGACGGTGTCCGCTGCGGACAGTTAAATTATCCGTGCCACAGCTCCTGTGTAAATTGTGCGCATCCAAAAAATATCAGTGACATCCAGTGCACTTTTTCCATAAATGGTGTCCACTGCGGACAGTTAAATTTTCCATACCACATCTCCTGTTTAAAGTGTGCACATCACTAAAATATCAGTGACATCCAGTGCACTTTTTCCATAAATGGTGTCCGCTGCGCACAGTTACATTTTCCATGCCACATCTCCTGTGTAAAGTGTGCGCTTCCCTAAAATATCAGTGACATTTACTGTACTTTTTTCGTAGACGGTGTCCGCTGCGGACAGTTAAATTATCCGTGCCACAGCTCCTGTGTAAATTGTGCGCATCCAAAAAATATCAGTGACATCCAGTGTACTTTTTCCTTAGACGGTGTCCGCTGCTGACACTTAAATTATCCGCTCCATATCTCCTGTGTAAAGTGTGTGCATCCCAAAAATATCAGTGACATCCAGTGTACTTTTTCTTTAGACAGTGTCCGCTGCGGACAGTTAATCATCCGTGCCACATCTCCTGTGTAAATTGTACGCAAACCAAAAATATCAGTGACATCCAGTGTACTTTTTCCTTAGACGGTGTCCGCTGCGGACAGTTAAATTATCTGTGCCACATCTCCTGTTTAATGTGTGCACATCCCTAAAATATCAGTGACATCTGGTGTACCTTTTTTTCGTATACACTGCGAACAGTGACATTACCTGTGGGTACCTGTCCTTTATAACGTTTCCTAATCACAAATACCTTTGTAAATTTTTTGGGCGCATACACTTCTAAATCCTACGCTACTGTATGTGTGACATACTTTCAAGCATATATCACGTTTAAAAAGAAGAAGGCGAGCAGTAAGGGACGGGGAAGTGGCCGTGATGCTGATGGTGCACGCAGAGGCCGTGGCCCTGGGCGTGGACAAACTGTGCATTCTGCCAGAGCACAAGAAAAACCATCATCCACGATACTTAGCTTCATGTCCTAGTTTGCAGGGTGGCGCTGAACACCACTCTTGAAGTCAGACCAGTGCGACCAGGTGGTCGGTTGGATTGCAGCAGATAATGCTTCCAGTCGGTTAAGCACCACCCTGTCTTCCACCAAGTCCAGTCTCGCTAGCCAGGAGTCTTGTCAACACAATCCTCACCCTGATCTTCTTTCCTCCCACAGTCTGGCCAAACAAGTGATCCCACACTTCCGAGAAGCTCTTTTCTTCGACATTACTTGATTTGGCCCTCTCACCAAGCACACTTGAAGAGGGACATGAGGTCTTGTGCCCTGATTCCCAACCTCTTGAGCATCACAGTCACAATAACATTATGGTGGGGAACGGCAATTAGTGTTTAATGAGGTGGATGATGATGAGACACAGTTGCCAATGAGTCAACCGCAATTACTGTCTCAAGAGGTTCATGAAGAGGATGAGACACAGTTGTCAATCACTGAGGTTTTGGTTAGGTCAACAAATCAGGAGGATGATCAGAGTGAGAAAGTGGAAGAGCAGGTGGTGGACGATGAGGTCACTGACCCAACCTGGGAAGGTGGAAAGTCGAGCGAGGACAGCAGTACAGAGGGGAGGGATCTGCAGCACCACAACAGGCTGGAAGAGGCAGGGGGGTGGCAAAAGGGAGAAGGCGGGCCACACCAAACAGGCCCACAACTGTTCTACAGAGCACCCCCTTGTGGAAATCTCCCTTGCCAAGGGGTAGATGTTTCGCAGTATGGCGCTTTTTTGAGGAAAGTGAGGACGACAAAAGAATAGTAGTTTGCAACCTGTGCCATACGAAAATGAGCCGGGGCGTGAACACTAGCAACCTCACCACCACCAGCATGATCCGTCACATGGCATCCAAGCACCGTAATAAGTGGGACGAACACCTGGGTCCACAATCTGTGTCTGCTGGTCACACCACTGTCTCCTCTTCCCCCATGTTACGTGCTGGCCAATTCCCTGTTGAAGGTGCAGGCCCGCCCTGCACCTGGACCTTCGCAAGCACCATCAGCGACCACATCCACTTCTGTGTCCCAGCGCAGCATCCAAATGTCCTTCCCCCAGGCCTTTAAACGCAAGCGAAAATACCCAGCCACCCACCCAGTACATAGCACTAAATGTGCAGCTTTCCAAATTAATGGCCCTGGCAATGTTGCCATTTAGACTTGTGGACACTGAGGCCTTCCGCATCCTGATGTCGGCGGCCGTCCCGCGTTACGCAGTACCCAGCCGCCACTATTTTTCAAGGTGTGCCATGCCCGCCTTACACCAACATGTGTCCCGTAACATCACACGTGCCCTGACCAACGCAGTTATTAGGAAGGTCCACTTAACCACGGACACATGGACAAGTGCATTCGGCCAGGGACGCTACATTTCCCTGACGGCACACTGGATGAATGTTGTGGAGGCCGGGAGCGAGTCGTACCCTGGGATGGCACAGGTGCTACCGAAGCAAAGGATTGTGGGCCGTACGTCGATCAGGGTTTCCGCCAGCACCTACGTTAGTGGCTCCAAACCGTACTTCTCCTCTTCCTCCTCCTCCACTTCCACCTCCGATTTATCCGCATGCAGCACCAGTCAGTCATCAGTCGGTAGCTAGAAGCAGTGTTGCACTGCAGTGGGGAAGCGGCAACAGGCCGTACTGAAGCTGATATGCTTAGGGAGCAAACAGTACACCGCCGCAGAGCTGTGGCAGGGGATAAGAGACCACTAAACCTAGAACCAGGCATAAATATGGAATGGTAGGGCACACCACCACTTCGATTTCACAAGGAGAGTTTAATATAACGATATATTTATTGTGACATATAATATTATCTGTAATAGATAATATTTTATGTCACAATAAATATATCGTTATATTAAACTCTCCTTGTGAAATCTAAGTGGTGGTGTGCCCTACCATTCCATATTTTTGCTTAATAATTTTAGAGGATCGGGTGAATCCTTTTCGTAGGAGCACCCATACCATCCTTGACTAGTAGGTGAGCCCTCTCTAATTTCTATTCTAGAACCAGGCATGGTTGCGTCTGATAATGGCCGTAACTTGGTGGTGGCTTTGGAGCTCGACAAGCTCACACACATCCCATGCCTAGCGAACGTGTTCAACCTTCTGTTTTAGCGGTTTCTCAAAACCTACCCCAATTTGCCTGAGCTACTGGTGAAGGTGTATCGTGTGTGTTCACATTTCCGCAAGTCATCGACATCTTCAGCCGGTCTGTCAACGCGGCAGCAGCGCTTGAAATTGCCAGCTCACCGGCTGTTGTGCGACATGAGCATGCACTGGAACTCTACGTTCCACATGTTGGCCAGGCTTTGTGTGCAGCAGAGGGCAGAAGTGGAATACCAGCTGCAACATGGTGGTCGCCTTTCCAGTCAGCTACCGCTATTCACAAGTGAGGAGTGGCCATGGATGTCTGACCTCTGTGAGGTTTCAAGAAACTTTGAGAATTAAACACAGATGGTGAGCGGCGATAACGCTATTATCAGCGTAACCATCCCACTTCTGTGTCTACTCAAACGCTCGCTGCTCACAATTAAGGACGACGCTTTGCATGTGGAAGAGGTGGAAATGGGGGAAGACATTACACAGGGTGATAGCCAGACCACCCTCAGTTCGTCTTCTCAGCGTGAATTGGACGATGAAGAGGAGGAGGAGCAGGGGGGCAGTTGCCTCCGCTACAGAGGGTAGTACCCATGGAAGTTTAATTCCATCTGTTCAGCGTGGGTGGGCAGAAGAGGAGGAATAGGATGAGGAGATGGACAGTCATCCTCCTGATGACGACAGTGAAGTCTTGCCTGTTGGTGCTCTGGCACACATGGCTGACTTAATGTTAGGCTGCCTTTCCCGCGACCCGCGTGTTATACGCGTTCTAGACAACAGGGATTACTGGTTGTTCACCCTTCTCGACCCCCGCTACAAAGAGAACTTGTCATCTCTCATTCCTCTGGTGGAGAGGATGAGCAAAACGGTGCAATACCAGAAGATCCTTGTTTAAAAATTGCTCCAAAAATTTCCATCTGACAACGCTGGCGGCAGAGTCCGTAGTTCCTTGGGCGACCCTCAGGGCCCCAGGGCAAAATAATTCAAGGGCCCCCTTATAGGCCCCACCCATGTTCTGCCGCAAGCCCCACCCCTTCCCCGTCTCCATGCTCCGCCTGGAACAAAAGTGCAATATGTTATAAACAAGTGCCATTTAATTAACTAATGCAAAAACAAAACTGTGCAAAATAAATAACAAATGCAAAAACAAAAATTGTGCAAAATAAATAACAAATGCACAAACCAAGACAAGTGCATTACCAATAATAAACAGACAGACAAAAACAATTGCATTACAAAATAATAAATAGACAAAACCAGAGTATTACAAAATCATAAATTGACAAAACCGGAGCAATACAAATCATAAATAGACAAAACCAGAGTATTACAAAATCATAAATAGACAAAACCAAAGCAATACAAATCATAAATAGACAAAACCAGAGTATTACAAATCATAAATAGACAATTACATGTAAAAATAATTACAGTGCAAACAAAATAAGTGAAATACAAATAATAAAACAAACAGAAGTGCCATCCAATCTCAGCTTCAAAAATATATAGCATTGGCCTGTCTGCAGTTTAAAAGAGAAGCAGAGAGCGGAGTTCAGCAGATGTCTTGCCAAAACGGTCTATGATTTCCTCTTTGTCTCTCTTTGGCCTCTTTCACACGAGCGTGTCCGGATAAGGTCCGGATGCGTTGCGGCAAACCCGCGCGAGTAGGTACCCAATTGCAGTCAGGAAAATATCATTGTCAAGCCGGCCGACAAGGGAGGGAACGTGGTCCTGATGACCAGGGAATATTAAACGGAGGAGGCAGGTAGGCAATTGGAGGATGTCACAGTGTATCATAAATTGAAAGGTGACCCCATCCCAGGGATCACCTCGAGTCTTTGTACATTTGTAGAGAAGTACATAGTGGCCGGCTTCCTGCCGAGGGGCATGGCCAGTAGGCTCATTCCTGCTTACCCAAAAATCCCTGTGTGGTACTTTGTGCCGAAAATCCACAAGTCACTGACCCGACCCCCAGGTCGCCCTATGGTCGCCGGGATCGGGTCAGTGACAGAACCACTTTCTGGCTATGTGGACTGGCTCCTCAGGCCACTCCTTGTAGGTACTCCGACGTATCTCAAGGACACGGGGGACTTCCTCCGGGCACTTAAGTTTTTTGAGTGGCGGAGGGAGTTCAGCCTCGTGTCCTTGGACGTCGAGAGTCTTTACACCAGGATTCCTCATGATTTAGGACTCCGGGCCATTAACCTTGTACTCAACAGGAGTAACAAGGGAGTAATGTTTAACAACTTCATTCTTGAAGCACTGGACGCAGTCCTCACCAGCAATGTATTCCAATTTGATGGTCAGTGGTACCGCCAGGTACAAGGTACTGCAATGGGTACGCCAGTGTCGCGCACATTCGCGAACCTGTTCCTGGTATTCGAAGAGACCTATGTATTTTCGGTAGGTAACACCTTTCTACGGTTCATTCATTTATTTTTACACTATGTCGATGACATTTTCCTGGTCTGGTCGGGCAGCGAGGAATCATGCCATGATTTTGTGGATTATCTTAATTCGCACAACAGAATGAACATGCGATTCACCTTCAATTTTGGGGGTGAGTCGCTGGACTTTCTGGATGTGCGCGTCTCAGTGAAGGATGGTGTATTACACACCACGGGCTTTCGCAAGCCCGCCGCGACTAACTCGCTGCTCCACCAGGCCAGCTTTCATCCGATGTCGGTGAAGGGTTCTGTCCCATACGAACAATTTGTCCGTTTACGGAGGATCAACGACACCGACGTCGGATTTTATAGACAAGCGCATGAACTCAGCGGCCGATTATTAGATCGGGGTTACCCGCCGAAAGCAGTCTCAGCAGCCCTTCACAGGGCAGCTAAACTTGACCGTGAAGCATTGCTGGTGGAGAGGGACAATAATCGCGCTTCGCCTTCGCATTTAAATATAGCCCCGCTGCAGATGTTATTAGGCGGGTTATCAATGAGAACTGGGATCTCTTGAAAGGGGATCCAGCTTTAAGCAATGTTTCTAGTCAGCGGCTTTTAGTCACGTTTAGAAAGTGCCCCACTCTCAAGGACAAGCTGGTCAATAGTGTCCTCCGTAAAACTCCGGAGGAGAACTGGCTTACGAGTAAGAAACCAAGAGGGAACCACAAGTGTGGGCACTGTTCTTTTTGTGTGCTAAATGCATGTAGCAAGTGGCTACAGATAGGAGTAGTCAAGCACACTGCGAGATTTCATCACATGTCGCACACCTTATGTTGTTTATGTTGTCTTTTGCCCTTGCAAGAGATTTTATATAGGCAAAACAATCCGTCCTCTCTTTGAACGAATATGTGAGCATGTCAGCTCTATCCGTTCGGGTAGAGGATGTCCCCGTTTGATCAACCATATTAGAACAGCCCATGGTGGTTGTCCGCGTTGTCTTTCCTTTGCAGGAGTGGAACAAGTCCGACCCATCCCCAGGGGAGGGGATCGGCACCGTCTGCTCCTGCAAAGGGAAGCAAGGTGGATTCTACTTACCAAAGCCATGGGAGCAGCATGGTTAAATGAGAGAAATGATATGTCCGTGTTCCTTTAAGACTAGAGGTTACACTTTAAGATGTCTCTCCGCGTTGTGGTTATTTGACCTTAGACCCCCTTATCTTTTGGAGAGCTGGATCCCGTGTGCTCTCGCAATTATTATTATTACTTCAGCACATTAAATGAGCAAGCAGTATCACTGCACAGCAATATGTATTATATCAGAAGCATCTGAAATGAATTACTGGTGCTGATTTGCATGCATTTGTCCTTTTCTACGTTTTATGGTTTTAACGTTACCAATTTGCGGTGCACAGTTGCAGCTGATGGCTCCGGCTGTAGAGCGCCGCCTCTATAAAGCGCAATGTTGCGCGATGACGATTACAGCGGCCAGAAGTAGCGCGATAGTAAGCGCGAAATGCCCGTAGCCGCTACCACCTGCAACAGTGTGTCCGCCCCAGTACCCTACTTGTTACCGTCCGCTACTTTGGTGAGTGCAGCATATTCCTTTCTTACCTTCTCTACATTGCCGCATCAGTTTTGACTGTGATTGCGTTCCGTTGTTCAGTTTTTATCACGCGGGTGCAATGTGTTTTGTACGCGCGTGATAAAAAACAGAATGTGGTACCCAGACCCGAACTTCTTCACAGAAGTTCAGGTTTGGGTTCAAGGTTGTGTAGATTGTATTATTTCCCCTTATAACCATGTTTAATGTTTTAATAATAATATTTTTTTAACTCACCTTAATCCACTTGTTCGCGCAGTCGGCATCTCTTCTGTCTTCTTCTTTGAGGAATAGGACTTTTGATGATGGATCATGTGACGGACCATGTGATGATCGCAGTGACGTCATCAAAGGTCCTTTTCCTGTGCACAGCAAAGAAGAAGACAGAATAGAAGCCGGGCTGTGCAATCAAGTGGATTAAGGTGAGTTATATTATAAAAAAAAAAAAAATAACCCCTCCAGCCCTATTGTACTATGCATTCGGTACTAAGAATGCTATTATTTTCCCTTATAACCATGTTATAAGGGAAAATAATAATGATCGGGTCCCCATCCCGATCGTCTCCTAGCAACCGTGCGTGAAAATCGCACCGCATCCGCACTTTCTTGCGGATGCTTGCGATTTTCACGCAGCCCCATTCACTTCTATGGGGCCTGCGTTGTGTGAAAAATGCAGAATATAGAACATGCTGCGATTTTCACGCAACGCACAAGTGATGCGTGAAATTCAACGCTGGTGTGCACAGCCCCGTAGAAATGTATGGGTCAGGATTCAGTGCAGGTGCAATGCGTTCACGTCACGCATTGCACCTGTGCGGAATTCTCGCTCGTGTGAAAGAGGCCTTTATCCTTAAAGAAACATCTTTTTCTATTGCAATAAGCATCAATGTCTCCAGATTTTGCTGAGTAAGCGTTGATCTAAGTCTT
Source organism: Bufo bufo (assembly GCF_905171765.1). Lineage (NCBI taxonomy): Eukaryota > Metazoa > Chordata > Amphibia > Anura > Bufonidae > Bufo > Bufo bufo. Next base: position 191,398,645 of record NC_053391.1, on the reverse strand, counting down.
GATTTTAGAATTTTCAACTTTGAAAAACACTGTTCACAGGAGCATTGCGTGGTGCTTAGAGTGATCAAGTACTTGTATGCCATATAAAGATTTTCATAGGCCGAAGAACATAATCTATACTGAAAAAGCAGCTTAAATGCACAGGATATGCAATTTTTGCAGCAGAGTGTTTTCATAGAAGGCTTCCAAGCTGATGGCTCAGAGTCAGAGAAGTCAGGTTCTTCCTCTCCAGCAGAGCTCAATGTTTCATCATCACTGTCAAACAGTCCTCTGGAGAGATTTCTGTAACTTGATGCAAATGAAATTAATTCTTCACGAAGAACAGGGCCATCAATTTCAGGAACAGCTGTAAAAATGACATCAATCTGTATTTTTTCAGGAGAAGCCAGCATTTCCTCAAACCGGTTTGGGTCAAAACATGCAATCTGCATGTAAAGTTTGCCATGCGTGGCAAACCTGGTTCTCATACTTTCCAAAACTGTATCACAGATGACATTGTAGCATGAAACTTCAAAGCTGTGTTGTTGATTTTCAGGAACTACACATCTTGTTGATCGATGTTCTGGGAAAGATTTACCGATGGCAATGTCCTCTACAGCTAGTTTTTTATTCAGGTGATCAATAAAAGTCGTTGCAGATCCATAGACTCCTGAAAAGTCTCTTGAAATTTATGATAAACGGTTTGTAGGAGAATAGTAAGAAAAATTATTACATTGTATTATTTGAAAATACATCTGTTCCAGAAGAAAGGGGTCTACAGAAGCAACATGAACAATTTACTAAGGTACACTTTTTTAAAATTTAACAATATACAGTATGTAGCTTACTGCAACGTGACGAGTAGCCCTTCATTTGCAGAGATCGCCTTCATCATGATAGTTAGTGATGATCGAGCACATTAGTGCTCGGGTGCTCTTGCCGAACACATCGGGATGCTAAAGTATAATGGAAGTCAATGGGAGGACCCGAGCATTAAACCAGGCACCCCCTGCTCTGAAGAGGGGAGGGTGCCTGGTTTATATGAAAAGTTCAGAAATTGATGGAAACACCACTGAAACGGTTCGGGAACAGCATGGGGAGGATGTCTGCATACATCTTGGACTCCCATGTCGCTGCTGGGAGCGATGTTGTCCAAGTAGTACGCCACTTTTACAGACTGACAATAATACGCACAAAACCAAAGATAAAATCGATTGTAGAGTAAAAATTGTTAGGAGACATTCTTTCCTGTATATGAAGTGCAAGTTCAGCCAAAAATTTTGTTGATTTTTGGAACTGGGGCCATGATTAAGAGGGACGACCAGTGGCATCCCTATTGTACCACTAGAGGTGAAATTCTTGGACCAGTGCAAGACGAACCACAGCTAAAGCATTTGTTGTCATGAATGTTTTCATTAATCAACAATGAAAGTTGGAGGTTCGAAGACGATCCCACAGGCGTTATTCCCATTACCAGCCGATCATTTTCTGGGAAAACAAACTGTTTGGGTTTCGAGCGGAGTATGGTTGCAAAACTGAAACTTAAACTAATTGACGGAAGGGCACCACCAAGAGTGGAGCCTGGAGCTTAATTTTAATATGCACGGGAAACCTCACCCGGAAAGGATTGACAGATTGATACCTCTTTCTCAATTCTGTGGGTGGTGGTGCATGGTCGTTGTGAGAGGGTGGATCAAGATGATTTGTGTGGTTCATTCCGATAACCAACAATACTCCTCCGTGCTAAGTACTTACGTGACCCTCTGTAAAAGGGGGAATATTAATTACCAATATTTATGCAAATATCAATAATTAGTATTCATAAATAGGAGGAGCCGTCTACCGATGACTCCGCCTATTTATACCTTCATATTAATAATACTTTCACTTTACTTTACGCTGATCACTAAACTAGCTGCAAGCGCCTAACTGAGCTAGCTACCGCTAATAACAACACGTTACACAGTAGGTACAAATAACACAATATTTATTAACCTACAGTACACAACATACGCAAAGCACTTATGTATGTATATATATATATATACACACTCACCTAAAGAATTTTTAGGAACACCATACTAATACGGTGTTGGACCCCCTTTTGCCTTCAGAACTGCCTTAATGCTACGTGGCATTGATTCAACAAGGTGCTGATAGCGTTCTTTAGAAATGTTGGCCCATATTGATAGGATAGCATCTTGCAGTTGATGGAGATTTGAGGGATGCACATCCAGGGCACGAAGCTCCCGTTCCACCACATCCCAAAGATGCTCTATTAGGTTGAGATCTGGTGACTGTGGGGGCCATTTTAGTACAGTGAACTCATTGTCATGTTCAAGAAACCAATTTGAAATGATTCGAGCTTTGTGACATGGTGCATTATCCTGCTGGAAGTAGCCATCAGAGGATGGATACATGCTCTCATTCTGTTTACGCCAAATTCGGACTCTACCATTTGAATGTCTCAATATAACAAAACAATAACAAACACAGGTGCACTCTGCAGAATCACTAAATCCTCAAACTGATTTTAAAATTGAGAGATTAGTCAACATGTCCTACGGTGTAGAACATGTCTAAGACCGGACACCACGACAAGGTTTCTCAAGTAGCCCGGGACCCTACACTCTCCTACCTGAGCCGTATGGGCGATACCAGGAGCCAGTGGGCAAATTACAGGAGCATAAGGCCGACTCACAAACAACTCACCAGTTACCTCCAGCATGTGGCCATGCTTGCAATGGGAGGAGGGAGGAGTCTGTGAGTCCCACTCAAGACTTGCTGATATGTCCCAGGCCTCACAGGTGCACCTAAATGTGGCCTGTAGATGGAAAACAGGCACATTTAAATAGGAGTTTATACACCTCCAGAAATCTATACATACAAAGTAAGAAGACAGGTTGGCATTAGCAGGAGGTGCTTCAAACCCACATGCAGTTGTGCATATATATAGGGGAGCAAATCCTGCACTTGTGGCCCGTTGCTAATGGCAATCCCCAGCAAAATGCATACAATGGAGGATGCCCGCGGCGAACCACAAGTACCACAATAGACATCCTACACAAGGTAACAAGTGCGGATGTAATAATTAATATAACAATATAACAAAACAATAACAAACACAGGTGCACTCTGCAGAATCACTAAATCCTCAAACTGATTTTAAAATTGAGAGATTAGTCAACATGTCCTAAGGTGTAGAACATGTCTAAGCCCGGACACCACGACAAGGTTTCTCAAGTAGCCCGGGACCCTAATTTGCCCACTGGCTCCTGGTATCGCCCATACGGCTCAGGTAGGAGAGTGTAGGGTCCCGGGCTACTTGAGAAACCTTGTCGTGGTGTTCGGGCTTAGACATGTTCTACACCGTAGGACATGTTGACTAATCTCTCAATTTTAAAATCAGTTTGAGGATTTAGTGATTCTGCAGAGTGCACCTGTGTTTGTTATTGTTTTGTTATATTGTTATATTAAATATTACATCCGCACTTGTTACCTTGTGTAGGATGTCTATTGTGGTACTTGTGGTTCGCCGCGGGCATCCTCCATTGTATGCATTTTGCTGGGGATTGCCATTAGCAACGGGCCACAAGTGCAGGATTTGCTCCCCTATATATATGCACAACTGCATGTGGGTTTGAAGCACCTCCTGCTAATGCCAACCTGTCTTCTTAGTTTGTATACATTTGAATGTCTCAACAGAAATCGAGACTCATCAGACCAGGCAACATTTTTCCAGTCTTCAACAGTCCAATTTTGGTGAGCTCGTGCAAATTGTAGCCTCTTTTTCCTATTTGTAGTGGAGATGAGTGGTACCCGGTGGGGTCTTCTGCTGTTGTAGCCCATCCACCTCAAGTTTGTGCGTGTTGTGGCTTCACAAATGCTTTGCTGCATACCTCGGTTGTAACGAGTGGTTATTTCAGTCAACGTTGCTATTCTATCAGCTTGAAGAGCAACATTGAATCAGTCGGCCCATTCTCCTCTGACCTCTAGCATCCACAAGGCATTTTTGCCCACAGGACTGGCTCATACTGGATGTTTTTCCCTTTTCACACCATACTTTGTAAACCCTAGAAATGGATGTGCGTGAAAATCCCAGTAACTGAGCAGATTGTGAAATACTCAGACCAGCCCGTCTGGCACCAACAACCATGCCACGCTCAAAATTGCTTAAATCACCTTTCTTTCCCATTCTGACTTTCAGTTTGGAGTTCAGGAGATTGTCTTGACCAGGACCACCCCCCTAAATGCATTGAAGCAACTGCCATGTGATTGGTTGACTAGATAATTGCATTAATGAGAAATAGAACAGGTGTTCCTAATAATTCTTTAGGTATGTGTGTGTATATATATATATATATATATATATATATATATATATATATAGATCCAGAAAAACGGGCGGCACTCCAAAAGATAAAAGAAATTGAACCTTTATTCACCCAGGTGGTGCAACGTTTCGGCTCTACACTTGAGCCTTTTTCAAGCTTGAAAAAGGCTCAAGTGTAGAGCCGAAACGTTGCACCACCTGGGTGAATAAAGGTTCACTTTCTTTTATCTTTTGGAGTGCCGCCCATTTTTCTGGATCTATACATTGGGGTAAGAAGCCTATTCCCCTTGGGATGTGCACCCTAACTCTAACTGATTCTGTACCAGTGCCGCCTTTTTTCCTTGATATACAGTACAGACCAAAAGTTTGGACACACCTTCTCATTCAAAGAGTTTTCTTTATTTTCATGACTATGAAAATTGTAGATTCACATTGAAGGCATCAAAACTATGAATTAACACATGTGGAATTAAAAACATAAAAAACAAGTGTGAAACAACTGAAAATATGTCATATTCTAGGTTCTTCAAAGCAGCCACCTTTTGCTTTGATTACTGCTTTGCACACTCTTGGCATTCTCTTGATGAGCTTCAAGAGGTAGTCCCCTGAAATGGTTTTCACTTCACAGGTGTGCCCTGTCAGGTTTAATAAGTGGGATTCCTTGCCTTATAAATGGGGTTGGGACCATCAGTTGCATTGAGGAGAAGTCAGGTGGATACACAGCTGATAGTCCTACTGAATAGACTGTTAGAATTTGTATTATGGCAAGAAAAAGCAGCTAAGTAAAGAAAAATGAGTGGCCATCATTACTTTGAGAAATGAAGGTCAGTCAGTCAGCCGAAAAATTGGGAAAACTTTGAAAGTAAGGGCTATTTGACCATGAAGGAGAGTGATGGGGTGCTGCGCCAGATGACCTGGCCTCCACAGTCACCGGACCTGAACCCAATCGAGATGGTTTGGGGTGAGCTGGACCGCAGAGTGAAGGCAAAAGGGCCAACAAGTGCTAAGCATCTCTGGGAACTCCTTCAAGACTGTTGGAAGACCATTTCAGGGGACTACCTCTTGAAGCTCATCAAGAGAATGCCAAGAGTGTGCAAAGCAGTAATCAAAGCAAAAGGTGGCTACTTTGAAGAACCTAGAATATTACATATTTTCAGTTTTTTCACACTTGTTTGTTAATTATATAATTCCACATGTGTTAATTCATAGTTTTGATGCCTTCATAGTCATGAAAATAAAGAAAACTCTTTGAATGAGAAGGTGTGTCCAAACTTTTGGTCTGTACTGTATATATATATATATATATACCTGGGGGAGAGCCATGGCAGATACACATATACAGATGTATGCACTGCATACACACATCCTCATATATACATCTACATAAGAGGGAATATATACATGGCCATACAGGGAATATATTGGCCATATAAGGGGGCCCATATACATACATACCTACACATATCAATGAAGGGGCAGATACATACATACGCCCACCTGACTTCCCTCTACACCCCCGGTGGTGAGGATTGTGTTGACCAGACACTTGGATAAAGAGACTGACCCTGTAAAAGATTGTAGGTGAGGGCCTGCTTATGAGCTGTCCCTCTCAAACATTATGTGCAAGGGCCTGCTGCCGCTTTGTTGACTTTAGATAACTTCTGGGTGATCGCACGTCCCCGTGATGTCGACGATCCATTTAAATATCTGCCCTATAAACTTTCGATGTTCTTTTATGCGCCTACCATGGTGACCACGGGGAATCAGGGTTTGCTTCCGGAGAGGGAGCCTGAGTAACGGCTACAGCTACCACTTCCAAGAAGGGCAAGCGGGGGCGCGCAAATTACCCACTCCCGACTCAGGGTGGTAGTGACGATAAATAACAATACAGGACTCTTAAGAGGCCCTGTCATTGGAATGAGTACTGAAAAATTACAGGGAATGTCACAGGTATTTAGGATGAGGAAACGTTATACAGGAGCGGTACCACAGGTAATGACACTGTTCGCAGCGTCTACAGAAAAGGTACACGGTATCTCACAGATATACGAGGGCCTGCACATGAGCTGACCCTCTAAAAGATTTCCGCTGAGGGCCTGCTGGTGAGCTGACATTTGAAAAGATTTACGCTGAGGGCCGGCAGGTGATCTGACCCTCGAAAAGATGTCCGCTGAGGGCCTGCTGGTGAACTGACCCTCGAAAAGATTTTATTTTTTATATCCGTACACTTTACACAGCAGATGTGGCGTGGATAATTTAACTGTTCGCAGCGTATAGTGTCTACGGAAAAAGTATGATTGATGGCCTGCTGGTGACCCTCAAAAACATTAGGGGTGAGGGTCTGCTGCTGAGCTGACCATCTAAAACATTATGGGTGAGGGCATGCTGGTGAGCTGACCCTCTAAAAGATTTTCACTGAGAGATTGCAAGGTAAGCTGACCCTGTAAAAATGTTTATGAAAGGGCCTGCGGGTGAGCTGACCCTGTAAAATATTAAATGAGAGGGCCTGCGGGTGAGCTGACCCTGTAAAAAATTATATAAGAGGGCCTGCGGGTGAGCTGACCCTTTAAAAAATTATATAAGAGGGCCTGCGGGTGGGCTGACCCTGTAAAAAATTATATGAGGGCCTGCGGGTGAGCTGACCCTGTAAAAAATTAAATGAGAGGGCCTGCGGGTGAGCTGACCCTGTAAAAAAATTATATGAGAGGGCCTGCGGGTGAGCTGACCTTGTAAAAAATTATATGAGAGGGCCTGCGGGTGAGCGGACCCTGTAAAAAATGTAATGAGAGGGCCTGCGGGTGAGCTGACCCTGTAAAAAATTTAATGAGAGGGCCTGCGGGTGAGCTGACCCTGTAAAAAATTATATGAGAGGGCCTGCGATGAGCTGACCCTGTAAAAAATTATATGAGAGGGCCTGTGGGTGAGCTGACCCTGTAAAAAATGATATGAGGGCCTGCGGGTGAGCTGACCCTGTAAAAAATTAAATGAGAGGGCCTGCGGGTGAGCTGACCCTGTAAAAAAATTATATGAGAGGGCCTGCGGGTGAGCTGACCTGGTAAAAAATTATATGAGAGGGCCTGCGGCTGAGCTGACCCTGTAAAAAATTTAATGAGAGGGCCTGCGGGTGAGCTGACCCTGTAAAAAATTATATGAGAGGGCCTGCGATGAGCTGACCCTGTAAAAAATTATATGAGAGGGCCTGTGGGTGAGCTGACCCTGTAAAAAATTATATGAGAGGGCCTGCGGGTGAGCTGACCCTGTAAAAAAAATATATGCGAGGGCATATATACGACGAATAAGAATGTGTTGATATGATGGAAGAGGAGGAGGAGAAAAGGAAGATTCAACCATATACCCTTTTTTGTGGTGGAAGGGGTGCATGGGAATACAGAATATTCAGTACATTATAAACAACACATTTAAAGTGCCTTTATGTTCATCAGCTTTCCTCTGGTGGAGTCGAGAAGTCGGGGGCAATCCAGGCCTTGTTCATTTTTATCAGAGTCAACCTGTAAGCATTTTCAGTTGACAGGCGGATACGCTTATCTGTTATAATGCCACCAGCAGCACTAATTAACCGCTCAGACAAAACGCTGGTGGCAGGGAAGGCCAGCACCTCCAAGGCGTAGAGCGCCAGTTCGTGCCACGTGTCCAGCTTGGACACCCAGTAGTTGTAAGGCGCTGAGGGATCACTGAGGACGCTGACACAGTCTGCTATGTACTCCTTCACCATCTTCCAAAAACTTTTCCCTCCTAGGCCATGCATCAGGGTGAGGGTGCTGGCGGGGTGTTATGAAACTGTCCCAGGCCTTGGAGAGTGTTGCCCTGCCTCTGTTGGAACTGCTCTTGTCTTCGCTCCTCAGTTGCCCACTCTGCCCCGGCGTTGTCAGATAGAAATTTTTGGAGCAATTTTTCAACAAGGACCTACTGGTATTGCACCGTTTTGCTTGTCCTCTCCACCTGAGGAATGAGAAATGACTAGTTCTCTTTGTAGCGGGGATTGAGAAGGGTGAACACCCAGTAATCTGTGTTGTCTAAAATGCATATAACGCACGGGTCGCGGGAAAGTCAGCCTAACATGAAGTCAGCCATGTGTGCCAGAGTACCAACAGGCAAGTAACATAGAAACATAGAAACTGTCTCCTGCTCCTCCTCCTCTTCATCGTCCAATTCGCGCTGAGAAGACGGACGGAGGGTGGTCTGGCTATCACCCTGTGTATTGTCTTCTTCCCACATTTTCACCTCTTCCACATACAAAGCATCGTCCTTAATTGTGAGCAGCGAGCATTTGAGTAGACACAGAAGGGGGATGGTTACGCTGATAATAGCATTATCGCCGCTCACCATCTGTGTTGATTTCTCAAAGTTTCTTAAAACCTCACAGAGGTCAGACATCCATGCCCACTCCTCGCTTCTGATTAGCGGAAGCTGACTGGAAATGTGACGACCATGTAGCAGCTGGTATTCCACTACTGCCCTCTGCTGCTCACAAAGCCTGGCCAACATGTGGAACGTGGAGTTCCAGCGCGTGCTCATGTTGCACAACAGCTGGTGAGCTGGCAATTTCAAGCGCTGCTGCAGCGTTGACAGACTGGCTGAAGCTGTCGATGACTTGCGGAAATGTGCACACTCGCGGCGCACCTTCACCAGTAGCTCAGGCAAATTGGGGTAGGTTTTGAGAAACCGCTGAACCACTAAGTTGAAGACGTGGGCTAGGCATGGGATGTGTGTGAGCTTGCCTAGCTCCAAAGCCGCCACCAAGTTACGGCCATTATCACACACAACCATGCCTGGTTGTAGGTTGAGTGGCGAGAGCCACAGCTCAGTCTGGTCTCTGATCCTCTGCAACAGCTTTAGCACGGCCTGTTGACACTTCCCCACTGCAGTGCTACACTGCTTCCAGCTACCGGCTGATGGCTGACTGGTGCTGCATGCGGATAATTCGGAGGTGGAAGTAAGTAGAGGAGGAGGCAGAGGAGGAGAAGTGGGGGTTGAAGTCACTAACGTAGGTGCTGGCGGAAACCCTGATCGACGTAGGGCCCGTATTCCTTGACGTCGGTTGCATCTGTGCCATCCTAGGGTACGACTCGCTCACGGCCTCCACAACGTTCACTCAGTGTGCCGTCATGGAAATGTAGCGTCCCTGGCCGAATGCACTTTTGCATGTGTCCGTGGTTAAGTGGACCTTCCCAGTAACTGCATTGGTCAGGGCACGTTTGATGTTACGGGACATATGTTGGTGTAAGGCGGGCATGGCACACCTTGAAAAATAGTGGCGGCTGGGGACAGAGTACCACGGGATGGCCGCCGACATCAGAAAGCGGAAGTCCTCAGTGTCCACAAGCCTAAATAGCAACATTTCCAGGGCCAGTCATTTTGAAAGGTGCACATTTAGTGCTATGGCCTGTGGGTGGGTGGCTGGGTATTTGCATTCAAATGCCTGGGGTAAGGACATTTGAACGCTGCGCTGAGACCACTGGATGTGGTCGCTGATGGTGCTTGCGAAGGTACAGGTGCAGGGCGGGAGGCATCCTCGCCTGCACCTTCAACAGGCAATTGGCCAGCACGTACCATAGGGGAAGAGGAGGAAGTGATGTGACCCGCAGACACAGATTGTGGACCCAGGCGTTCGTCCCACTTATTACGGTGCTTGGATGCCATGTGGCGGATCATGCTGGTGGTGGTGAGGTTGCTAGTGTTCATGCCCCGGCTCATTTTGGTGTGGCACAGGTTGCAAACTACAATTATTTTGTTGTCCACACTTTCCTCAAAAAAGCGCCATACTGCGGAGCACCTACCCCTTGGCAAGGGAGATTTACGCAAGGGGGTGCTCTGTGGAACAGTTGCGGGCCTGTTTGGTGTGGCCCACCTTCTCCCTTTTGTAACCCCACTGCCTCTTCCAGCCTGTTGTGGTGCTGCAGATTTCTCCCCCTCTGTACTGCTGTCCTCGCTCGGCTTTCCACCTTCCCAGGTTTGGTCAGTGACCTTATCGTCCACCAAGTCCTCTTCCACTTCCTCACTCTGATCATCCTCTTGATTTGTTGACCCAACCACAACCTCAGTGATTGACAACTCTGTATCATCCTCTTCATTAACCTCTTGAGACAGTAATTGCGGTTTACTTAAAGTCTCATCATCATCCACCTCATTACACACTAATTGCCGTTCCCCACCGTCATCTTCTTGTGACTGTGGATGCTGTAGAGGTTGGGAATCAGGGCACAAGATCTTATGTCCCTCTTCAAGCGTGCTTGGCGAGAGGGCCAAATCAAGTAATGGCGCTGAAAAGAGCTCCTCGGAATATTTGAGAGTGGGATGACATGTTTGGCCAGACTCTCCATGGTGGGAGGAAGGAGGATCAGGGTGAGGATTCTGTTGACCAGACTCTTGGCTACTGAGACTGGACTTGGTCGAAGACCGGGTGGATGCACAGGTCTGACTTCAAGAGTTTGTCCTGCAACGCCCTGCAAACTGGGACATGAAGCTAGGTATTGTGGATGATTGTTTTTCTTGTGCTCTGGCAGCAGGCACAGTTTCAATGCGCCCAGGGCCATGGCCTCTGCGTGAACCATCAGCATCACGGCCACTTCCCCGTCCCTTAATGCTCGCCTTCTTCATATTAAATATTATATGCACACTTGACACACAAAATGTGGCACGGATGTCACAGCAAGCACAGTATATGGAAAAAGTACATAAAAGTATGGAAAAAATGTACTAGATTTCACTTATATTTTTTCTATCTCTGGCCCTGACACACAGAAGGTATTGCACAGATGTCAGAAGTCACTGCAGACACCCTTCTATAGGAAAAGTCACGGAATTTCTGCCAACGAAAACGGGAAAGAGCATCAGCGGCAGAATTGTGGACACCCGGTATGTGCGGGACCAGATGTTGAGTTGCAAACAGCGGAGGACTAAATGTCGGACAAGCGCCAGAACCGGAGGAGACGACAAGGTCAATTTATTAATACAATAGACAACCGCCATATTGTCCGTCGAGAAGTATTTGCGGTGATTTTTAAATTCGAGTCCCTATAAATTAATGGCGACAATGATGCAAAAAAGTTCAAGGAGAGTAATGTTTGAGCATAAACCGGCCTCACGCCACTTTTCTGGCCATGGGGAAACGCACCACTCGCAGCCGAATATAGCTCCAAAACCAGTAGACGCCGCTGCATCAGTGAACAGTGACAGGTCCTCCGTTGATATGTCCGGGCCTTGGTAGCAAGTGTGGCTGTTATATTGGTGCAAAAAATTTGCTCCAGACTTGTAAGTCTAGCTTAAGCTGCGTGGTCAAACGAATGTGGTGTTCAGATTTTACCACGCCGCGGGTTGACATGTACAGGCGGTGGGAAAAAACACGGCCCATGGGCATAATGCGGCAAGCGAATACTAATAGGCCGAGCAGGGCCTGCATTTGCCATAATGTGACCGATTTGACAAAACGGAAACTTTCTATCAAATCGGGCAGTTTTTGCAACTTCTCCTGAGGAAGACGGAAAACTATCAGGATGGTATCTATTTCTATACCTAAAAATGTGATAGTCGTCGTGGGGGCAAATGTCTTGTCCTCAGACAGAGGAACGCCGAACCGTGACATGAAAAAACAGAATGTGTTAAGAAGGAATTGGCATTGTTGAGAGTTACCCGGAGACACGAAAAGGAAATCATCCAAATAATATATGATGGCTCGGGAACCCGTTTCGTAATGAATAACCCATTCCAGTAAGGTGCTAAACAGCTCGAAAAAATGACACGAGATGAAGCAACCCATAGGCAGGCAGGTGTCATAATAATACGAGCCAGAAGGTGGAAACAATCTGGGTGAACGCCGGCTTTAAATTGCTAGAGAACCTAGGTGAACATAAAAACATACAAAAAAACAAAGGAAAAGCCAAAATAAATTTGAGCCGCAGCTTCTTTATTGGGGTACCGGTCTAGCCAATGGGACATCGCGGACACGCTCACAGGGATCTTTCGCTCCAGCCGGAGTTGATGACTTTTGCAAGGGGGAGTTACGCGGTGCCACGAGATGCAAGCGGCTGCTCGGCCAGGACCACAGAATTAGGGAGCAGGTCACCTCCTAACGCATCCCTAATCTGACCCTAACTCCTAGCTGCATGAGCCGACCTTGATGGTAGGAGGGCTCATGCTCCGGAACCTGGAAGTCCCTGCTAGCCCTCAAGGTTGCCCTAAACTAAGAGCAGGGTAAGACGACCTGGTTCCTTCTGGATATGGAGGAACAGGAGTCTCACTGGCCTAGCTGCATGGAAGGGGGAACATATACAACTTATGGCAATGGGAGGTACATGCCACAAACATAACATTCACCTGCCACAGACACAAAGCCTGGAACCCATGTGCAAGTGCTGCTGTCCACAACAACACAAACGGACACAGCAAACACCACACATCACACAGGAACCCCTTCTCAGCCTAGCCCTCTCAGCAGTCCAGGAAGCCTTAATTTAAACCTCGGCATCCAATAAGTGTCGCACACAGTTGTTATGCCCCTTTAGTGTTGCACATAGTTGTTACTGTATGTCTCTTTAGTATTGCACACAGTAGTTATGCCCCCTTAGTGTCGCACACAGTTGTTATGTCCCCTAAGTGTAGCACACAGATGTTATGTCCCCTTAGTGTTGCACACAGTAGTTATGCCCCCTTAGTGTCGCACATAGTATTTATAGCCTCTTTCTTCACACAGTAATTTTGCACCTTACACTAGTGAAATCCCTGTTATGTTAAGAAAATTAAAATGTAAAGCTCATTTATCCCTGGTTCCCTAATAAATAGAGCTTTCCCTAGTAAATACAATGCAGTGACATCATCGCGCCTGCTGAGCTGAGCAGGAGATCACAGAGGCTGGGGATGATGCTTGGCTCTGACATCCCTGCATTGTAGCTGCTGGGGAGAGAACGGGATGAAGCCCGGGCCTCAATTGATGACTGTTACCTTATAGGGACTTGTCCTCGCCTGCCAGCACACACAGTAATCATTACCGCTACAGTGGTAGTTCTGCCCCTGGGAGAGGTGACACGTCTTACTTATCAGGATTACACTGGGAAGTACTAGATGGCGCATATAATATCCTGCATTTTAACCATGGAGCAGGGGCAGCTGTGAAGGACGGCTTTTCTGTAGAATCGGATACGTTTAGAACATCATTTTCTATCTAATGGGGGCGCAGGAAAGGGGTTTTTAGCAATTCACAGAGATCTTGAAAACTCCTGTATGATTAAACCTGTTCTTATCGTGCTCACACCTGTAATAGGGGTAGTATGGAGAGGATAATGGGAGTAGTAGAGGACAGGATGGAAGTGGTAGTCTTCGGTTTGGGTCTAATCTGGTCGCAATGGTTGAACCTCTCCACCAAACCTCCTTCACCCTAGGGCTGGTGCATTGATGAGGGGGTTACAGTTCAGATGATGGAGGTAGTAGTCGCACTATGCACACCACCATTGGAATTTGCGGTCCGCAAAACATGGATCCGCAAAAAATCCAGATGACGTATTCTATCTTTTTTTTTTTTTTTTGTCGGATCCATTGTAACAATGTCTATCTCTGTCTGGAAAACAGAGAAGTATAGGACATGTGTAACACCCCAGAGTTGTGTTACGAAACTCTTTTACCCCGCTACAACCTGTTAAGAGTATTTACATTGTCATCTAATGTAATTTCACATAATATTCTCACAAATGTGCATTGTAAGCCTTGCTAAATGTATATTGTACTCATTATTCATGTTCACCAGCAGGTGGCAGCAATGTTCTGGCAGGGACTTAAGCCAGTTTAGTGTTTCTAGCCTGGAATAGTTCATTCCAGTTTAGCTCCCTCTTCTGTGAGCAAAGTGGGCTGCGCCCATATCCTCCCTCATGGGGAGGGAAGGAAGTTTAAGTTAGTGTGCCAGCCACCCCTGCTAGGGGAAGGCTGTGCGTGTAGGAGCTCCCAGATATAGGGATCCAAAGCCAGGATCTTGTCTCGGCTAAGACATTGATCATCATCTCCAACCTGAGCCTTGCAGCCTCAGCTGGAAGAAGCAAGCAGAAAACTCCAGTTCCAGGAAGAAGCATACCCAGTGAAGATCATCCCCAGCCTGAGCCTTACAGCCTCAGCTGGAAGAGGCAAGCAGACAACTCCAGTTCCAGGAAGAAGCATACCCTGTGAAGATAGCTGTGAGTACCGTCCAGAGACCCAGGAGAAGCCATATTCCTCCTCAGCTAGTCAATCCCCAGACAACAGAAGATAGAGTGCAGAAGCCAAATTCCTGCCACATTACAGAGCTACAAAGCAGAAGTCCTTTCCTGCAAAAGCTCCAGGTACATGAGAGAGCATAAGATATATTCCTGCCATACATTGCCAATACCTCCTGGGACCTAAGACTAATGCTGTATCTTGCTTAGATGAAAGCTGCAAGCAGTAAAGACAAGTTTGATCTTTACCCAAGGTCTGGATCTCAATTACTGCTGCAAATTCCTCTATTACTCCTACTAGCACCACACTCATTTTATTGCAAGTGAGCCAGGATCCAGGAGTCCAGCCGTACCAAGGTAGGAGACATTGTTGACACCATTACCACTACCATACAGAGACATTACACCACTCTGGCATTCCTAATCTGGTACGTGAGTTACAACATCTTAAAGGGCCCTGTGTTAGTACCCTACGCACGCTGCAATTGGCGTCACGAACAAAACTATAGACTATTATACCCATATCCTGACCCACTGCATAATTTGGCGTCCGTGTAACCGTAAAACGGTTCTGCTCATTGCACATGTTCTTTCCTTTTTACGGAATGGACATGCGGACATTAGGAAACGGAATGCAGACAGATTCTTTTTTTTTTTGCGGACCCATTAAAATGAATGGTTTAGCAAACGGGCCCCCCCAAAAAACAAAAACAGGACGAACACGAAAAAAACTATGTTCATGTGCATGAGCCCTTAGTGTTAGTATGCAAATTTATAGGTTTAGTGATTGTAAATCAGTGTCTGCAGGTAATCTACAGATAATAATACTCCGCTCTACCAACTGACCACAGATTTCTTTATTTCCATTGAATTCAATGAGGAAAATAATTATAAATCTGCCCGCAGCTCAATGTCCAGGAGGAAAATCTCTGTAGCATGGAGGAAATTCTGGAAAATCTCATACACTTTGCTGTTACTGGATTTACAAATCCACACGAATAATTGGCGACATTTCTGTCTGCTGTGGAGGTCCAGTAAGAAGAGCTCAGATCCTTCTCATCTCCTCACATGTGTCCTGTGTCGTCACCAGTGTGATATATACATATATACACCTGCAGCCGCCATGTTCTTACAAATGTCTGCTATTTATTTGGCGAACAGATATTCCTTCTCTTAGAGATAAAACCAGACAACATCATCTCCATAAATCTCCATTACTGCCACAAACTACGAAGAGTCAGCAGCTGCCGACATAAAGCAGATAGCAAGATGGCGCAGAAGTCACTGGATGGGGCCGAGCTGAACGCGTTGTGTCCACAGGAGGGACTGGCGAAAACTGGAGATGATATTCCCCTTGAAGCCACGAATCATCGGCAAAGAATCTGAAAAATAGAAAAGACAACCTTATAGACGCGACAACATTTACTGGGAGTAACGTCTGCATTTACAGGATCCTCCAGATCTGAACTTCAGAACCTGCTGAGATGAAGATGGAAGATGCAGAATTGTCACCATCTGCGTCTCCCATGTCTAGAGAAATCTCCTCCCGGACGGCACAATTCCCCTGCACTCATGACTGAGTTTGGGGTGTAAGGCTCTGTGTTGGGGGCAGGACTTGGTGCTCGTCACTTGCCCGCTGGTTTATTAGGAGGATTAGAGGTACAAGTACAATGAGGGACACCGAATGGAAAGTCTATTCACCTACTATGATGTATCGGACTAGCAGAGCTGAGATTGTAGAACAGGTGCAGTGATCAGAAGGATGGTCAGACAACCCGAAGAGGAACAATGAAGATGTAGTAGGGCTGAGTATGCGGTACAGAATCAGGAGGCAGAAGAATAGTCGTACAGTCCAGGGGTCATCAACGAGGATCAAGCAGAGCCAATTGCCCGGTACAGAATCAGGAGGCAGAAGAATAGTCGCACGGTCCAGGGGTCATCATCGAGGATCAAGCAGAGCCGAGTGCGCGGTACAGAATCAGGAGGCAGAAGAATAGTCATACAGTCCAGGGTCAGCAACGGGGGTCAATCAGAGCCGAGTGCGCGGTACAGAGGGATCATCCAAAATCATAGTCAAAAACTGATCGGATCATAACTAAAATCAAATACAAAATCCAGGATCAGAACGTGCGCTACAAGGTCAGAGAAAAGACCCCAATAACTGGTCCTGGGGCCAATACACAAGGAAGTGAAATAGAGCGCCCGGCCGTGCATTCTGCGAATGCTCCACCTGACAACCCTCCAGCTCCTTGGTAGTCGGCTGATGAGGTGACATCTGTGTAAGGGGCTTATTCTATACAGGGCACACAATCCACATACCATATCCGTCCTCCATTATCTGGTCAGCAGCGGGGAGCGACACAGGGGGCAGACTGGATTCTCCAGGAGCCAAGGTCTTATACAGGCTCCATGGAAATCATGGGAGCAGGGGAGAGTGGTGACAGACTCTCCCACCTCGAACTCCAGGAGGCAGATGACACACCCTCCTCTGGAGCCGGCTGTGCCCATGATGTTAATGGGCAGCTCCTCCAGCGCCTGGTGTAACTGGCGCACAGACTGCCGTGTCCTCCTCCAGCCAGTGGTGTTATCGGGGGCAGTAGATGTTCTTCTGCGTCTCCCTGCAGTGGACGCCCGCTCCTCTCCAGTCATGGCTGTCCGCTGTCCATATGGCGCCGGTCGAGCATGTTGTCCTCTGGAAGTCTGTCCTCCAGGACGACCGCGGGTACGAGCGGCACCTTCAAGGGCTGATCTTCCCGAACTGTGTCCTAATAACAAGACATCGTATAAATGACTAAAAAGTCCAAATACCCCCCCAACAATCTCACCTGAGGCCGGTGATTGTTAGGTACCAGAACATGTATGTTATGTACATAGGAGATCACTTACCTCTTCGGGTAGAATTTCTGAGATTTTCCATTATCAAAGACTCTGGATAGAAAATTTGCGCGATGAAATTCCCAAAAATGGGGAGCAGTCAATAATATGCTGCAGTCTCCTGAGCATACCAATACAACTGCACAGAAATGATGGTTCCAATGCCCGACATAGAACTCCTGAGTGATGTCACAGTCACTTGGGGGCGGAGCCATTCTAGAAGGCGATGACATCACAAGTATCGGCAGCCAATGGCTCAGTCCAGTTAATGGAAGTTTTTAAACAATATAAAACATTTATTAATTTTTTAAACTAAACCAGTACATTCTAACTACAACTCCTAGCAGAGCTCGTACCTCTGGATTTATAATATACAGCAACCAATAATGTTCTACCTTCTAAGGAATGACACCTCCCAGCATAGCCCCAACCTCTGGGTGTTCTATCTGAATGATATGTGTTATGCAGTTATGTGACTGACATAATATACAATGTGCAAAGTGATTAAAATAAATAATAATAAATATATAAATAATATAGTAAAAAAAATAAAAATAATATATAACATTAGATTTTTCATAACGTCTTCAGAGATCAGTAATCCGCACACATGTTCTCCTATAATGGACCAATCACATGATCCTGTAACGGGGTCGCCCACCGCCCTTAAATATTTTCTGGACAGCTGAGACAAAACTCACACAGACCACTCCCATTTATATAGACCACACCTCCAAATGTATTCAACTTCATTTGACAGTCCCCAGGATTAAAGGGGTCTTTCCATGTCAGACATTTATGGCCTATCCACAAGATACAGCATAGGGGTCTAATTCATGGAGGTCCCACCACTGGAACACCCCCACATTTGCTGTCAGCCTGTTCCTAATCGTCTTGGGAAATTAACACCAGAGCCGGAGATCTGGGGGATGAAATGGTCCCTGCCTTCCTCCATCCCACTCCGCTCCTTCCTCTAAATCTCTGGCGGCCGCTCCCTCATCAGCTTTTTGGAAATTTACTCCAATAATAAATACTAGAAACTGAGTTCTATAAACTGAGTGTCTTATATGGCCAAGTACAGATACACCCACAGCACATCACAGAGGAGCCCTCACCCCTCCTGACATGTCCCCATGAAGTAACTTATCTGGAGAATCTTTTCTTTATCCCTGTGTTGTGTCATTCCTCTGTTATTCCACCTAGAAACATATCAATAAATGACAAACTGGATGCTACCATGTTTCATGTCAAAGGTGCGTGTCCCCACAGTCTGATACTGTCAGCACTGATTGCACAGCTCCCAGTGTCAGACTGTGCAATTGTAAACTCCACCTGGTAACAGCCTTATAAATGCCTATTTTTGTATACATTTCTAGCAGGAATAAAAGAGTAACAGAACAATACAGCATTCTTAGAAATATTCTCTGGAATTATATTATGGGACTACAAGTAGTCATTAAAACAGACATGTCAGGAGAGGTGAGAGGCATAACTAGAAAAGGAAGAGTCTCCTTCCCTGAGAAACTATCTGACAACCCTCCTCTGTAGCTAGTCAACACCACCCATTTTCGGCATACAACTCCCCCCCCACACACACACACTTATTCATGTTAAAAGTATGAAAATAAGCACAGGGCAGGAGGAGTCAAGAGTTTACATTACAGTATGCCACCTTATTGTCACATTCAATAGTTATGTTACTGAATGTCTCCTTAGTGTCGCACACAGTTGTTATGCCCCCTTAGTGTCGCACACAGTTGTAATGCCCCCTTAGTGTTGCATACAGTAGTTATGCCCCCTTAGTGTCGCACACAGTTGTTATTCCCCCTTAGTGTCGCACACAGTTGTTATGCCCCCTTAGTGTTGCATACAGTAGTTATGCCCCCTTAGTGTTGCATACAGTAGTTATGCCCCCTTAGTGTCACACACAGTTTTCTCGAATGTGTTAAGCGGTGTGAGGGCTCTCGCTGGACCGAGCGCGCCTCAAGGGGGGGTATATAAAGATTTAACTCCTCTTCCTCTTGGTGTGTGCTCGGCCAGCGAAGATTTTTCCCACCCTCCGTTCCTTGTTGATTTTTCTCCCTGATTCTGTGATGGATATGTTAAATATGGTTGTTTTGTTTTTATTTCTTGGTTGGCTCATAATACCTGTATGATGGGGGGAGGACCCTGTCTAAGAAGAAGACGGAGAAGTGGCAGTCACATAAAGTTTCCACAAAGACATGCTCAGCGTGGCCACGGTGACCAGGCAGGCGAGGTGGCGAAGAAAGTGCTATTCAAGGGTAGACAAGGTCCTCCTGTTTTTTGTAATAAAGCTGTGGCTTCCCCCCTCTTTTACCACAAATCAAGACTCTGTTAATTTATTTGTTAGTTAGAGAGCCCCTGTATGCGTGTTGGCTGTTGAATGTCTCTTCAGTCTTAGTGTCGCACTCAGTAGTTATGCCCCCTTAGTGTTGCACACTGTTGTTATGACCCCTTAGTGTTGCACACAGTAGTTATGCCCCCCTTAGTGTCACACACAGTAGTTATGTCCCCTTAGTGTTGCAAACAGTTGTTATGTTCCCTTAATGTTGCACACAGTAGTTATGCCCCCTTAGTGCCGCACATAGTATTTATAGCCTCTGTGTTCACACAGTAGTTATGACCCCTTAGTGTCGCACATAGTAGTTATGACACCTTAGTGTCGCACACAGTTGTTATGTCCCCTAAGTGTCGCACATAGTGCAGTGTCCCACTACGTGATTGTGGGCACCGCAAACTAGTTTTATTGTGTTTTATTGTCATATATTATGCCTGTATGCTGTAATTCATCTCATGTCATATTCTCCCATGTCATTATGTGATTTTTATGTGTAAGATCCTTTACACAGGCCTAGGTAGGGTGCACTACACTAGTTTCTCCACTAGATGGGGCAGTGTTACAGTGTATATATAGCTTAGCTCAGGCCCAAGTTAGTCAGACTTCCCGAAGTTTAGTCAGTGTGCAGCCATGAAGTAGCTGCTTGCTGGAGGGAGGCCTCCTGCCTCTCTGCTCTCTCCCTGTTGGCTCCATAGTCCAGGGTAAAGCCCACAAGATTCAGCCCAGAGGTGAGAAGTCCACTTCTACAGCTCACTCCTCCGAGGTGACCAGTGACAAGCTGCGAACAGCAAGTATACAAGGGGACTAGTATATTTTATTCAAGTCAAAGGCTTCCTAGGCACCTTTGCAAGCAGTTGTAGGAACCAGCTTCCGGCATCCACACCTTCCAGTTTAAACCCTGAGGACAGATTGGCCATCTAACGGAAAAGCACTGGAAAATAGAGGTTCAAGGAGTCTGAAAACCACCTTCAAGTCAGGTTAGAATCAATCGAGAGTTATTACCAGCCTAAGACTTTTTATACTTCTAAAGCCTAGTCTGAAGCAGGAGCTTTTACATATATATATATAAAGACAAAGAGCCTGTTTTATCTGAGGACTTACAATATCCTACCCCCGTATGCATGAGACTGTATATCATACATGGATGTACCAAAGACTGTTTATTCCTTGAATGTAATGTTACCAGGAGCAACATTCAGTAAAATTTATAAGTTGGATTGCACCATCCTTGTCTCAGTCTCCAATTCCTCAGTTAACACTACAGTAAATGGTTGTACCACCACAAAAGGTAGTGGCGTCACGACTACAAGGGACCTTGCCATAGGCACATTAATACAGACCATCAAGGGCACCTCGAACCACCACCTGGCCTGTGTCCCTTACACCACAGTGTGCCCCAGAGAATTCCTGTGCCATTCTCCTCATCACTTGTGCAGGCCTGCCCAGGGACGACATAACCGTGAGTAACCAGAACTATATTTACCTCGGCCCACCTAATGCTCACACCGTGACCTCACGTATAATTCCCCTGTCGGTCTGGCATACTGCAATAGTAGTTATGCTCCCTTAGTGTTACATATAGTAGTTATGCCCCGCCCCCTTAGTGTCGCACACAGTTGTTAGTAACATATAGTAACATAGTATATGAGGCCAGAAAAAGACATTTGTCCATCCAGTTCGGCCTGTTATCCTGCAAGTTGATCCAGAAGAAGGCAAAAAAATAATAATTGTAAGGTAAAGACCATTTTCCCCACTTAAAGGGAACCTGTCACCAGTTTTATGGTGTCCTAACTAAGGGCAACATAAATAATGATTGATTCTCTTAGCACAATGCTGGGTCACTTTCTTTAATTGACCCAGTCAATCTGCCAACATCTTGTATTGAAAAGCTCCAGCTGATAATGATGAGTCATGAATATTCATGAGCTCCTGACTCTCCCCGCCCACCTGCTGCTGAATGACAGTTTGTTTCCATATGAACCAGCAGCAGGTGGGCAGGGGAGTGGCTATAGCTCTGAATTAAATATACGCTGGACTCAATGACATCACGCCGGACTCAAATCAGCTCATTAGCATGCGGCATCTTTGTGTGTATATTATGAGATAACCATCTGTCACACCAGTAAGTGAATACATCTAAGGTACTTTTTAGTAGTTAATGATTGTATATAATTAGTTAGATTATAATCAAATATCCACATGACAGGTTCCCTTTAAGGGGGAAAAAATTCCTTCCCGACTCCAATCAGGCAATCAGAATAACTCCCTGGATCAACGACCCCTCTCTAGTAGCTATAGCCTGTAATATTATTACACTCCATAAATACATCCAGGCCCCTCTTGAACTCTTTTAGTGAACACACCATCACCACCTCCTCAGGCAGAGAGTTCCATAGTCTCACTGCTCTTACCGTAAAGAATCCTTTTCTATGTTTGTGTACAAACCTTCTTTCCTCCAGATGCAAAGGGTGTCCCCTCGTCACAGTCCTGGGGATAAATAGATGATGGGATAGATCTCTGTACTGACCCCTGATATATTTATACATAGTTATTAGATCTCCCCTGAGTTGTCTTTTTTCTAACATGAATAACCCTAATGTTGATAATCTTTCAGGGTACTGTAGTTGCCCCATTCAAGTTATTACTTTAGTTGCCCTCCTCTGAACCCTCTCCAGCACTGTTATGTCTGCCTTGTTCACAGGAGCCTAGAACTGTACACAGTACTCCATGTGTGATCTGACTAGTGATTTGTAAAGTGGTAGGACTATGTTCTCATCACGGGCATCTATGCCCCTTTTTATGCAATCCATTATCTTATTGGCCTTGGCAGCAGCTGCTTGACACAGTTTTTTACTGCTTAGTTTGCTGTTTATTAAAATTCCTAGGTCATTTTTCATGTCAGTGTTACCGAGTGTTTAAATATTTAGTATGTACAGGTGACTTGCATTATTCCTTCCCATGTGCATAACCTTACATTTGTTAGTGTTAAACCTCAACTGCCACTTCTCTGCCGAAGCCTCTAATCTATCCATATCCATCCGTAGCAGTATATTGTCCTCTTCCGTGTTAATTACTTTACACAGTTTAGTGTCATGTGCAAAAATTTATATTTTACTGTGCAAGCCTTCTACAAGATCATTAATAAATATATTGAAGACAATAGGGCCCAATACTGACCCCTGAGGTACTCCGCTAGTGACAGTGACCCAATCTGAGTGTGTACCATTAATAACCACCCTCTGTTTTCTATTATTAAGCCAGTTACTTACCCACATACAGACATTTTCTCCCAGTCCGAGCATTCTCATTCTATATACTAACTGTAGGAAAGCGCAAGGGGCCGTCATTGACGGAAGATATGTGTCATCGAGGTTTCTGGCCTCGGTGAGGTAAGAGCCGGTAATTTTAAGTGTCAGCGGCAGCTAGTGCTGACTGACACTATTGGTTATTTAGTGTGGCTGTAAAGCCGATCCGGGCCAGCTCTTACTGGGAGCAGCTAAAGTGCAGGGTAGGTGGCTGTTCCCCGCGTTCCAGGCCGAGTTTTGGCTAGGGATATAAAACCCAGCTAGCAGTCTCAGCTGGGTGTGGATTATCCTACATTTCACAGTGAATACCTGTGGAGTTTCTGTTGTTTTGGATCTGCATATTGTGTGCCGTACTAAAGGGCTAAGAGTTGTATTGCTGGGAAGCAGGCCCTAAAGCCTGTTGGGGACTGCTACTACCAAAACTGCTGACAAGGTGAATGCTTTTTGTTCTGTAGACTTGCCATGGTGTGAATGAAAACCAATACGTTTTTGTTTATGTGTGAATAAACACTGCACTGTTTAAGTCAAAGACTTTGTTTTTGCCTCTGTACTGCGTCCGCTAATCTGCCTACCAGAGTGAATCCCCACATTTGGTGTCAGATGCGGGCAAACGCAGTGAGGCAGGTCTGAAGGCCAAAAAGTTTTTTTTTTCCCGGGCACAAGTGCATGTCTTATATTAAGCCGGCAAGGTTGCGACCCGAGGCCCCTGACAAAATGGAGGCGGTTGTGAAAGCCCTTGTGGAGGCTAACTTGCAGCAGCGGGAGGCTAACAAGCAGCAACAAGAAACTATCCAGCTGCTATTAAAACATGTAATGGCATTGCAAGCTGCAGGAGCGTCCCTGAACGTCCATGATGCCCGGAAAGCTGTCCGCATGGCGATTCCTAAGATGACCCCCTCGGATGATGTTGAGACCTATCTGGCGGTCTTCGAAAAGGTGACCATGAGGGAAAAGTTACCCTGAGACCAGTGGGCTGAGGTCGTCGCTCCGTTCCTGGCGTCTGGTCCCCAACAAGTATTTTTTGATCTCCCCGATGATCAAGCAGCCGACTACCCGACAGTAAAAGGTGAGATCCTGGCAAGACTTGGGGTGAATGTATTGGTCTGGGCCCAGCGGGTGCATCAGTGAGAATTTAACACGGCTGAACCCGCCAGACCACAATATTGTGATCTGCTTCACGCATTGCAAAAATGGCTGCAGCCTGACATGTTGACTCCCATAGCTATGTTGGATCGCCTGTTGGCGGATGTGTTTTGGAAGGCTTTGCTGTACCCTCTCCAGCACTGGATCGGCCAGGTGTCTCCGGATAATGCCTTGGAGAAGGTCAACCTGGTGGAGCGATACGAGGCCACCAGATTTCTGCAGGGGGGTTCTTTTGGGAGGGGGCCAGTCAAACCCCGGAAATCTCCACTCCAAACCCGGCGGCTGATGCCAGCCAAACCCGCCCGGGACGTACCCCTGCAGACCTTGCACTGGTGGTCTGCTGACGGTGTGACGAGCCTGGACACATAAGAGCCGACTGTCCCTATCGGGAGGAACACATGGATACCAATTATGGCTACCGCCACTCATTGTATGCCAGGAAGCTGTGCGCCACAGGTACCTCCGAGACTGTAGACAATAGTCACCTGTGCCAGGTGGAAGTGGGGGACACTCTGGCGGTGGCACTGTTGGATTCAGGGAGCCTCGTGTCCCTGGTAAGTATACTGGCTGAAAAGTTGTCTGCATTCATGGAGACTTAAAGGACTATCCCATCTCCCTGGTCTCTCTGTCAATGGTCGCCGGCATGTGGACGCATGAGGTGGCCGTCGCCACAAAGTTACCGTATGAGTTAATAATTGGGAGAGACTTCCCTGGTTTCCCGGCACTATGGCCAGATACGAAAGTTACCAATACCCGGGGAACCTGAGTCAGAAGGGCCAGCGGTGGGGTGACTGCCACTTCGGTGGAAGAGGGGGAGACAACCCCGCTAAGTGTGATGGTGGGAGATGTGGAGGACTTGCCGCCGGGTCCTGAGCTGGCAGACCTCAATGTCTCTGGGGATAATTTTGGTACAGCACAGCACCAGGACCCGACTCTGTCTCGAGCCTAGGAAAATATGGTAATGAGGGTGAGCCGCAACAACCGGGGGCCAAGTCTATGTTCCCCCGTCTTGTGGTTCAACAGGAGATGCTGTACCGGATAAATCAACTACGGGGTGAACATATTGAACAGCTGGTGGTCCCCAAGGTGTATCGCAAGCTCGTTTTGGAGTTAGCCCACCAACATGTTCTTGGAGGACACCTGAGCCAGCAAAAAACGCAGGACCGGATTCTACAGCAGTTCTACTGGCCCAGTGTGTTCAGAGAGGTGGAAGAGTATTGGAAGTCTTGCCCAACCTGCCAGATAAGCAGCCCCCAGCCACATTTCTGTAGCCCCCTGGTCCCTCTCCCGATTATTAAGGTTCCATTTGAGCGGATCGCTATGGATCTCATAGGCCCAGTACCGAAGTCCGCTAGAGGGCACCAACACATCTTGGTCGTCCTTGACTACGCCACTCGGTACCCAGAGGCGGTGCCACTGTGTCATATATCAGCCAAACTCATAGCTAAGGAGTTAATGGAGATGTTTTCTCAAGTAGGTCTGCCTAAAGAGGTTTTGACTGATCAAGGGACCCCTTTTATGTCCAAGGTCATGAGAGAACTGTCACGGCGGACAGTATCTCAGATATACAGACAACCAAATAAACAAGTGTCTAGGCGAGATGCTGGGGAATGGTCACCTCCTAGCATATCCCTGACTTCTGTCCCTACGCTGCTAAGCCCACATTCAGACCTTGATGGTAGGAATAATGTGTCCTCGTGCCTGGACTTCAAACACCCTAGAATCCCTGAAATGATGAAAGGGGAGAAGGGGCAGAAGACACACAAACAGCTTAGACCGCAAATAACAAAAACAGAAACCAAACTTATCTGAGCTAGAACAGACAATCCTTCCTTCCTTCCTTCCTTCCTTCCTTGAATCCAAGGCCAGACTGAATTCTATAACCCGCGCAGCCCTCTGGGAGTGAAGGCAATTTAAGCCAATGACCCCACCCAGAGCACTTGCAGAAAGGTGGATCCAGCATGATTCCAAAACAAATGGTTAGAGACGTGCTGCCAATCTGACAGACCTCCACACACCGTCCGAGCAGGGCATGACAAGAACTCTGTAAGTTGCTCCACATAAAACAGTTGCGGATGTCCGTCTATCACCCGCAAACGGACGGCCTGGTGGAGAGGTTTAATCAAACGTTTAAAAATATGTTAAAAAGAGTGGTGTCTAAGGATGGGAGGGACTGGGACCTTCTTCTGCCCTATCGTTCGCAGTGCGAGAGGCACCCCAGGCAGCTACTGGGTCCTCGCCCTTTGAACTGCTGTACAGCAGACACCCTCATGGTCTGTTGGACGTGGCCAAAGAGGCATGGCAACAACCCACACTGCACAAAAGTGTTGTTGAGTATGTCACCCAGATGCAAGGACGAATGTAAACAGTGTTACCTCTAGATAGGGAGCATATGGAGGCAGCGCAGCGATCCCAGAGTAGGGTCTATAATCTGCAGGCTTGGGTCCAGAACTTTAACCCGGGTGATCAGGTATTGGTGCTGGTACCAACCATAGATGGTAAGTTCCTAGCTAGGTGGCTGGGGCCCTACGAGGTACTTGAAAAAATTGGAGAGGTAGATAACAACGTACGGATTCGGTCCCTCTGTCTGAAGCAAGGGAAGCGGCTGCCACAGTGAAAATTGCTGACAGCCTCTCCTCTAAACAGACTCAGGAGGCCAGGGAGTTCATTAGTCAGAACACGGATGTGTTCTCAGACCTCCCTGGACTCACTTCCATAATCCGACATGACATTATCACTGAGCCTCAGGCAAAAGTCCGGTGAAACCATACCGGGTACCGGAGGCTCGGCGGCAAGCCATCGCGGGGGTAGTGCAGCTAATGCTACAGCAAGGTGTCATCAAGGAGTCAAAAAGTGAATGGGCCAGTCCGATTGTCTTAATACCTAAGCTGGATGGGACATTGCGCTTCTGTAACGACTTCCGACAAAAACTAGAGGGCCGAGCGTACAAATAAAGGGGCTCAGCCAATTCCTCTTAAAATGCAAATACAAAGGTACTAATCCCCTAGGGGACAGAGGGGGTAAAACTTAACATTTAATAATAATGATATTAAAATGTCTGCGCTGTGCCACGGTTAGAACCTACAGAAACAATAAATTGAACAGCCCAGAGTGGGCCTATACAAACATGCACTGAATGGTGCCTATATATATTGTGGCAATGTGAACATTGAGGTGTTGTTTCCCCAGGTTCCAGTCCGGGACTTGAGACATGCTCATGTTCAGGGATCCTATTTAATCCTGCTACTGGATCTTGGGTGTGGCTCACTCTGGAGAGTCGGTGTGCAGCAGAGGCCTGGGAAGGCTCTGTCTGTGTGGTCTCAGCTGGGCAAGGCTGAGGGACCACGAGGCTGGGAGATAGCCTGGAGTTGGAGGGACTACTGAGCCCCAATCCCCCACAAGAAACAGTGAACTAGAGACAGTGGGCATACTGTGCTCTGTACAGCCAGGAGGCTGTGGGACATTGGCTGACAAAGCCGCACGAGTTCACAGGGTGTGAACTGTGACCTAGGTGAGTCAGGAAACTCTGTGTTAGTTAGAGCCTAGCATGGCAAGTGTTTGTTATTTTATGTGGATGTGTTAGGTGAAGCTGCGATTTCATGATGACCTATATTGGTTGGAATGTAAAATAAATGCACTGTTTGGACATGAAACCTGGTGTCCTAAAGTCGTATCTGTGAGAATGACCCCCAAATAAGAGGCGATCCCTTACAATATATAAAAAAGGAACGCTCTCACCCATCAATGGCTGTACGAGTTGGTGGTCGTATCTCTTCCAATGTGATGGGCTTCAAGGGGACGGATGTCCTTAATATATAAGAGATGAAAAATCCCATAGATAGTAGTACCATTCAGGAAAATGCCAATGATAAACTTCAGTGTAGATAGGACATGGGAGGGTACGTCCCTAATGCACCCTGTCCAGGAGGAAGGGACTAATATCATACTGCTTATCTATTACGAAGTGCTTGCCCCACAAGGAGTCCGGATACCTTTCCCTATTCCCGGGCGGTATCCCTAGTGCATCCTACTGGAGGTAAACTTCCGACGTGTCACGTTTCTTTCCACATGAACTCATCAGGGGAGATGTACAACAAAGCCAGGCCAGTGGAACCCAGGCCACCCAAATACCACTAGTCGCCAGTATGCCAGCACACCAGTGGGTAGTGACGGCTTAGACAACTGTGAAAAGTGGTGGGGCTGTCAGCATGAGGCATCTACCTACCAGCACTTTTAAAGGCATTCAAAATTGCACCGCTAATCCAGGACCACCCTATCACAGTTACGTGATGCAGGGTGATGCCGATGAAGTGACAGGTGGAACGCAGGCGATGGATGCACCGCACGTCAGCTCTGCGCTCCAAAAGCCCGGACGGGGGGCGGCAACATGGAGGAGCCGCGGTCCACGTGATAGCGTCACGTGGTAAAACCGACCAAGACGTAGAGCGCAGCGCCGGACGGCGCCGCGTTCCAATGTGAACGGCCCACAAAGAGGGCGGGCAGGTAAACAATCTGGAGGCGGGCGAAGTACCTAGCAACCAGGACGCCTCAGGAGACTATCCGGGCATCCTAGGTAATAGGGAGACTCACAGTAGCGTGAGCCTCTAGTAACTAATATAATACTATTTATACAAAGCTATTAGTACAGGCCAGAGAGCAAACGGCCCCATATGCACAAACGCTGACTAATAATTAGGTCAAAGGAACAAGGGCGGAATAAGGTCAAAGATCAAAAGGATGGTTTTCAGACATGCAGCTACTACTAAACCAAGGGAAAGGTTTTCAAATAAAGCAGCTAAAATTGAGCTACTCATTCAAATCTAATGGGGCCATGGTTTTGAGATAATAAATCCAGCGGGTCTCACGCTGGAGAATGGCCCGATCCCAATTCCCTCCACGCCGTGGGGGAAGGACTCTGTCTATGCCCATAACTGAGACACGAGCTCTACAATTATGGTGGCTATGAATATGGTTGGCCACTGGTGTATCTTTGGCCTTGGAGATGTCATTTAAATGTTCACCAATTCTTCTGCGGAACTCGCGGATGGTCTTACCCACATATTCCTTGCCACATTCGCAAGTCAAGAGATAGATCACCCCACGCGTACGGCAGTTGATATAGTGGTGAATGGCATATTCTTTACCAGTGATGTTACTTCGGAACTTTTTACCAGTTTGCAAGTGGGTGCAAGCAATGCAGCCACTGCACCTGTAACAACCCTTGACATTTGTTTTTAGCCAGGAGCAGCCAGGATGGGAAGGAGGTATGTATTTGCTGGAAACTAGTCTGTCACGGAGACTACGTCCACGGCGATAGGTGAGGTTGGGTATTCACCCACAACCTCCTTCAGATCAGGGTCCATCAAAAAGAGTACCCCAGTTCCTGTGAATAACCTCACGGATCTCAGGCGCTGCCCTATTAAATGTGGTGATAAGGCGGATTAACTTCTGGGTCGGTGTGTGATGGAATCTTGGAGTAAGGAGATTAATTCTGTTTTCTTCTAGCGGTTTCTCCTTAACCGGAGTTATTGCCCCTTGGGAATACCTCTCTTGAGTGGGAGAGGATGACTGCTCTCCCACCTAAGCAATGTGTTAGTGGATGTGGGCTTTCTGTATACAGACGTAATGAGCTCACCTCCTTGGGTTTTTGAGATAAGGACCTCGATGGGATGGGAAGGGGAGGTTAAGGGGTGAGCAACTCGACAATACGCCTGTCATGTTGCACACAGTATGTCCCCTTAGTGTTGCACACAATAGTTATGCCCTATTAGTCTCGCACACAGTTGTTATGTCCCCTTAGTGTCACACACAGTTGTTATGTCCCCTTAGTGTTGCACACAGTAGTTATGCCACCTTGGTGTCGCACATAGTATTTATTCACACAGTGCAACGTCCGCAGGGGACAACACGTGAGGTTCACCGTGGGCTGAAATGGTACAACAGTTCATCGGTTACTCACGGTTTAGCAGATGCCTCCCTGGGCCAGCAGTGCAGTGAAGAGGAGAACAGCACTGGATTCTCCGGGGCACACTCTATTACAGGGGACACCGCCCAGGTCGTGATCGAGGTGCCCTTGATGGTGATTGGGTTTCCGAGTGCTTGTGCAGCTGGGCCCCTGAATTAAGTAATGTTGTGAGGCCAACACCTTGATGGTGCAAAATGATGAGTGGTTGTAGTATGGAGTTAGAAGAATGAGGCAGGTTTGAATCCAACTGAGAACTTTACTGTAACCAGGTTCTTGATAACAGTTTATATCCAAATAATAAAACAGTCTCTTATGAACATGGAAGTTGGATGTGATGAATCCCAGTAACAGGCTGTACTTGTAGTTATGTCTCAGGCTATCTTAGTTAGTTATGTACTCACTGATATCCAGCTCTTTGCCTTGCTTCAGTCTCAGTAGAGGTAGTCCAAGTCATTATCTTCTACGCACAAGTGAGGCAACAGAAATCTTATCTGTCCTTAAAATTACGGTGAGGCTGCTGGAAGCTAATAAATCCTTCACCTAGATACAAAGGCACCTAGAGCCTAGAATAATGGCTTTGTCCTTCCTTTGTCTTTTCCACAGTAAACTTAGCAAATTCCACTTGATACTCCGGAAGAGTAGACGGTAGAATACAGACTTCACCTCTGCCTATTTTCCTGGCTTGACACTGAGATACAAATTGGCTCCTCTGGGTAGAGGAGCCCAAGAGAGAGCTGAGATGAGAGGGGTCCTCTCCTTCCCCCTTGCTCCTTACTCCATCTCCTTCTGCTCACTCTCACCAACTCCAATTCCCTAACTAGGCCTGAACTGTGCTATCCCCATCTAGTGGTGGAATGTGTGTAGTGCACCTGACGGCCTGGTAACAAGGATATTCAAGAATAAAATACAGCATGATACAACATATAACAAAACATGCTTTTGCAGTGCCCACTTACACTAGTGGGACGCTGCAACAGTTGCTATGCCCCCTTAGTGTTGCACACAGTAGTTATTCCCCCTTAGTGTTGCACACAGTAGTTATTCCCCCTTAGTGTCTCACATAGTATTTATAGCCTCTGTGTTCACAGTTGTTATGCCCCCTTAGTGTTGCACACAGTAGTTATGCTCCCTTAATTTTGCACACAGTAGTTATGCCCCCTTAGTGTCGCACATAGTATTTATACCCTATTTCTTCACACAGTAGTTATGCCCCCTTAGTGTTGCACACAGTAGTTATTCCCCCTTAGTGACACATACAGTTTTTATATATACCCCCTTAGTGTCGCGCATAGTATTTATAGCATCTGTGTTCACATAGTAGTTATGCCCTCTTAGTGTTGCACACAGTAGTTATGCTCCCTTAATGTTGCACACAGTAGTTATGCTCCCTTAATGTTGCACAAAGTAGTTATGCTCCCTTAGTGTTGCATACAGTAGTTATGCTCCCTTAATGTTGCACACAGTAGTTATGCCCCCTTAGTGTTGCACACAGTAGTTATGCTCCCTTAGTGTTGCACACAGTAGTTATGCTCCCTTAATGTTGCACACAGTAGTTATGCTCCCTTAATGTTGCACACAGTAGTTATGCCCCCTTAGTGTTGCACACAGTAGTTATGCCCCCTTAGTGAGGCACACAGTAGTTATGCTCACTTAGTGTTGCACACAGTAGTTATGCTCCCTTAATGTTGCACACAGTTGTTATGTCCCCTTAGTGTTGCACACAGTAGTTATACCCCCTTAGTGTCGCACATAGTATTTATAGCCTCTTTCTTCACACAGTAATTTTGCACCTTACACTAGTGAAATCCCTGTTATGTTAAGAAAATTAAAACGTAAAGCTCATTTATCCCCGGTTCCCTGATAAACAGAGCTTTCCCTAGTAAATACAATGCAGTGACATCATCGCGCCTGCTGAGCAGGAGATCACAGAGGCCGGGGATGATGCTTGGCTCTGACATCCCTGCATTGTAGCTGCTACGGAGAGAACGGGATGAAGCCCGGGCCTCAATTGATGACTGTTGCCTATTAGGGCCTTGTCCTTGCCTGCCAGCACACACAGTAATCATTACCGCTACAGTGGTAGTTCTGCCCCTGGGAGAGGTGACACATCTTACTTATCAGGATTACACTGGGTAGTACTAGATGGCGCATATAATATCCTGCATTTTAACCATAGAGCATGGGCAGCTGTGAAGGACGGCTTTTCTGTGGAATCAGATACGTTTAGAACATTATTTTATTTCTAATGGGGGCGCAGGAAAGGGGCTTTTAGCAATTCACAGAGATCTTGAAAACTCCTTTATGATGAAACTTGCTCTTATCATGCTCACACCTGTAATAGGGGTAGTATGGAGAGGAGAATGGGAGTAGTAGTGGACAGGATGGAGGTGGTAGTCCTCGGTTTGGGTCTAATCTGGTCGCAATGGTTGAACCTCTCCACCAAACATCCTTTACCCTAGGACTGGTGCATTGATGAGGGGGTTACAGTTCAGATGATTGAGGTAATAGTCCCACTATGAACACCCTGTGTAGTGCTTCCTGGTTGTAGCAGGTGGGGTGTCTTTAGGGCTCATGCACACGACCATATGAATTTTGCTGTCCGCAAAACATGGATCCGCAAAAACTTATTTTTTTGTCGGATCCATTGTAACACTGTCCATCTCTGCCTGGAAAACAGACAAGTATAGGACATCTTCTTTCTTTTTTCGGAACGGCCATGCGGACATGTGGAAACGGAATGCAGACGGAGTCTTTTTTTTTTTTTTTTGCGGACTCATTAAAGTGAATGGTTCAGCATACGGATTAAAGTGAATGGTTCAGCATACGGGCCCCTAAAAAAACCAAACACAGGACGAACACGAAAAAAAATATGTTCATGTGCATGAGCCCTTAGTGTTAGTATGCAAATTCATAGGTTTAGTGATTGTAAATCAGTGTTTGCAGGTAATCTACAGATAAATACTCCGCTCTACCACCTGACCACAGATGTCTTCATTTCCATTGAATTCAATGAGGAAAATAATTATAAATCTGCCCGCAGCTCAATGTCCAGGAGGAAAATCTCTGTAGCATGGAGGAAATTCAGGAAAATCTCATACACTTTGCTGTTACTGGATTTACAAATCCATACGAATAATTGCCAACATTTCTGTCCACTGTGGAGGTCCAGTAAGAAGAGCTCAGATCTTCTCACCTCCTCACATGTGTCGTGTGTCGTCACCAGTCTGATATATATATATATATATATATATATATATATATACATACACCTGCAGCCGCCATGTTCTTACAAATGTCTGCCATTTATTTGGGGAACAGATATTTCTGCTCATAGAGATAAAACCAGACAATGTCATCTCCATAAATCTCCATTACTGGCACAAACCACGAAGAGTCAGCAGCTGCCGACATGGAGCAGATAGCAAGATGGCGCAGAAGTCACTGGATGTGGCCGAGCTGAACGCGTTGTGTCCACAGCAGGGACTGGAGGAAACTGGAGATGATCTTCCCCTTGAAGCCAAGAATCATCGGCAAAGAATCTGAAAAATAGAAAAGACAACCTTATAGACGCGACAACAACTCCTGGGAGTAACATCTGCATTTACAGGATCCTCCAGATCTGAACTTCAGAACCTGCTGAAATGAAGATGGAAGATGCAGAATTGTCTCCATCCGAGTCTCCCATGTCTAGAGAAATCTCCTCCCGGACGGCACAATTCCCCTCCACCCCCTTCTCATGACTGAGTTTGGGGTGTAAGGCTCTGTGTTGGGGCCAGGACTTGGTGCTCGTCACTTGCCCGCTGGTTTATTAGGAGGATTAGAGGTACAAGTACAATGAGGGACACCGAATGGAAAGTCTATTCACCTACTATGATGTATCGGACTAGCAGAGCTGAGATTGTAGAACAGGTGCAGTGATCAGGAGGATGGTCAGACAACCCGAAGAGGAACAATGAAGATGTAGTAGGGCTGAGTATGCAGTACAGAATCAGATGGCAGAAGAGTAGTCGTACGGTCCAGGGTCAGCAACTAGTGTCAAGCAGAGCCGAGTGCGCGGTACAGAATCAGGAGGCAGAAGAATAGTCATATAGTCCAGGGTCAGCAACGGGGGTCAATCAGAGTCGAGTGCGCGGTACAGAGGGATCATCCAAAATCATAGTCAAAAACAGATCGGATCATAACTAAAATCAAATACAAAATCCAGGATCAGAACGTGCGCTACCAGGTCAGGGAAAAGACCCCAATAACTGGTCCTGGGGCCAATACACAAGGAAGTGAAATAGAGCGCCCGGCCGTGCATTCAGCTCCTTGGTAGTCGGCTGATGAGGTGAAATCTGTGTAAGGGGCTTATTCTATACAGGGTACACAATCCACATACCATATCAGTCCTCCATTATCTGGTCAGCAGCGGGGAGCGACACAGGGGGCAGACTGGATTCTCCAGGAGCCAAGGTCTTATACAGGCTCCATGGAAATCATGGGAGCAGGGGAGAGTGGTGACCGACTCTCCCACCTCGAACTCCAGGAGGCAGATGACACAACCTCCTCTGGAGCCGGCTGTGCCCATGATGTTAATGGGCAGCTCCTCCAGCGCCTGGTGTAACTGGCGCACTGCCTGCCGTGTCCTCCTCCAGCCAGTGGTGTTATAGGGGGCAGTAGATGGTCTTCTGCGTCTCCCTGGAGTGGACGCCCCCTCCTCTACAGTCATGGCTGTCCGCTGTCCATATGGCGCCGGTCGATTATGACGTCCCCTGGAAGTCTGTCCTCCAGGAAGACCGCGGGTACGAGCGGCACCTTCCAGGGCTGATCTTCCCGATCTGTGTCCTAATAAAAAGGCATCATATAAATGACTAAAAAGTCCATATAAATCCCCAACAATCTCACCTGAGGCCGGTGATTGTTAGGTACCAGAACATGTATGTTATGTACATAGGAGATCACTTACCTCTTCGGGTAGAATTTCTGAGATTTTCCATTATCAAAGACTCTGGATAGAAAATATGTGCGATGAGGTTCCCAAAAATGGGGAGCAGTCAATAATATGCTGCAGTCTCCTGAGCAATACCAATACAACTGCACAGAAATGATGGTTCCAATGCCCGACATAGAACTCCTGAGTGATGTCACAGTCACTTGGGGGCGGAGCCATTCTAGAAGGTGATGACATCACAAGTATCGGCAGCCAATGGCTCAGTCCAGTTAATGGAAGTTTTTAAACAATATAAAATATTTATAAATTTTTTAAAATAAACGAGTACATTCTAACTACAACTCCTAGCAGAGCTCGTACCTCTGGATTTATAACATACAGCAACCAATGATGTTCTACCTTCTAAGGAATTACTCCTCCCAGCATAGCCCCAACCTCTGGGTGTTCTATCTGAATGATATGTGTTATGCAGGGCCCGGGGCTAGGAAGTCATGTGACTGACCTAATAGACAATGTGCAAAGTGATTAAAATAAATAATAATAAATATATAATATAGTAAAAAAATAATAAATAATATATAACATTCTATTTTTCATAACGTCTTCAGAGATCAGTAAGGCTACTTTCACACTAGCGTTTGACGGA